>NC_090737.1:140435258-140550258 GCF_036898095.1 Palaemon carinicauda
AAAGGGAAAATAGCCCAGTGAGGAAAGGAAACAAGGAAAAATTAAATATTTTAAGAACAGTAATATTAAAATAAATATTTCCTACATAAACTATAAAAACTTTAACAAAACAAGATGAGAAATTATATATAGAATAGTGTGCCTGAGTGTATCCTCAAGTAAGAGAACTCTAACCAAATAGTGTGCCTGAGTGTATCCTCAAGTAAAAGAACTCTCACCTTAGACAGTGGAAGACCATGGTACAGAGGCTATGGCACTACCTAAGACTAGAGAACAATGGTTTGATTTTGGAGTGTCCTTCTCCTAGAAGAGCTGCTTACAATAGCTAAAAGAGTCTCTTCTACCCTTACCAAGAGGAAAGTAGCCACTGAACAATTACAGTACAGTAATTAGTCCCTTGATCGAAGAAGAAGTGTTTGGTAATATCAGTGTTGTCTGGTGTAAGAGGAAAGACGAGAATGTGTAAAGAATACGCCAGACTATTTGGTGTATGTGTTATTATTATTATTATTATTATTATTATTATTATTATTATTATTATTATTATTATTATTATTAGAAGCTAAGCTACAACCCTAGTTGGAAAAGCAAGATGCTACAAGCCCAAAGGCTCCAACAAGGAAAAATAGCCCAGTATGGAAAAGAAACAAGGAAATGAATACATTACAAGAGAAGTAGTATAACCAAAAATAAAATATTTCAAAATATGTAACATTAAATTAGATCTTTCATATAAAAACTATTCAATACATGAAGTTGACGAATTTACCCGATTATGAAATAAGATTTCCATTCGTGTTTCGTTTATAAAATTAATTACTTGTATCTCAATTTTGATAGAATAAGCGATAGAAAATATTGTATTGTATTCATATTTCTAAGGATTTCTTCAGTCGAGGAGAGAGAGAGAGAGAGAGAGAGAGAGAGAGAGAGAGAGAGAGAGAGAGAGAGAGAGAGAGAGAGAGAGAGAGAGAGAGAGAGAGAGAGAGGATGAACTTCAGCCCATAATTACTGATAGCTGGATCTCTCTCCCACACAGATTCGACTGAAGCAATCTTCAGAAATATAAATACACCGAAAACGTTGGCCTGCACTTAATACTATCATTATTACAAGCCAAGCTACAACCTTAGTTGGAAAACCAGGAAGCTATAAGCTCAGGGGCCCCAACAGGAAAAAATAGCCCAATGAAGAAAGCAACCAAAAAAATCAATAAACTACAAGAGAGGCGATATTCAAAATATATTAAGAGAGACTACCGTTTGAGAGTTATGGGGTCCTTTGACTGGTCAGACAGTAATACAATGAATCCTTCTCTCTGGTTACGGTTCTTTCCCTTTACCTACACATACACCGAATAGTCTGGCCTATTCTCTACAGAGTCTCCTCTGTCCTCACACACCTGACAACACTGAGATTACCAAACAATTCTTCTTACTGCACTCTAATTGTTCAGTGGTTACTTTCCTCTTTGTGAGGGTAGAAGAGGCTCTTTAGTTATGGTAAGCAGCTCTTCTAGGAGAGGGACACTCCAAAATCAAACCATTGTTCTCTAGTCTTGGGTACTGCCATAGCCTCTGTACCATGGTCTTACACTGCTTTGGGTTAGAGTTCTCTTGCTTAAGAGTACACTTGGGTGCACTGTTCTATCTAGTTTCTCTTCTTATTGTTTTGTTAAAGTTTTTATAGTTTGTATAGGAAATATTTATTCCAATATTGTTACTATTCTTGAAATATTTTATTTTTCCTTGTTTCCTTTCCTCACTGAGCTATTTTCCTTGTTTAAGCCCTTGGGCTTATAGCATCCTGCTTTTCCAACTAGGGTTGTAGCTTAGCAAGTAATAATAATAATTATTATGTCCGCCTGTTCAATATAAAAACATTCGTTGCAAGTTTGAACTTTCGAAGTTCCACCGATTCATTTTACCAACATGCAATACTTGCGATGTATTATAATCGGTATCACATTAAAATGTGTTATTTACAGGCTCAACAAATAATTAAAATTTGACCACAAAAATTGAAACGCCATCAACCGTCATCGGTTTGATCTCGGCCTCTTACCGAGCCATACCAACACACGCACACACAGACACAACATCCAATTTCGCGCGCTTTTTATTATTACTATTATTATTATTATTATTATTACTACTGGCTAAGCTACAACCCTAGTTGGAAAAGCAAGATGCTACAAGCCCAAAGGCTCCAACAGGAAAAATAGCCCAGTGAGGAAAGGAAATAAGGACAAACTACAAGAAGTTTAAGAACAATAACAACATTGAAATAAATAACACGAGGATATCATTTTCAAAATAACAAGAAAAGAAACGAGAAAGAAGAGTGTGCCCGAGTGTAGCCTCAAGCAAGAGAACTCTAACCCAAGACAGTGGAAGACCATGGTACAGAGGCTATGGAACTACCAAAGATTAGAGAACAATGGTTTTGGTTATGGAGTGTCCTTCTCCTAGAAAAGCTGCTTACCACAGCTAGAGTCTCTTGTACCCTTACTAAGAGGAAAGTAGCCACTGAACAATTTTCGTTTGAATAGATTCAAAAGTTTTTGATAAAATCTATAGCATATTGCTACATAGAATATTACGTAATCATATTCATTTATTACTATCTTAGAATTACAATATTTACATGATATTTTGTAGTACGAAAAATATGTTTATTTGTTACAATAGTATTTTAACATTTGGTTCATTTTATATATATATCTATCTATCTATCTATCTATCTATCTATCTATATATATATATATATATATATATATATATATATATATATATATATATATATATATATATATATATATATATATATAGAAGCAAATACAAATAAATATGGATTAACAATAGAAAAAAAGTTGGAGGAACCAGTCTAGGAAATTGACGGGAAGTTGCATGGCCTTGTGTGTGTGTGTGTGTGTGTGTGTGCATGTATGTGTGTGTATGTGATGGCGTTTCAATTTCAGTGGTCAATCTGTACTTATTTGTTGAATGTGTAAATGTCCTGTTTTTTATTGCCATACCAATTATAATACATTACACGTTTTGTATGTGGCTTCTGAGATTCATTATATATAACCTGTATTAGGTTTTAAATGAGAGAGAGAGAGAGAGAGAGAGAGAGAGAGAGAGAGAGAGAGAGAGAGAGAGAGAGAGAGAGAGAGAGAGAGAGAGAGTTATTTTCAGTATTTTTACTTCAAAAAACACTCGGACTGGGAACCCTCTCTATTCTTCCTCTGAATTGAGCGAAATTCTCATATTATTTCGTCCGGTAGAGTGAGTAATTCTCTTCTGAATTGAGCGATAGTTTCATATTGTTTCGTCCTTCAGTATATTATATTTTAAGTTTTTATGTAGCGAAGTCAACAGAACATCATCTCGGGAGTTTCGTGATCAAACGATTCGATTTTAGAACGAAACATTCTGGGAAAAACAGTAGATTCAAATATAGCATTTCGTTGTGATTCGATTTTTTCTTTTTATTTCGTCTTTTAAAAGACTCGTGGTTTTGAAAACAATTTTCCTTCGTTGTTTTAAAGGTTTAAAAGTCACTCATGAATGGCAGAGGCAAGGGACAGTGACATTGCCCTATCGAGCAGGACAATGCCCTAGAGACTGACCTGATATAGCATATGATCAGTGCCCAAGCCCCCTCTCCACCCAAGCTAGGACCAAGGAAGGCCAGGCAATGGCTGCTGATGACTCCTCAGCAGGTAGAACTATAGGCTCCCTCAAACCCCCGATCCTTAGCTCACAAGGATGGTGAGGTTGCAGACTACAAGAAACTATTGAGTTTGTCAATCTCAGTGTTGTCAGGTGTATGAGGACAGAGGAAAATCTGTAAAGAATAGGCCAGACTATTCGGTGTCTGTGTAGGCAAATGGGAAAATGAACCGTAACCAGAAAGAAGGATCCAATGTAGTACTGGGATATATATATATATATATATATATATATATATATATATATATATATATATATATATATATATATATATATATATATATATATATATATCCATTTCTGAGTGGTGATACCTTGATGTAGTGAAAGGCTTTGCCTATCAATATGATCAGCAAAGCTGTAAGGCTACTATTTAGGGCCACCCATACTAGGTTGGTTTGCTGTGAGCGATCAGACCAAAGTCTCCTACCATCACCAATTTGCAGTGGCCAGCTTGGTAGTAAAAAGGACATGTCTGAGGCCGTTGTCCTGCTGTGGTCTAGAAACGGCTGCATTTTTTGTTGTTTAATTAAATTCATAAATACAGTTCGATTTGCCTGTTCTTATTTTGTATTTGGAGAGAGAGAGAGAGAGAGAGAGAGAGAGAGAGAGAGAGAGAGAGAGAGAGAGAGAGAGAGCCTCTCCTAAGTTCTTCATCTGAGTTGAGCGATATTCTCATATTATTTCGCCCAAAAGATCACATAGTTTTAATCGGAATTGAGCGATAGTTTCATATAGTTTCGCCCTTTGGAATGTTGAAGAATGTAGAGTGCTTCGCAGAGTTCCACGACTGAACATTTATGGTTTTGAGCGAAACATTATGAGAAACAACGTACTGTTCAGTACCTATTTCCCACTGAGATAAGACTTTTTCATTTATTTTCGTCTCCTTCAGAGATTTATTCCCTATATTCCCTATAATGCTAAAGCGTAGTCTCTTATTATTCTCACTTGTTGCCAAATGTCAATGGAACGTCTACTGCAGTATTAAGGGGAATAAAGGTGTCAGGCGGAGATTTGGCAACGCTGGAATGATTCGTTTTGTTTAAAATACATATTTCTATATTGTTCATAATGTGTTATTTATTGTTATTTTCATTATATCATCTATATAATGTTCATCTTTATTATAAAATGCAAATTTTCAAATATATTTAAAATTATAGACCTATTCATAGGAAATAATTTATGGGATTTTGATTATTATCGTATTAGATTATATATTTCAAAGGGACTCCAACAGAGAAAATAGCCCAGTGAGGAAAGAAAAAAAAGGAAAAATAAAATATCTTCAGAACAGTAACATTAAAATAAATATTTCTTATGTAGCCTAGACATCATACATTCATTCATTCATGTCATTCTTGACCAAGTGATATTCTTAACACACACACACACACACTCTCTCTCTCTCTCTCTCTCTCTCTCTCTCTCTCTCAATAACCATTTTATAATGGAATAAAGGTTTTTGACTTTTGACTCTCTCTCTCTCTCTCTCTCTCTCTCTCTCTCTCTCTCTCTCTCTCTCTCTCTCTCTCTATATATATATATATATATATATATATATATATATATATATATATATATAGAGAGAGAGAGAGAGAGAGAGAGAGAGAGAGAGAGAGAGAGTCAAAGATGAAACGTTGTCCAGTCACCACATGGAGTTGCTGACCAGTGCTGACTTGCTGTAAAGAGTCCTGCTGACGTCTGTTATCTGACTCGCTGACTGAGGAGTGTCCTAGAGCTCTCTCTCTCTCTCTCTCTCTCTCTCTCTCTCTCTCTCTCTCTCTCTCTCTCTCTCTCTCTCGTAACAAATTAGCAAAGAATAAAAATGACACGATGTGCCATTTTCTTTTTTACTCGGTATTTGATTAAGTAAGAATTCTTAACATAAAATATATTTACTTAATGTGGGAGTGTCGTGCATGTACAGAATGTGTAGGTGTCGTGCATATACAGAATGTGGGATGTCGTGCATATACAGAATGTGGGATGTCGTGCATATACAGAATGTGAGTGTCGTGCATATACAGAATGTGAGTGTCATGCATATACAGAATGTGAGTGTCGTGCATATATAGAATGTTATTGTCGTGCATATATAAACTGTGGGTGTGTCGTGCATATACAGAATGTGAGTGTCGTGCATATACAGAATGTGAGGGTGTCGTGCATATACAGACTGTGGGGGTGTCGTGCATATATAGAATGTGTGGTGTCGTGCATATACAGAATGTGGGAGTGTCGTGCATATACAGAATGTGAGTGTCGTGCATATATAGAATGTGTGGTGTCGTGCATATATAGAATGTGTGGGATGTCGTGCATATACAGAATGTGAGTGTCGTGCATTTACAGAAAGTGTGTGTCGTGCATATACAAAATGTGTGGGTGCCGTGGCAATACAGAATGTGGGATGTCGTGCATATATAGAATGTGATTGTCGTGCAAATATAGACTGTGTGGGATGTCGTGCATATATAGAATGTGTAGGTATCGTGTACATGCAGACTGTGGGATGTCGTGCATATACAGAATGTGAGTGTCGTGCATATATAGAATGTGTGGTGTCGTGCATATATAGAATGTGTGGGATGTCGTGCATATACAGAATGTGAGTGTCGTGCATATATAGAATGTGTGGGATGTCGTGCATATACAGAATGTGAGTGTCGTGCATATATAGAATGTGTGGTGTCGTGCATATATAGAATGTGTGGGATGTCGTGCATATACAGAATGTGAGTGTCGTGCATTTACAGAAAGTGTGTGTCGTGCATATACAAAATGTGTGGGTGCCGTGGCAATACAGAATGTGGGATGTCGTGCATATATAGAATGTGATTGTCGTGCAAATATAGACTGTGTGGGATGTCGTGCATATATAGAATGTGTAGGTATCGTGTACATGCAGACTGTGGGATGTCGTGCATATACAGACTGTGGGGGTGTCGTGCACATGCAGACTGAGAGAGAGAGAGAGAGAGAGAGAGAGAGAGAGAGAGAGAGAGAGAGAGAGAGAGAGAGAGAGAGAAAGAATTAAATCCCACATATTCCGTATAATGCTAAAGCGTAGTTTCTTGCTAGTCTCAGTTGTTGCCACATGTAAATGAAACGTTTAATGTAGCATCAGTGTTATTAAGGGAAATAAAGGTGCCAGGAGGAGATTTGGCAACGCTGCTCATCGCTTACTCGAATCATTCGGTTTTTGAAATAACAATGTGTGATTTATTGTTATTTTTATTATATATACCATCTATATAATGTTCATATGTATTATAAAATGCAAATTTTCAAATATATTCAAATTTATAGGCCTACTTAAGTCTAGAAAAGCTGAAACATTAAAGAATCCTCTATTGAAGTTACTGTATTCGCCTTGAACAAACACACGCACGCACACACAAACATTTACAATAACAAGCTACTGTCCTATTCAACCCTGCCGCTTCACTAGACTGAATACAATAGAAATAATTATCTTCTCTTGTAATTATCCCAGATTATTCAAATAAGAGAGGAAATTACATAGAAAACAATGGCGTAGGCCTAGTTTTACGTATCAAATCCATTCACTTTATCCGAATCGCGAGATAGACGTATTTGGTGTTCGAATGTCTTCATTTCTAACTTCGACTTCGCATAAGTAGTTATTATATTAAAAGGTATTAGGTTTCAAGAATATAATAGCCATATTCGAATCAATTAACTAAAAAATAAATTAAAATAAAGTACAAGTTACTAAAATAAAGTTTTGATTTATAGATTTAAATCTAAATTTTAAAAACGAAGCCGACGCCAAATCAAATCGAACGATTGGACTCTGAGACGAGAACTTTTTTTGACTCTTTCGCTGTTTGTGTTAAATCTCTCTCTCTCTCTCTCTCTCTCTCTCTCTCTCTCTCTCTCTCTCTCTCTCTCTCTCTCTCTCTCAAATTTGCTGTTAATCGACGACTGTTTCTCTCGTTAGAACTCGTGACGTAGTGGTAAGCGCTCTCAACTCGTCAACTGAGTGACCCAAGGTTTAAAGGTTCCTCATAAATCTAGGACCAGGGAGGGCCAGGCAATGGCTGCTGATGATCCCTCAGCGGGTAGAACTATAGGCTCCCTCAAACCCCCGATCCTTAGCTCACAAGGATGGTGAGGTTGCAGACACCACAAGAAACTATTGAGTTTGACAATCTCAGTGTTGTCAGGTGTATGAGAACAGAGTAAATCTGTAAAGAATAGGCCAGACTATTCGGTTTCTGTGTAGGCAAAGGGAAAGTGAACCGTAACCAGAGAGAAAGATCCAATGTAGTACTGTCTGGCCAGTCAAAGGATCAAATACCTCTCTAGTGGTAGTATCTCAACGGGTGGCTGGCGCCCTGGCTAACTTACAACCTACTAACCATAGTAAGCAGCTTCTCTAGGAGAAGGGCACACCAAAATCAAACCAATGTTCTCTAGTCTTGGGTAGTGCCATGGCCTCTGTAATGTACTATGGTCTTCCATTGCCTTTGGATCAGAGTTCTTTTGCTTGAGGGTACACTATTTTATCTCATTTCTCTTCCTCTTTTTTAAAGTTTTTATAGTTTATACGTGAATGATCTAATTTAATGCTGTTAATGTTCTTAGTCAATTTTATTTTGATTGTTCATAACTTCTCTTGTAGTTTATTTATTTCCTTGTTTTCTTTCCTCTCTGGGCTATTTTTCCTTGTTTGAGCTCTTTTGCCTTTTTATCAACCTGCTTTTCTAACTAAGGCTGTCCTTGTTTTCTTTCCTCTCTGGGCTATTTTTCCTTGTTTGAACCCCTGGGCTTAAACCAACCTGGTTTTCTAAGATTGTTGCCTAGCTTGGAATAATAATAATAATAATAATAATAATAATAATAATAATAATAATAATAATAAGAAGAAGGAGTGAGCAGTCAGGAACCAGGAACCAGGAACCAGGAACCAGCTTGCACAGAATCACCAGCTATATGTATTATGTATATATTCTCAATTAGATTCCTAAATAAAGAGTTTTACAGGCTATGATTATATAAATTCCTAAATAAAGAGTTTTACAGGCTATAATTATACAAATTCCTAAATAAAGAGTTTTACAGGCTATAATTATATAAATTCCTAAATAAAGAGTTTTACAGGCTATAATTATATAAATTCCTAAATAAAGAGTTTTACAGGCTACAATTATATAAATTCCCAAATAAAGAGTTTTACAGGCTATAATTATATAAATTCCTAAATAAAGAGTTTTACAGGCTATAATTATATAAATTCCTAAATAAAGAGTTTTAAAGGCTATAATTATATTATAGATTATAAATTAGAAACTATGAAAGTATTTTAAAGGGTTATGAAAGTATTTTAAAGAGCAAACCAAGATGGCCACCAGCTATGATGAAGTAGATCTGCCATCTTTTAGTTATATGATATCTATGATCTCCTGCATGTAAACATACGATAATTATCATACATGTACGATTACTTTAGGTCCAGTACGATGTAAGATAAATACCTTGGATATATACATATTATACATATATATGTATGTATGTGTTTAATTAAGCATTTATACTAAAATATATTGAAATAGGACAATAATGTGACTCCTAAATAATTATATTGAAACAGTGTACGATAATTTTGGTTGATAAACGACAATTTTAAGGCTCAGGTACGATAATCCAGTTCACCCAACAACAAGAACAAGAAACCCAACAAGTTGTTTTGTTTACGTTTGAATTTCAATATTAAATCAACTCATATTGTAAGTATTTTGCATTAATACACTTATTTCTGTTTATAAATACGTGTTTTTACGTTATATATATACTTATTATTAAGTTAAATACACAAATTACGTATTTATAATGGTATTAAGCTAACTTACCGGGAGAGAAGCCCAGCTAACCTACTCGTATATTTAAAACAAATTTTTCGAATAAATTGATAATAATTTTTTAATATATTTATCTCAAAATGTTTTTTTCAATGGTAGAAATTATCTCAATTAGGCCTAATTAAAAATATATTCTGATTTATGGCTATATTGTCTATGCCAACTCTGGCCATTTTTCTGTGTATTTTATCGTATTTTATGTCCAGAAATCGATTTTTTATAACAAATTGTTAATTATTTTAATAATAAAACATTAATTGCTTATTTATTATATCGTTTTGTGAATTTCAACCAAAATAAAAAGCAGATCTGAGTTATATAGGATGGTATTGTAGAAAATTAGGAGCCTTTGTATAATAGCGGCCAGTTCCTCCTGGGTGCATTAATAATGGACACCAATTAACCTAAACCCCCCCCCAACCTAACCTAACCTACAAGCCATGTCCTTACTTACCTAATGAGGGGCTACGCCCCCCTGCAACCCCCTATACTGCTGTATTCCTAGTTGGCCATCATCATATGTACAGGTGGCCGCTATCATAAACCCTGAAAATAATACTGGTTTGTTATATATTTTGTGGAATTTCAAAGGTTTCTGATAATGATTCCTGGTAAAGGGTTCTGATAATAATTCCTGGCGGAAATTTATATTTTTCGAGTTACGTTGGCTCGACTACCATAACTGAAAAGCTATGGCTTCGTGCTAGGTATCGTCATCAATTACGTTCGAAACGCCCCAAAATATTTAATTGTGTAGATATTTAAATTGAATAGTTTAAACTTTGTGGTTTCTGCCTGTCATTTTCATAAACAAGCAGTCGTCATCATTAAAGAAAACTTACCGTAATGAAAACCGAATAATAGCAATGAAAAACTGTCAAAACTCAGGAGCTTTTGTTTGACAGTACTTCTGGGAGCATAGAAAATGGGGTTTTCCGTCCCATTTTCTATGGAGTCTTTTGGAGCAGTGTTCATTGTACTACAAATACTTCTTTACTTAATTGAGTTAATGATTTACCTGTTTTTTCTCTGCTAAATGCTCGCTTCGCTCGCAATCAAACATTATCTCACTGCTCCAATGTTCTGGCAAGCGGGACATGTTTTGCTATGCGCTTTAGCCCCGTGGGGTAGTATCATGGTGTTGATTATCAATTATACATAGTTAGAGGGGTGAAAAATAGATACACTCTTAACCCTTTTACCCCCAAAGGACGTACTGGTACATTTCACAAAACTCATCCCTTTACCCCCATGGACGTACCGGTACATTCTTGCAAAAAACTGCTATTTAAATTTTTTTTGGCATATTTTTGATATTTTTTTTGAGAAACTTCAGGCATTTTCCAAGAGAATGAGACCAACCTGACCTCTCTATGACAAAAATTAAGGCTGTTAGAGCAATTTAAAAAAATATATACTGCAAAATGTGCTTGAAAAAAATTAACCCCTGTGGGTTAAGGGTTGGAAATTTCCAAATAGCCTGGGGGTAAAAGGGTTGAGTTGTAGCTTTGCGCTCCAGCCTCTGTTCGAACGTGAACTGGGCTTCCGTTTCCAATGATCATACTACATATATCAGATACGTTTCTATCCTAACCTTTAAATATTACGATTAATAAAATAAGAGCTATGATTTTATTGCATATTCCAATATTGAAAATAAATAAACAAGAGGTTTAGATTATAAAACGCAGGGCCCTTTATTCTGTTCAAACAAGTCACTTACGACAAGCACCACCTATCAGTGTTTTTCTGAACTATCGGGTAGAAGGAGGCTCCTGGGGTATTTGTGAAGATGACAAAAAGAGAAAAATGGATATTTTCCATTAAAATCTGTAACTGTGGTAATAGAGGTTTCCGCCAGTAGTATGTGGGATTCTAGATAGTGTATTTGCAATGTTCTTTTCCATTATGCAAGTTTTAATGTCCTAAGTAATATCGCAATGTTCTATAATTGAACATGTGTTCCAGCCATAGGGTTAGTCATGTCAAATTCAATTTCCCCATGAAATTCTAGTCTTGTGAAATGTATTATTCTTTAATATCAATATTTACCTCCTTGGCTTTTTCCAGGTTCCTACCCGGCAGTTCCTGTCTGAAGAATTTTCCTGACGAATTGAAGGAAAGAGGAAATGACGATGGCATCGAACATCGGACCACTTTTGCTGCGTCTCCGTGAAGACTAGGATCTTGTCAAGGTTTGTGAAGTAGCTACAGGTTGATCCAGTGTCATATATTTAGGTCACTTCAGTTGATTGGCAACTTTAATCCCTTTACCTCTGCCAACGAAGTTGGAAGGTTATGTTTTTGCCCCTTTTTTTGTTTGTTTGTTTGTTTGTTTGTGAACAGCTCCCTGGCCACAATTTTAATCGTAGAGTAATGAAACTTGCAGGGATTAACTGTTATTTGTTTCGACACATACAAACCTTCGCTATTTATAGGGTATTACTTTCAGCAACGCTGAAAACCAGCCAAGACAATTTTAGTGAGGGATAATTACCTCATCCGCTAGTTAGCGGGAGGGGGTTGGGGTAGACTAGCTACCCTGCTCACTCACACCTGTGGATTGAGTAACCACTTTTACTTGACTTTATTACTTTTTCTTTTTCTTTTGTGTGTGTGTCGGTGTGTGTATGGTTATTGTCCCGCTATGCGGACATGTCCAGGGATTGAAGGGGGCCGCTGCAGCACCTTTATGTCGTCCGTGGAGATGGATCCACACCCTTTATGGCCGGCTTGCCGGGGAACCCAGTGTTCGCGGGACAACACCAGTTCCGAGTGTAGGGAGTGGCCTGCCTCCCTGTGGGAGAGGTTTGCGCGTAAGAAGAAGTCTAAACGCCAATCTTTACTTTCGGGGTCTTCCTCTAAATCGAAGAAATTGCGGGCTTCTGCTTCCTCTACGCCCAAATCTCTGCCCGAAGCTAATCCTCGACCAGGCCCTTCCGGGGTACGGTCGAGCAGTAGCGCAGGCCTTGTGACTCCAGGTCAACCTCTGTGCATCGGCAATCTTCTTAGGCTTTAGGTTCTCCTCCAGGGGCAGAAAGAGAACCTTGTTATAAGCGTAGTTCTCCTTCGGGCGAAGGAATTATCTCGGGCGGAGTCTGTTGTACGTTCCTCTCAGGAGGTTCGTAGAGTGGAGGGGTGGGTAACCCCTCTCCACCCCAGGCGTTCTCCTCTTCGGGCTGTGAGGAGACGTCTTTATGAACCTGCTGGTTCTCCTCACGTTGACCCTCCGGGGTCTCGTGACGATCACCCTTTGGGTTGGCGTGATCGTGATCCTTCGGGCTCTCGTCATGTTGATCCTGCGGGTTCTCATGACAGCAGGAGTCCTTCAGGTCTCCGTCGCGCTGAACCTTCGGGCTCTCACGACTTGAAACCTTTGGCTTTCTGTTACGCAGAACCCTCGGGCTCTGGTAACGACGGTAACGTGGAACCGCCGGGTTCTCGTACTGTCAGTCACGTTGATCCTTTGGGATCTCGTGACAGAGGAACCTCGATTTCTCATTGCGCTGTCCCTTCGGGGTTTCGTAACCTGAGTTACGCTGAACCATTGGGCGCTTGTAACTCTAGTTCCACTAACACTTCGGTGTATCGTGACAGAGAAACTCCGGTTTCTCGTTGTGTTGATCCTTCGGGTTCGTGCAACACAGTTCACGCTGAACTTTCGGGTTCTCGTGACCAGAGTCATTCTTTTTATGACAGAGAATTTTCAAACTCTCGTTGTGTTGATCGTTCGCGCTCACACAACACAAGCTATCGTGAACCTTCGTGTGAGCGTAGCAGTGAGTTCTCTCACCAACCTGAGAGCTCTCGCACGCACTACCAAGTTGGCGCCCACGGCCAAATTGGTGTGCATGACCAACTTGGCGCGCACGACCGTCTTGGCGCGCGCAAACAAAATGGCGATCATAGCGTGCTGGTTCATCCTATGGTGCGCCATATGCGCGAACATCCTGTTGCTCGCCATGCGTGCAAACAACACACTGCGTGCCATGCGCGCGAGCAACCTTATGCCCACCAGGTGCGCGAACGACCTCATGCGCTCCAGGAGCGCCAAAAAGGTGCGCACAATTGGGAAAGGCGAGTGTACGAGCTCCCTTGCGCGACCGTCTTGGCGCTCACAATCAGTCTCCCGAGCCCCTTAGGCCTCAACAGAGAGACAACAGTCGTCTGTGCGACCGAGCACAAACCCTATCCCTAAGGGTAAGCCTGTGCCGATCTTTCCTGTAGGGAAGCCTCCATCAGACAAGAGGGTTAGGAAACCTGCCCAGGTTCCTAAACCCAGGGAGCAGTTCTTTCCTAAAGACCTTCCCCTTAGTTCCTCAAGATTCCCGAGACCCCCCGTGGCTTAGCACCTTATTCAATGTAATGCGCCAAGCCATGAAGGGAGTCGTTCCCCGCTCCCAGTCCTTAGGTGATACACCTAGGATTCCCTTGTCGCCTCCTCTCTTCCCAGGGTCCTCTCCTCCCTCCGATTCTTGGAGGAGGTCGGAAGTTCCCGCACAGGCGGGTCCTTCAGGCAAGGGGAGATGATCATCCCTTCGCAAAAGACCTCTGGAGGAGATTAGGCATGAACCTCAGGGTAGCCCCCTGCAGTTCAAGATGCCACAGGCCAGGCCAAAGGGGGAAAGGAAAAGGCTTCGTCCTTCGCCCCCCAAGGAGGATAGGGTTGCTTCCTATGGAGACTCCTTCCGTTCTTTATGGGTCGAGATAGTGTCTAAGGAGGCACGACCTGCGACCAGACGGGATTCACCCCGTACGGCAATGGACTTACATCCCGTAAGCCGACGGAGTCCTCTAGGCCCTTGGAGACAGAGGACCTCCGGCCTCGTGGGAGGGAACTGAAGAATTTGTTCACCATCCCCAAATCCTTGGCCAGGCTTCCTTCCTGACTGCCTCCCAGGCAATCGGAAGCGAGCACCCCCCAGGTAGTCTCCCTATCCCCAGTCTATACAGTTGACGACTTCGACCACTCCGGGCACTTTATACCTAACTAACCATCTTTTCTTTTTGCTGCTTTTTACACATTCCAGATAAGAACATCTTTTGGGCGAGCTATACAAGTATCTGGAAATGCAAGTTGGCTTTTTTAAGTTTATGACTTTAAATTATTGAAGGATTTATTCCTACGTAGATGTAAACCTTCTGAGTCATTTATATAGGTTACTCTTAGTTTCTGTTTATAGGATCAGACGATCAAAAGAAAATTGGTTTGATTGCATCATGCTTCGTTAGCAGTACCAGCCGATCTCAGTTGAATCCCTCGTCAGGCTGGGAGGAGCGTAGAGAGGAAAGGTCCCCCCCCCTTTTTTTTTTTGTTTGATGTCGGCTACTTCCCAAAATTGGGGGAAGTGCCTTGGTATATAGATAGATGCTTCGTTGCCAGGCCACTGTTGCGCATGATGCAAAACGTTTGTTTAAAGCGCTTCCCTCTAACACTTCTGGTCGTGAAGTAGGTCGGATGAATTAACTTTCTGCGATCAGACGTCCGCTTCGCCCTTGTCGTACCATTATAGTTCTTAGTGCTTTTGTCTTTTGTGCCTTTGATATTGACTGTCTCTTGCATTCTATCATTATATGTGAGATTGGGAATGTGTGCCTTTCGACTATTATGCCAAATGGGATCCGTTCCTGGCCTGGTTGAGATGGTTGCCTCTGTGGCACATTTAAAGGCTGTTTGGAAGTGGATTCACGTCTGGTTTGTCCTTCGTACAGAAGAAAATGATGTTCTGTAGACTCACCGTGTGAGTATTGTAGTGAGTGGTTGTCCTCCCAGTGGGAGAGATATCGTTTTCGCAGCAAGTTTCTGTCTAAAAGAGACCGTTCCCCCTTCTTCGTCTTCTGTCAGCAATGACAAGAAACTTAAGATTTGTCATTCAGCGAATGTTATCCTCCATCCAGGTCCTTCGTGTCAGGAACGTACTGAGGTTCCAGTCATGGATGACGAAGGCCATGATTTTGTTAATGTTTTATCACCTTACACCAGACTGTTTTCAACAATATATGCTTAAATTCAATACAAACTTTTTTCCCTGAATCTGACCTGCTGAAAGGAGAGTTCGTCTTATATGCCCGTGTGTCTTATAGGCCATCAAATACGGCAACTGATGACCCAGATGACATGTTACTATGCCCCGTAAGAGCAGTGCACAAGTATCTGTAAAGAACACAGTATCTTAATCCCAGAATTTCCAATTTGTTTGTGAGAACTGGCTGCTCTGAACAGAAAGTATACAGAAACACTATTTCATTGTGGTCAAGAGAAACGATCAAGAGAACTTATCATTCCTCAGGGGAAGAAGCATCTCCAAGGGCCACCCCTCAAGCGCATGATTTGTGCCGACTTGCCGTGACCCTAGCATTCCGCAGAAACCACTTACGCTCAAGTTCTAAAACCTGGTGTTTGGAAGAGACAGACTGCTTTTACATACCATTATCTTAAAGATGTCAGACACGGGTCTCTAGTCGCTTTTTCTATAGGCCCTATTGTGGTCGCTCAACAAATAATCTAACTATAAGCTCTTATGGGACATGTAACTTTTATCTTAAGCATCTTTTATTATCTGCATTGTAAGAGTATGTAATGGGTACTTAGGCAGATGGTGATCTAGTCTGGACTTGAAGCCTTCACTTGGAATCCATTCTAAACCAAGTAAGAATGCCTGGAAGTTAAGTACTTGATATATTTGATAATATATTGAAGTGTTCATACTATATAACACTTAATGTTCATATCCCTTCACCCCTGGCAAAGTATTCTATAGAATTGAACGTAAAGCCTTGTCTCTTTACGAGCCGACTGAACTGTTCATATTAATTCACTTTGATCTTTTGCTATCACTTACAGTAATTGTATTGAGAGAGAGAGAGGAAGGGCAGACCTCTAAACTTCACGGAAACTTCCTCCCATCTAAGGAAGCCTTCCACATAAACCTTCCACCTAAGGAAGCCTCTCATATAAATGACTCAGATGTTTGTATCTGCGTTGAAATAAACTACAAATTTGATACCATTTGTCTTTTTCTTGCTTCAGGGTAAACTCGGGTATGCTGTTCTGTCTTGTTTCTCTTCTTCATGTTTTGTTAAAGTTTTTATAGTTTATATAGGAGATATTTATTTTAATGTTACTCTTAAAAATTTTATTTTTCATTGTTTCCTTTCCTCACTGGACTGTTTTCCCTGTTGGAGCCCATGGGCTTATAGCATCCTGCTTTTCCAACTAGGGTTGTAGCTTTGCAAGTAATAATGTTAATAATAATAATTGTCTCATCCTAGAAAAGGTCTCAGGTTTGTTTATTTAGAAAAAATAAAAATTGCTAATTTGTAGTGTTTTGATTAAGGTCTGTCTCGGAGAATCTCTACGTAGCTTCCCAGGACGTTTTGCTTGCTGAATGTAACATATCCTATTATCTTAAAGCTTGTTATCTTTCATCATAAACATCATATCTATATGAAAGTTTAGTGTTGTTTTAGAAATGTAAAATACTTCATTGAAATTATGCAAAGTCTTAATCACTTGTGGTGTATGTTTATTTATTTTTCATCTTATTTTCCTCATTCTTTTACAGTATTTATTTTAAGTTCATAATAGCAGCCTTAAGTCTTTGCTCGACGTAATAAAATCACTGCATAATTCAATTTTAGGTAGATGTTGAAACCTTCACCTCAGCTGTGATTTGCAGGCCACGTGTCTCGCTTGATGTACGATGGACGGCGTAATATGCAGGGGAAAATGGCAGAGCAAGGAGTCCATATATAGGCTATGGCCTGTCTTGTAATTGCGTCAGAGTCCCGGAAGGAGCTCTCGTGGATTGGCCGTTGAATGGCCACACGTGGCCTGCTCTTCTGGCCGCTCTGTTTCGAGGTATGATTTAATTTTCTTTGATTTGCTTTAGTTTTCTTTACTCCTTCACTGTTTGTTCCGGCGTAAATACAAACCCTCCGATATTTATGGGGGTATACTTTCGGTGTAGCTGAAAGAATGCCCCCATAAAAAGCTCCATGTTTGTATACTAGGAAAAATACAAATTACTTACAAATCTATTTTTCTTCTCTGTTACCACCCACCTAACTGGCGGTGCTTTCTGAATTATACCCGAAAAGTCTTCTAACTTTTCAGTTCTTCGTGTTTTGCTTTTCCAAGTTCATGACCCCTCAGAAAAATATTGGGTGTTGAATGACAGGACAGGATTAGAAATAAAACTGTAAGAGATTACTCGAGTGCCACACGTGGATGAGA
Organism: Palaemon carinicauda; assembly: GCF_036898095.1. NCBI lineage: Eukaryota > Metazoa > Arthropoda > Malacostraca > Decapoda > Palaemonidae > Palaemon > Palaemon carinicauda. The sequence goes on from NC_090737.1 coordinate 140,453,123, forward strand.
TCATGGTGAGCGGTAGATGGAGATGGTTTGGGCATGCTCTTCGAACTCTCCAAGAGAGATTAGTTAACATACACTCTCTTTGTACATGCAGGAAACAGGTGGTATTGGGATCCACATATAAATAATTTTCTTACATTGCCAAATCTATCAACATAGATTCTCTGTCTATTTTCCTCACTATTTGCCACATTTCATTTTCCTTTGCCTCCCCTGAATCCTCTACAATCTTTTGACTGCATAACATTTACCCCCTCTGTGCTAAACACTGGTTCAGACTACACTGCTACAGCAGGAGTCACACTGGCATTATTTCCCGATGCTCCTCCCAAAGACGACACTTCCTGACTCCCAAAAAAATTCTTGGTGCATCGGGTCAAACATCTTATCCGGCTCACTGAAAGACACTGCTGTCAACACTATATGTCTCTGTCTTTCCCCTTTAGCCCAGCATTGTCCATTAACTTGAAGGCCAAAATGCACTTTGGTATTATCGCTTTGTACTTCTCAAAAAACAGCGCTTCTCTTCAAAAACTCCAAAATGTACTTCTCCATAGTGTCTTCTTTCCCCTTCTTGTATGTGTTGAATCTGGTCTTTGCCTCATATGTAGCGGACATTTTGTCCTTTTTGCAGTACTTGTCCAAGTGTTGAAGCAAAACTTGCACCCCGTCATCATTCGCTAGCTGCTCAATGTCCAGCTTTTGAAAAACCTTGCTTCTCACCTCACTTCCTTCTGGGAATGACGGGGCAAGTGTCACAGCTTGTTTCTTTTATTGTTGACATGCACCCATGCCCTCAACTAATTTTTCCAGCAATCATAACTTGTCTCTTCGAAGACCGGCACTCGGGCCTGACTGTAGTCACATAACATAGTCATCTTTTCTTCGTCTCCTTTCTTCTTAATTCTCTTTAATGTCCTTCCACCTGCAATGAACCATGTTCTGCTACCAGTTTTTAAGATTGTAGATCAATGTGGCAGGACAAAGTAAAGTCTGATGTCAGTTTCTAAGGCAATTTTAATGGTAGCCGTACGCAGCTATCACTCCCACCGGTGCTCCTCTCCTCTGCCCCCAAATAACAAACCCCCAAAACAATTGAACTGCGCGAAGCGCAACGAGTCCTTCGAACACATATTGAAGTAAGTTAACCCTTTTAACCCCAGGCTATTTGGAAATTTCCAACCCTTAACCCCCAGGGGGTTATTTTTTTCCTAGCACATTTTGCAGTATATTTCTTTTGAATTGACCTAACAGCCTTAATTTTTTTCATAGAGAGGTCAGGTTGGTCTCATTCTCTTGGAAAATTCCTGAATTTTCTCAAAAATATGAAAAAAAATTTATAGCATTTTTTTGCAAGGACGTACCGGTGCGTCCATGGGGGTAAAGGGATGGCTTTTGTGAAACGTACCAGTACGTCCTTTGGGGGTAAAAGGGTTAACAGGTACCTCTTCAGGGATGAAGAATTTTCCAATGATTTTTTCAGCAAATCCCAATCCAAAATTGTTATTGTGTATTCCTTTTCTGTTTTCACATGAATGAATGTAAAAAATTTACCCCAGGTTTGAGCTAAGGTTGCTATTGGGGTCAATGCCCAACCCAAAATGTCTGTCACTGTCCATCTTGTGTGTAGGAGATTACAAAGCCTAATTGAGGCCATTTTTATCCTTGCCACTTTTCAGGTGAATAAGATTTTTCATAATTCTGACCATCCTTTACATTCAGATCTTCCCGGACAGTTCCATCCTGTTTGTAATACTAGGGTATGCAGTTAATTCTAATAGTCAGGCCTTCTCCATCATGAGGCTTAATACTATTCAGTATTCTAGAAGTTTTATTCCAGCTGTGACCAAGTTGTGGAATGATCTTCCTCATCAGGTAGTTGAATCAATAGAACTTCAAAAGCTCAAACTGGCAGCAAATGTTTTTATGTTGAACAGGCTGACATAAGTCTTTTTATAGTTTATATATGAAATACTGCATCTGCTTTAATGTTGTTACTGTTTTTAAAATATTTATCATGATTGTTCATTACTTTTCATATCATTTATTTATTTCCTTATTTCCTTTCCTCACTGGGCTAATTTTCCCTATTGGAGTCCTTGGGTTTATAGATCTTGCTTTTCTAACTAGGGTTGTAGCTTAGCTAGTAATAATAATAATAATACTAATAATGATAATACATACATACATATACCAAAGGCACTTCCCCCAATTTTGGGGGGTAGCCAACATCAACAAATGAAACAAAACAAAAAAGGGGACCTCTACTCTCTACATTCCTCCAGCCTAACCAGGGACTCAACCGAGTTCAGCTGGTACTGCTGTGGCCGCGGGGGCATAAAAACAATTAGAATAGCGCCAACGTTATCCCTGCGTGTCGTAAGAGGCGACTAAAAGGGACGGGACGAGGGGGCTGGGAACCCCCTCTCCTGTATAAAAATCCTACGAGGCATCAACATAATGATAATAATAATAATGATAATAATGGGGCTTGCTGTCAGGGTCAACGCCCCACCCAAAATTACTCTTACTCTCCTTCCATTAGAAAGGAGACTTCTGTGGACTTTTCTGAAGTACTTTCAGCTTTATCGAAGTTCAGATTGATAAACTTCATGTTTCAACCCCCTACTGTGAGGTATTTGGGGGATCATAGACCTGGCTCTGCCCTAGCAGCAATGCAGAAATGCATTACAGGACGGTTAAACATGATAATGATGTTGAACCTTTTGCTGTCTTTCACCAGAATAAGATCTCTTTTCTCCAACTTTATTACTGTGAATTAGTTTAGATTGATTGTGTCCTTACAGTCAATTGATTTAACTAAGAAGTGTCCATATGATTGATTGAATTAACTCCCAAAAGCTCATTTGATTATTAATTTTTGCAGTTGCATTACCTGACGACCTTGTAGTGAGGAAACTCCTTTATATAAAGATGCTTGTTTCTTACTGATACGTACTATTTGTTGATACGTATTTAAAAATGTTATTTTCATTAGTAAAATAAATTTTTGAATATACTTACCCGATGATCATGTAGCTGTCAACTCCGTTGCCCGACAGAAATCTACGGTCGGGATACGCCAGCGATCGCTATACAGGTGGGGGTGTACACAACAGCGCCATCTGTGAGTAGGTACTCAAGTACTTCTTGTCAACAAGAACTCAATTTTCTCCTCGGTCCACTGGTTCTCTATGGGGAGGAAGGGCGGGTCCTTAAATTCATGATCATCGGGTAAGTATATTCAAAAATTTATTTTACTAATGAAAATAACATTTTTCAATATTAATCTTACCCGATGATCATGTAGCTGATTCACACCCAGGGTGGTGGGTGGAGACCAGCATACATGTTAACAAAGAAGCTAAGTATCCCGTATTTCATTTTAGCAGTTATTCAAAATAACAAACATAAAATAAATAAGTACCTGGTAAGGAAGTCGACTTGAACTATTACTCTGTTTTTTAAGTACGTCTTCCTTACTGAGCCTAGCGGTCCTCTTAGGATGCTGAACGACTCCTAGGTGCTGAAGTATAAAGGGCTGCAACCCATACTAAAGAACCTCATCACAACCTCTAACCTAGGCGCTTCTCAAGAAAGAATTTGACCACCCGCCAAATCAACCAGGATGCGGAAGGCTTCTTAGCCTTCCGTACAACCCAAAAACAACAATAAAAAGTATTCAAGAGAAAGATTAAAAAGGTTATGGGGTTATGGGAATGTAGTGGCTGAGCCCTCACCTATTACTGCACTCGCTGCTACGAATGGTCCCAGGGTGTAGCAGTTCTCGTAAAGAGACTGGACATCTTTGAGATAGAATGATGCGAACACTGACTTGCTTCTCCAATAGGTTGCATCCATAACACTCTGCAGAGAACGGTTCTGTTTGAAGGCCACTGAAGTAGCGACAGCTCTAACTTCATGTGTCCTTACCTTCAGCAAAGCAAGGTCTTCTTCCTTCAGATGAGAATGTGCTTCTCTAATCAGAAGCCTGATGTAGTAAGAAACTGCGTTCTTAGACATCGGAAGAGAAGGCTTCTTGATAGCACACCATAAAGCTTCTGATTGTCCTCGTAATGGCTTTGACCGTCTTAAATAGTACTTAAGAGCTCTTACTGGGCAAAGTACTCTCTCTAGTTCGTTCCCCACCAAGTTGGACAGGCTTGGGATCTCGAACGACTTAGGCCAAGGACGGGAAGGAAGCTCGTTTTTAGCCAAAAAACCGAGCTGCAAGGAACATGTAGCCGTTTCAGATGTAAAATGTTATTTTCATTAGTAAAATAAATTTTTGAATATACTTACCCGATGATCATGTAGCTGTCAACTCCGTTGCCCGACAGAAATCTACGGTCGGGATACGCCAGCGATCGCTATACAGGTGGGGGTGTACACAACAGCGCCATCTGTGAGTAGGTACTCAAGTACTTCTTGTCAACAAGAACTCAATTTTCTCCTCGGTCCACTGGTTCTCTATGGGGAGGAAGGGCGGGTCCTTAAATTCATGATCATCGGGTAAGTATATTCAAAAATTTATTTTACTAATGAAAATAACATTTTTCAATATTAATCTTACCCGATGATCATGTAGCTGATTCACACCCAGGGTGGTGGGTGGAGACCAGCATACATGTTAACAAAGAAGCTAAGTATCCCGTATTTCATTTTAGCAGTTATTCAAAATAACAAACATAAAATAAATAAGTACCTGGTAAGGAAGTCGACTTGAACTATTACTCTGCCTTTTTTAAGTACGTCTTCCTTACTGAGCCTAGCGGTCCTCTTAGGATGCTGAACGACTCCTAGGTGCTGAAGTATAAAGGGCTGCAACCCATACTAAAGGACCTCATCACAACCTCTAACCTAGGCGCTTCTCAAGAAAGAATTTGACCACCCGCCAAATCAACCAGGATGCGGACGGCTTTTTAGCCTTCCGTACAACCCAAAAACAACAATAAAAAGTATTCAAGAGAAAGATTAAAAAGGTTATGGGATTATGGGAATGTAGTGGCTGAGACCTCACCTACTACTGCACTCGCTGCTACGAATGGTCCCAGGGTGTAGCAGTTCTCGTAAAGAGACTGGACATCTTTGAGATAGAATGATGCGAACACTGACTTGCTTCTCCAATAGGTTGCATCCATAACACTCTGCAGAGAACGGTTCTGTTTGAAGGCCACTGAAGTAGCGACAGCTCTAACTTCATGTGTCCTTACCTTCAGCAAAGCAAGGTCTTCTTCCTTCAGATGAGAATGTGCTTCTCTAATCAGAAGCCTGATGTAGTAAGAAACTGCGTTCTTAGACATCGGAAGAGAAGGCTTCTTGATAGCACACCATAAAGCTTCTGATTGTCCTCGTAATGGCTTTGACCGTCTTAAATAGTACTTAAGAGCTCTTACTGGGCAAAGTACTCTCTCTAGTTCGTTCCCCACCAAGTTGGACAGGCTTGGGATCTCGAACGACTTAGGCCAAGGACGGGAAGGAAGCTCGTTTTTAGCCAAAAAACCGAGCTGCAAGGAACATGTAGCCGTTTCAGATGTAAAACCTATGTTCCTGCTGAAGGCGTGGATCTCACTGACTCTTTTAGCTGTTGCTAAGCAGACGAGGAAAAGAGTTTTTAATGTGAGGTCCTTAAAAGAGGCTGATTGGAGCGGTTCAAATCTTGATGACATTAGGAACCTTAAAACCACGTCTAGGTTCCAGCCTGGTGTGGACAACCGACGTTCCTTTGAGGTCTCAAAAGACCTAAGGAGGTCCTGTAGATCTTTGTTGGCGGAAAGATCCAAGCCTCTGTGGCGGAAGACCGCTGCCAACATACTCCTGTAACCCTTGATCGTAGGAGCTGAAAGGGATCTTACGTTCCTTAGATGTAACAGGAAGTCAGCAATCTGGGTTACAGTGGTACTGGTTGAGGAAACTGCATTCGCCCTGCACCAGCTTCGGAAGACCTCCCATTTAGACTGATAGACTCTGAGAGTGGATGTCCTCCTTGCTCTGGCAATCGCTCTGGCTGCCTCCTTCGAAAAGCCTCTAGCTCTTGAGAGTCTTTCGATAGTCTGAAGGCAGTCAGATGAAGAGCGTGGAGGTTTGGGTGTACCTTCTTTATGTGAGGTTGACGCAGAAGGTCCACTCTTAGAGGAAGAGTCCTGGGAACGTCCACTAGCCATTGCAGTACCTCGGTGAACCATTCTCTCGCGGGCCAGAGGGGAGCAACCAACGTCAACCGTGTCCCTTCGTGCGAGGCGAACTTCTGAAGTACCCTGTTGACAATCTTGAACGGCGGGAACGCATACAGGTCGAGATGGGACCAATCCAGCAGAAAGGCATCCACGTGAACTGCCGCTGGGTCTGGAATCGGAGAACAATACATCGGGAGCCTCTTGGTCATCGAGGTAGCGAGTAGATCTATGGTGGGCTGACCCCACAGGGCCCATAGTCTGCTGCAAACATTCTTGTGAAGGGTCCACTCTGTGGGGATGACCTGACCCTTCCGGCTGAGGCGATCTGCCATGACATTCATATCGCCCTGAATGAACCTCGTTACCAGCGAAAGCTTTCGATCTTTTGACCAAATGAGGAGGTCCCTTGCGATCTCGAACAACTTCCTCGAATGAGTCCCTCCTTGCTTGGAGATGTAAGCCAAGGCTGTGGTGTTGTCGGAGTTCACCTCCACCACCTTGTTTAGCTGGAGGGACTTGAAGTTTATCAAGGCCAGATGAACTGCCAACAACTCCTTGCAATTGATGTGAAGTGTCCTTTGCTCCTGATTCCACGTGCCCGAGCATTCCTGTCCGTCCAGTGTCGCACCCCAGCCCGTGTCCGATGCGTCCGAGAAGAGACGGTGGTCGGGGGTCTGAACAGCTAATGGCAGACCTTCCTTGAGAAGAATGCTGTTCTTCCACCACGTTAGCATAGACCTCATCTCTTCGGAAACAGGCACTGAGACCGCCTCTAGCGTCATGTCCTTTCTCCAGTGAGCAGCTAGATGATACTGAAGGGGGCGGAGGTGGAGTCTCCCTAACTCGATGAACTGGGCTAGCGATGATAGTGTCCCTGTTAGACTCATCCACTGCCTGACCGAACATCGGTTCCTTCTCAGCATGCTCTGGATGCATTCTAGGGCTTGATTGATCCTTGGGGCCGACGGAAAAGCCCAAAAAGCTCGACTCTGAATCTCCATACCAAGATAGACAATGGTCTGGGATGGGACGAGCTGGGACTTCTCTATATTGACCAGGAGCCCCAATTCCTTGGTCAGATCCATAGTCCATCTGAGATTCTCCAGACAGCGACGACTTGTTGGAGCTCTTAAAAGCCAGTCGTCCAAATAAAGGGAGGCTCTGATGTCTGCCAAGTGAAGGAATTTGGCAATATTCCTCATCAGTCTGGTAAACACAAGAGGTGCCGTGCTTAGGCCAAAGCACAGGGCTTGGAACTGGTACACAACCTTTCCAAAGACGAACCTTAGGAAAGGTTGGGAGTCTGGATGGATGGGGACGTGAAAGTACGCGTCTTTCAGGTCTAACGAGACCATCCAGTCCTCCTTCCTGACCGCTGCTAGGACCAACTTCGTCGTCTCCATCGTGGACGTCTGCTTGGTGACAAAAGCATTGAGAGCACTGACGTCCAGCACCGGTCTCCAACCTCCTGTCTTCTTCGCTACCAGGAAGAGACGGTTGTAGAAGCCCGGGGATTGATGATCCCGGACTATGACCACCGCTTCCTTTTGTAGCAAGAGCGACACCTCTTGTTGCAACGCTAGCCTCTTGTCCTTCTCCTTGTAGTTGGGAGAGAGGTTGATGGGAGATGTAGCTAGAGGGGGACTGCGGCAGAACGGAATTCTGTACCCCTCTCTTAGCCACTTCACAGACTGAGCGTCTGCACCTCTGCTCTCCCAAGCTTGCCAGAAGGTCTTGAGTCTGGCTCCCACTGCTGTCTGGAGAGTAAGGCAGTCAGAACTTGCCTTTTGCGGACTTGGAACCCTTCTTGGATTTGCCACGGTGACTGTCGGCACGGGTACCTCCTCTGCTGGAGGTTCTGCCACGAAAGGGCGGGATGAACCTAGTAGCAGGAGTGTCTACTGCTGCAGGGCGGAAGGGTCTAGGCACGGAAGGTAAGGTTTTAGCCTTACGTGCGGAAGATGCCATAAGATCATGGGTATCCTTCTGGATAAGGGAGGCAGCCATCCCCTTAATCAGCTCCTCCGGAAACAGACACTTGGAGAGAGGAGCAAACAACAACTCTGACTTCTGGCAAGGAGTGATACCAGCCGATAAGAAGGAGCAAAGATGTTCTCTCTTCTTAAGCACTCCCGAGACGTATGAAGCCGCAAGCTCACCAGACCCATCCCGAATGGCTTTGTCCATGCTAGACATGATCAGCATGGCAGAGTCCTTATCTGAAGGGGAAGTCTTTCTGCTTAAGGCTCCCAAACACCAATCGAGAAAGTTGAAGATCTCGAAGGCACGAAAGACTCCCTTCAACAGATGATCCATGTCTGAAAAGGACCAGCAGATCTTCGAACGTCTCATAGCCAGCCTGCGGGGAGAGTCAACCAGACTTGAGAAGTCGCCCTGGGCAGAGGCAGGAACTCCCAAGCCGGGTTCCTCTCCCGTGGCATACCAGACGCTCGACTTGGAAGCAAGCTTGGTAGGAGGAAAGATGAAAGCAGTCTTTCCCAGTTGCTTCTTGGACTGCAACCACTCTCCCATAACCCTCAAAGCTCTCTTGGATGAGCGTGCGAGAACAAGCTTGGTGAAGGCAGGAGCAGCAGACTGCATGCCCAGAGCAAACTCGGAGGGAGGAGAGCGAGGGGTTGCAGACACAAACTGTTCAGGATACAAGTCCCTGAACAAGGCAAGGACTTTACGAAAGTCTAAGGAGGGAGGCGTAGACTTGGGCCCTTCAAGGTCGGAGTGCGGTTCATCCAAATGAGCAGCTTCGTCATCTGATACTCCATCATCCGAAAGCTGAGTAGGAAGTGGCAAAGGCAGAGCAGAAAGCTGAACGGCTGAATCCGGCAGTACGGGTGCATGCGTAACTGCTGCGGATCCAACATCATGCCGCTGCTGGTCAGTCTGCGAGCTGGCAACAACAAAAGCAGAGTGCTGGTGCGTGGGAGGGGTTGCGGTGGGTTGCGGAGCATGCTGTATGGTATGCGGAGCATGCTGTATGGTATGCGGAGCATGCCGCATGGGTTGCGGAGCATGCCGCATAGAGTCAGAACCCGGCAGCTCTACAGCACCTTCCCACTGCTGATGCGGTAGCTCACGCATGCCAACGGATGGTGCAGCAAGAACATGCGGCTGGCAGAGTGGACTGCGCATCGGAGGTGGAGCTCTCACAGGTGGAGTGTGGGAGCAGGCAGCCGCAGTATCTGCTGAGCGCACAACCTCGGCGGGTTGTAGGTTAACAGGTGCAGTGTCAACCTTCTCAGCATGATACTCCTGCAAGAATGCCGCAAGCTGAGACTGCATAGTCTGCAGCATGGACCACTTAGGGTCTACCGTGGTTGGAGCAGCAACAGACGGAGCAGAAGTCTGTTGTGGAACCACTCTACCTCTCTTGGGAGGTGTGCAGTCATCGGAAGACTGCGGCGAGTCCGAACTGACCCAGTGGCTACACCTGGGCCGTTGGACTCGCTCGGAAGGGACCTTACGTTTGAGCGGTCGTGAAACCTTGGTCCATCGTTTCCTCCTGGAAACTTCTTCCACAGACGAGGAATGTAAGGGCTCATTCGTCTGTTTGTGGATGGGACGATCCTTGACAGATACGTCCGCAACCACTGAGGATACATCCGTGCGCTGATCAAGGCCTGCCGAACCCTTTGGTCCTTCGACATTGCTTCTCCCCTGGGCTTGGGAGCTTGCAAGAGGTCCCGGACTGGGAGGACGACTGGCACGCACAGATGTACCCTCATGCGCAACACTGACACTGACACTTTTCACATCACTAGCACTGATAACACTTCCCACTGCACTTTTCGCTTTCAGCTCTTTGACATCTGTCAAAAGCTGATTACGGTCATTAGCCAATGACTCCACTCTGTCACCGAGAGCCTGAATGGCACGCATCATATCCGCCATGGATGGCTGAGCACTAGTAGCAGGTTCGGGAGTCACCACTACAGGGGAAGGAAAAGGTTGAGGGGCATGGGGAGAGGAAAAATCCACAGAGCGAGAAGAACTCCTCCTGATTCTCTCCTTCTCTAACCTACGTGCATTTTAAGGAATTCGTTAAAATCGAATTCCGAAAGCCCAGCGCATTCCCCACATCGATCTTCCAATTGACAGGATTTACCCCTACAATTGGAACAAACGGTGTGAGGATCTATAGAGGCCTTCGGAAGACGCCTAGCACAAGCCCTAACGCTACACTGCCTGTACTTAGGGACTTGAGAATGGTCAGACATCTTGAATTGTAGAAGTAGTCAAGGGGGGATTCCAAAATCTAGCAAAGTTCGTTAACAATTAATCCAAATTAATTCCAAAAGCTTGCTAAGCTAATGATAAAGCTTCCTGAATAGCGAAGGCTAAACTCTAGAGTGAATACATCACCAAATCGTGAACAACAACTCCAGAATCAACAGCGTATCCAAGTAGGTCTTGCCGGCGGCACGACAGAGGAAAAATTGAGTTCTTGTTGACAAGAAGTACTTGAGTACCTACTCACAGATGGCGCTGTTGTGTACACCCCCACCTGTATAGCGATCGCTGGCGTATCCCGACCGTAGATTTCTGTCGGGCAACGGAGTTGACAGCTACATGATCATCGGGTAAGATTAATATTGAAAACAGGTTATTAACATACTGTTTGTAACAGACAACCCAACTTACCATAGTTGACCTTATGTGTGGCCTATGTTGTAGACAGTTGAATATGCCCCAAGTTATTAGTACTTTTTTTAGACTTATCTGCTTCATTGGTATGAAATTTTTTGCAGTATCTTTTAGACATTAGACATTTTCAATATTAAACTTAGCCGGTGATCATATAGCTGTCAGCTCTGCTGCCCGACAGAAAAACCTAAGGACAAAATACGCCAGCGATCGCTATACAGGTGGGGGTGTACATCAACAGCGCCATCTGTCGAGCAGGTACTCAAGTACTCCATGTCAACACAGAACCAATTTTCTCTCTGTCGTGCCACTGGCAAGACCTACTAAATACGCTGTTACTAACTGGATTTGTTTTCACAACTATTTGGTGAAGTACACTATTCCAGTTTTGAGCTTTCGCTATGCAGGGGTTTTATCTTCATTTCAAAACTTGAACTCGTTTTGGATAGATTTAATTATGGTGACAAAGAGAGTATGGACTCTCTTTCACTTTTAAATGGCCGACCCTTCCCTTAGACGGAAGTGTGTTTAGGTTTTTAGTAATTTTGCTTAACACGTTATAGATCTATATATTTTATATCTCTCCGCCTTTATTAGGCCTCTTCGATTAACTTTCCATTTATTATAAACATATAAAAATAAATTTTTATGTTTTGTTTATATGCGACCTTTCCTGATAGTAGGCGGTCCTAACTTGGAACCGAAGTTAATCAACGTTGAGCCCGTTATATCGTATTTAACCTTTAAAGAATTTAAAACTTTTTAAATTTAATGTTTTATGAAAGATTTTCTTTGATAGTCTCGTACTGTTTTCAAAGATGAACTAATGTTTAGTTTTTTAGTCTACGCAGTTGTTGACGTTCAGGACGTTCAACATGCGCTCTATCGTTACGATAGAGAGAGAGTGTATCACGGTTTCACTTTGCAGTAAGAGTAAACCGATTCTGGCGTTTCGTTCATTCTTTCTTAGCTTAAATGGTTTAAATTCTAAATTAAAGGAACTTTTTATTTGGAAAACCTTTCAGTTTTTTCCTGTAGCAAATAACATGTTTTGACGATATATAATTGGGCTCTTCTCTCAGGTGCGAAATCAAGAGAGAAAGAGAGAGAGAGATAGAGACGGAGGGAGAGAGAGGAGAAAAAAACGTTTCGTTCAAGCGGGTAACGTTGTTCTCGTTTTACTCTCCTCCCTAGTCGCTGTACGGGGAAGAAGGTAAAACGTTTCTAGGGTTTTATTCTTGTTCCCAGGCTATGTGCGGTGAGAGATTGTAAACGTAGTTTATTTGAACTAGTGTTTAGTCTCTTTCCCAGCCACTGAATTCTTTATCTTTATATACAGTATGTTTTCTATTGCATTATACGACTGTTTTCGCAATTACTACCTTTTAATGAAGGGTAGGATTGCGTGTTTCAGGTAGAAATCAGTAAAAGTTTCGATTTCAGTGAAATAAGTGCAAAACAGAAAATCGAAGTGATAAAGTGATATGCGCAAAGTGTTACAGTGTTGCGTCCGAGGGTTCGTCTGTTCGTGCCTGTCGTTCACCTAGTCCGGGACCTCTTGCAAGCTCCCAAGCCCAGGGGAGAAGTAATGTCGAACGACTTATGGGTTCGTCAGGCCTTGAGCAACGAACAGACGTTTTTCCCTCCGTGGTTTCGGGCGTATCTACCCAAGATCGCCCCACCCACACAAAGACGAGAGCCCATTTACTTCTCGTCTGCGGAAGAGGTTTCTCGTAAGAAACCTTGGACCAAGGTCTCGCAGCTTATTAAGTGCAAGTCGGTCCCTTCCGCGCAAGTCCAACGGCCCAGGTGTAGCCACTGGGTCAGTTCGGACTCGCTGCAGTCTTCCGATGACTGCACACCTCCTAAGAGAGGTAAAGCGGTACCGCAACAGGCAGTAACACCGTCTGTTGCCGCACCTGCTGCTGTAGACCCTAAGTGGTCTTTGCTACAGTCTATGCAGACACAGTTAGCATCTTTTTTGCAGGAGTATCGTGCGGAGAAGGTTGACGCTGCACCCGTTAGCCTACAACCTACCACGGTTGTGCGCCCAGCAGACGCTGTGGCTGCCTGCTCCCACACTCCAGCTGTGAGAGCTCCTCCACCCATGCGCAGTCGACCCTGCCAGACGAATGCTGACGTTCACAGACGCACGGAACCCTCCGTTGACGTGCGTGTGCTACCACAACAACAGGAGGGTGGAGTTAAGCTGCCGTGTTTTGACACGGTGCGTCAGCCTCCGCAACCCACTGTGGTTACCGCCACTCGCCCGCAGCAGACTAGTCAGTCAGGAGTTGAGGCTTCCCCACACAGCTTTGGTTGTTGCCAGCTCACAGACTGTCAAGCAGTTACATGACGTTGCCTTCTGGTCTGCTACTAATGCACCAGTGCTGTATGTCCTCACGCACCTGTTGTGGTTGACAGTTCAGTTTTTTGACAGTTCACAGACTGTCAAGCAGTTACATAACGTTGCCTTCTGGTCTGCTGCTAATGCACCAGTGCTGTATGTCCTCACGCACCTGTTGTGGTTGACAGTTCAGTTTTTGACAGTTCACAGACTGTCAAGCAGTTACATAACGTTGCCTTCTGGTCTGCTGCTAATGCACCAGTGAGACCCTCACTGAGATAACCTAGCTTTTCTCGGACAAGGTTCCTGTAGATGAGAAAGTGCTGTTCTCCCTCCTACTGATATTCCTTTGAGGACTCTGTCATTTGGAGAGGAGCCTTAAGCTGCTTAGCCTCCTATGGACTTTAATTAAATCATGATGATTTTTTAAGGATCTTCGTCCGGATCTTGTAACTGCTGCTCCTCGTTCGCCTCACGTCAGAACTTACACTAGGCCTAGCTACTTCGAAGCCGTTGTTGTTAAGCTAGTGCTCTCTCGCTCTCCTAGAGAGCGTTACGTTGGCTAGGCGACTGGTTTTTGCACCAGGAGGAGTTTTAGGGATACAGCCTTTTGATTTCCCTTCTTTTTAACTGGCTTATAGAGCGAGAGTCTGATAGGACACGAGAGAAGTTCTCGGCTTGGGAGTTCATACCTCTGCCCAGGTAGACTTCTCAATTCTGGTAGACTCGCCCAGGCGCCTAGCCAGGAGACGCTCCAGTTGTTTACAGGTCAACTTCTCAACTTTTGTCGAGCCTTTGAAGTTTTGCTGTACTATTATGTCACACATAACAAGGCTTCCAGGGATGGTAAATGGTTCCGCCTCAGTCGCTAACCCCGTCTGTTGCCACACCTGCTCCCGTAGACCCTAAATAGGCTTTGCTGCAAGACATGCAGTCCAAGCTTGTGTCCTTGATAGAGGACTTTAATACGGAGAAGAACCTTCTGGCCAACAACCTTCCAACCGGTGGGTTGTGCGCCCTGTTGACGCTGAGGTATCCTACTCGCGTCTGCCAGTTGAGGTGGTTCCTCCACCGATGCGACCCAGTGTGGGTTGCCAGTCGCACGTTGACGTTAAGCGACGCTCGGAGGTGGTTGTTGACGTTCAGTGTCACTAGGAAGACGTTCAACAACCAGCAGAGGTGACTTGTTGTGACGCAGTGCGTCAACCTCAGCAACCCGGTAGGGTGTTGACTGCACAACCCAGACAGTCTAGACATTTTCGGGTTGACGCTGTACTTCCTCGCGCACCCATGGTTGTTGACAGTTCACAGACTGTGCAGCAGTGCCATGATATTGCGTCCGGCTCCGTCACGCATCCACCAGTGCGACCGGATTCAGCGAGTCAGACGTTGCCCACTCCGTTGCCGTTTCCTCATTAGTTTCGGATGAGGAACCCTCTGATGAGGACGTTGCTGAACAAGACGATCAACCCCCAGCCCTGCTATCCATCCAGAAGATGCTGAAGAAGGAACGCTGCCCAGTCAGGCTGTGGATGAGTCTGGTAGGGACCCTGTCATCCGTGGATCAATTTGTGTCACTAGGAAGACTACACCTCCGTCCTCTTCTATACCATCTAGCTTTTCACTGGAAAAAGGACAAGACGCTAGAAGCGGTCTCGATCCCGGTTTCCGGAAAGATAAAGTCTGGTCTGACTTGGTGAAAGGACTATATCAACCTTAGAGAGGGTCTTCCCCTAACTGTTCAGACTCCCAACCACGTTCTCTTCTCGGACGCATCGGATGTAGGCTGGGGTGCGACATTAGACGGTCGGGAATGCTCGGGATTATGGAACTCGAGTCAAAGGACAATGCATTTCAACTGCAAGGAGCTTCTGGCAGTACGTCTGACCTGGAAAAGCTTCAGGTCTCTCCTTCAAGGCAAAGTGGTGGAGGTGAACTCCGACAACACCACGGCTTTGGCGTACATCTCCAAGCAAGGAGGGACCTATTCTCTGACGTTGTACGAGGTCGCAAGGGACCTCCTCACCTGGTCAAAAGGTCTAGACATATCACTATTATTATTATTATTATTATTACTTACTAAGCTACAACTCTAGTTGGAAAAGCAGTATGCTATAAGCCCAGGGGCTCCAACAGGGAAAATAGCTCAGTGCGGAAAGGAAAAAAAGAAAATAAAATATTCTAAGAAGAGTAACAACAATAAATATCTTCTATATAAACTATAAAAACTTTTAACAAAACAAGAGGAAGAGAAATAAGATAGGAGAGTGTGCTCGAGTGTACCCTCAAGCAAGAGAACTCTAACCCAAGACAGTGAAAGGCCATGGTACAGAGGCTATGGCACTACCCAAGACTAGAGAACAGTGGTTTGATTTTGGAGTGTCCTTCTCCTAGAAGAGCTGCTTACCATAGCTAAAGAGTCTCTTCTACCCTTACCAAGAGGAAAGTGGCACTGAACAATTACAGTGCAGTACCCCTTGGGTGATGAAGAATTGTTTGGTATTCTGTGTTGTCAGGTGTATGAGGATAGAGGAGAATATGTAAAGAATATGCCAGACTATTCAGTGTGTATGTAGGCAAAGGGAAAATGAACCGTAACCAGAGAGGAGGATCCAATGTAGTACTGTCTGGCCAGTCAAAAGACCCCATAACTCTCTAGCGGTAGTATCTCAACGGGTGGCTGGTGCCCTGGCCAACCTACTACCTACTAGTAACGAGGTTCATCCAAGGCAACTTGAATGTCATGGCAGATTGTCTCAGTCGGAAGGGACAAATAATTCCAACAGAATGGACCCTCCACAAGGATATATGCAAGAGACTTTGGGCCACCTGGGGCCAGCCAACCATAGATCTCTTCGCAACCTCGATGACCAAGAGGCTCCCAATATTTTGCTCACCAATCCCGGACCCAGCAGCAGTTCATATAGATGCCTTTCTACTAGATTAGTCACATCTAGATCTATATGCATTCCCTCCGTTCAAGATTGTCAACAAGGTACTGCAGAAGTTCGCCTCTCACGAAGGGACAAGGTTGACGCTAGTTGCTTCCCTCTGGCCCGCGAGAGAATGGTTCACCGAGGTACAGTGAACCCTCGCTACTTCGCGGTTCGACAATCGCGGATTCACCACTTCGCGGGGTTTTCCCATAACCCATATATATATACATATCGCGGATTTTCCGGAAAATTCGAAAATACCGCGAAATCTGAAGACAACCAAATACGATATTTTGTTACCTGTAATTCCATTAATACTGTAATTAGTAATATCTGCTCTTACTGATTGTTCATTGCATTACATATGATATATAATTCAGCACAGAAAGAAATAAAACACGAAAAGAGAATGTGATCATACGATAATTCAGTACGTAGTAAAATTAAATCGAACATGAAACGCAAATCAGATGCAGTCATACCATATTAGAATGGTGTGTACTGTAATGGATGTGCTTCTTTTCCATGAATCTTTTGTATGTATACGTACGTAGTACAGTACTGCATCCAATAATATTCTTTGTTGCAAAAATCACATTTCGAATACTGTAAGCGTACGAGAGAGAGAGAGAGAGAGAGAGAGAGAGAGAGAGAGAGAGAGAGGGGCGTAAAATAGCGTACGTAAATTTTTATTATTATTGTTATTATTATTATTATTGTTGTTGTTGTTAATAAAATTATTATTGTTATTATTATTAATCATTATTATTATTATTATTACTGTACAGTATTATTATCATTATTTATTATTATTATGGTATTGTACTTAATCTACGTACGTTCAGTATGGGCGGGGCATCTTCTATGAGTAACCAACGCACCATAGTACTGTAAGACGGGTTGTGATTGGTTCAAGCGCTGATAGATGACGAATCAAAACTCAAGTTTTGTTATCTAGCCTGTGATTGGTGTTTTGCCCGCATCTTCTACCCGCAGCATCAAAGTTCTCGCGGGGCTGGATCGTTCACTTTCTCTTTCCGCGTATTGCTGAGTAGACGTTCTTAAGTTTGTGAAGTTTAATCTGTGCTGTGTGCGACTGTTTTAAGTTGAACTTTTTGTTGAACTTTCTGTTAAATCCTACTGTACAATGCCTCCCAAGCGTTCTGCTTCTAGTAAGGCTGGTAGTGAGCCTAAACGCCACCGAAGGATGATGACGATAGCTGAGAAGGTTACGCTTCTCGACATGTTAAAAGATGGTAGAAGTTACGCGGCCGCCGGCTGCCATTTTGGCATCAACGAATCCACCGTTCGCTACATCAAGAAGGACGAGGCGAACATTAGAAAGACTGCTGCAATCACCTTTAGCAGATCAGCGAAGCGAGTCGTTACAACGCGTAATAAAACGATCGTACGCATGGAAGGTGTTTTAGCTGTGTGGATTGCCGACTGCCGGAAGAAGAACATAGCGTTGGATACGAACACCATCCAAACAAAGGCTTTGAGCTTATATGAGAATTTTGCTGCAAAGGAACCTAAAGACGACGACGGCAACCATGCTGAAGATGATGATGATGCAGATGATCCTCAACCAGGGACATCCACTGATTCCCAGCCTCAGAAACGTTTTTCCGCAAGCAAAGGATGGTTCGCGAAGTTTCAGAAACGCTTCGCCCTGAAAAGCGTTTCCCTGCATGGGGAGTCTGCTTCCGCTGACACTGCCGCTGCTGAAACTTACGTGAACCAGACTTTCAAGAACATTATCGCTGAAGGTGGATACAAGCCGGAACAAGTGTTTAATATGGATGAAACCGGCTTGTTTTGGAAGAGAATGCCGTCGCGAACTTTCCTGTTCAAAGAGGAAGCCAAAGCCTCTGGCTTTAAGGCATTCAAGGATCGTGTTACCCTCGTGATGTGTGGCAATGCTGCTGGATTTTTGTTAAAGCCGGGGCTTATTTATAAGTCGAAAAATCCTCGCGCTTTGAAAAATAAAAATAAGAATCTCCTTCCCGTGTACTGGATGCATAATCAAAAAGCATGGATTACGAAGATGCTGACCTCCAACTGGTTCCACCAGTGTTTCATCCCGCAAGTCCATGAATATCTCTTAGAGAAGGGCTTGCCATTCAAGATCCTTCTCCTTATGGATAACGCTGGTGGACACGCAACTGACCTGTCGCGTGAGGGCGTTCAGGTTGAGTTCCTGCCACCCAACACCACGTCATTAATTCAACCGATGGACCAGGGGGTTATCAGGGCATTCAAGGCCCTCTACACGAAGAATACCTTGGCGGACCTCGTTGCGTGTGTGGATGCTGCCCAAGATGACGAGGATGAAGATTTCAACTTGAAGGCGTACTGGCGGCAGTACACCATAGCCACGTGCCTGCAGAATATTCAAAAGGCACTTCAAGAGATGAAACCTGCAACCGTGAATGCGAGCTGGAAGAAGCTGTGGCCCGATATTGTTTACGACGACAAGGGATTTACTCCGTCGGAAATCCAACACTCTGCAATACGGAAATCTGTGCAGTTGGCTGCCATAATTGGAGGTGACGGGTTTGGCGACATGACGACTGAAGACGTCGACGAGTTGTTGGACTGCCATTCCCAGCCCCTAACTGACGCAGACCTCGAAGACCTGACGAAATCGGCAAGTGAGGAAGAGAGTGAGGGTACCCAGGAAGAGACCCAAGAAAATGTCGAAGAAACGGGCTTAACATTAGAACGGCTTGCCAAGTTCTGCAACCATATGAAGGAGGCGAAAGAAATGTTACAAGAGTGGGACGAGGATATGGTTCGCTCGATGCAATTCTCAAATAAGGTCGATGACATCATGACTCCCTACAGGATGCTCTTGGATCGAAAAAAGAAGCAGCGGCAACAACTTCCGATCACAATGTTCTTCCAGCCTCGCAAAAAAGAGCCAGTTCCTCCTGCTAGTACGCCTTCGGAAGAAATTGAAGAAGTTGAAGAGGTGTCCCAGGAAAAGACACCTCCGTCTGAAGAGACGTAAAATACTATCATTGACTGCACAGTAGAACACATCATCAGCTTCATCATCATCATTTCTACTGTGCAGCAAATTCATCGCCATCGTCATTCAAGTTTTTCTTGAACTTCTTTCGTGGTGAGTACAGTAACAATCTTTATTTTTTACTTTAACCTGTTTTATAGTTTAGTAATGTACGTACTGTATGCATTAAGTTAAAGGGAAGGTTTTAAAAGTCTACATGTTGTAACCTATCATATTTTTTTTGTTTAAAATTTACATTCGTACGTAAAACAATCTCTCTCTCTCTCTCTCTCTCTCTCTCTCTCTCTCTCTCTCTCTCTCTCTCTCTCTCTCTCTCTCTCTCTCTCTCTCTCTCTCTCTCAAATTGTTTTCCTGCTTTGCTACGTACAAGTACTGTATAATTTATATTTGTAAGGTAACATATTTTGTAAATGCTTTTACTGTAAATACTGTATGTACTGTATCATTATTTATCACTATCATCATGCGCGTTAAATGCCTTGTTTGTTCTGAGCGTGGTTGTTTACTGAGCGTACACGCCGTCGTTTCAGGCGGCGTCATAAAGAAAAAGATTTCATTTGGAAGTCCTAAGAAAAATACGTAAACTAAAACATTGGTAATAAAAAAATCAACATACAGTACTGTATAATCAATATAATCGATGCAAAAACTAACCTATACATATATGTGTACACTAAATGAGTTTGTTTCTTCATTATGATCAGAGATGAACGTAAACAAAACATTGGTTGCCATTTTTTATCGTGCTTTTTAGGTGTTTAGGAAACACATGATATAAAATCGCCTTTAATATTTGTGCCTGTTTTAGTTTAGGGTGCTGTAGTACATGCATTAAGTGTTCTGTACATTAAAGGGTGGTTTGTTAACAGTACTACGTACAAGGGAAGGTTTTAAAAGTCCGAATATACATGTTAAATAAATAGGTAAATATGCTGTCACTACTTCGCGGATTTTCACCTATCGCGCCCGCGTCTGGAACCTATCTACCGCGATAAACGAGGGTTCACTGTACTTCGATGGCTAGTAGACGTTCCCAGAACACTTCCCCTAAGGGTGGACCTTCTACGTCAGCCACGCGTTAAGAAGGTACACCAAGGCCTCCACGCTCTTCGTCTGACTGCCTTCAGACTATCGAAAGACTCTCGAGAGCTAGAGACTTTTCGAAGGAGGCAGCCAGAGCGATTGCTAGAGCAAGGAGAACATCTACCCATAGAGTCTACCAATCGAAGTGGGAAATCTTCCGAAACTGGTGCAAGTCAGTATCCGTATCCTCGACCAGTACCCCTGTAACTCAAATAGCTGACTTCCTCTTAATTCTGAGGAAAGAACGATCTCTTTCAGCTCCCACTATCAAGGGTTACAGAAGCATGTTGGCATCAGTCTTCCGTCACAGAGGCTTAGATCTTTCCAACATAAAGATCTACAGGACCTCCTTAAGTCTTTTGAGACCACGAAGGAGCGTCGTTTGGTTACACCTGGTTGGAATTTAGACGTGGTACTAAGATTCCATATGTCAGACAGGTTCGAAACGCTACAATCAGCCTCCCTGAAAGATCTCACCTTATAGACTCTTTTCCTGGTATGCTTAGCCACAGCTAAAAGAGTCAGTGAGATTCATGCCTTCAGCAAGAACATCGGATTCTCATCCGAAACGGCTACATGTTCTACAACTTGGTTTTCTAGCCAAAAACGAGCTGCCTTCTCGGCCTTGGCCAATATCGTTCGATATTCCAAACTTATCGTATGGTTGGAAATGAACTAGAAAGAGTCTTATGTCCTGTAAGAGCTCTTAAGTTCTATTTAAAACGAACTAAACCTTTACGAGGCCCGTCTGAAGCTTTATGGTGTTCAGTTAAGAAACCATCTTTGCCTATGTCAAAGAATGCTTTATCCTATTTTATCAGACTGTTAATACGAGAAGCTCATTCCCATCTGAATGAGGAAGACCAAGCTTTGCTGAAGGTAAGGACACACGAAGTAGAGCTGTCGCAACTTCCGTGGCCTTTAAACAAAATAGATCTCTGCAAAGTATAATCGACGCAACCTACTGGAAAAGCAAGTCAGTGTTCGCGTCTTTTTATCTTAAGAATGTCCAGTCTCTTTACGAGAACTGCTACACTCTGGGACCATTCGTAGCAATGAGTGCAGTAGTGGGTGAGGGCTCAACCACTACAATTCCCTAATTCCATAACCTTTTTAATCTTTCTCTTGAAATGTTTTATTGTTGTTTTTGGGTTGTCCGGAAGGCTAAGAAGCCTTTCGCATCCTAGTTGATTTGGCGGGTGGTCAAAGTCATTTCTTGAGAAGCGCCTAGATTAGAGGTTTTGATGAGGTCCTGTTGTATGGGTTGCAACCCTTGATACTTCAGATCCTAGGGGTCGCTCAGCATCCTAAGAGGATCGCGAGGCTCCGTAAGGAAGACGTACTTAAAAAGGCAGAGTAATTGTTCAAGTCGACTTCCTTACCAGGTACTTATTTATTTTATGTTTGTTATTTTGAATACAGTGAACCCTCGCTACTTCGCGGTTCGACCATCGCGGATTCACCACTTCGCGGATTTTTTCCATAACCCATATATATACAGTAATATATATATATATATGTATGCATGTATTTATGTATATATGTAGGTATGTATATGTGTATACATATAAATATATATATATACACACACACACACACACACACATATATATATATATATCTATATATCTAAAGTAGGAAGATGTGATGTAGTTCTAAGGGAAAAGTATGGGAAATATGTCTGGGTAATAAGCAAAGCTCTACCTCCAGTTTGTTTCTACATTATGATCAGAGATAAATGTAAACAAAACATTGGTTGCCATTTTTTATCGTGCTTTTTAGCATGTTTAGGAAATGCATGATATAAAATCACCTTTAATATTTGTGCCTGTTTTAGTTTAGGGTACTGTAGTACATGCATTAAGTGTTCTGTACATTAAAGGGTAGTTTGTTAACAGTACTACGTACAAGGGAAGGTTTTAAAAGTCTGAATATACATGTTGAATAAATAGGTAAATATGGTGTCACTACTTCGCGGATTTTCACCTATCGCGGCCGCGACTGGAACCTATCTACCGCGATAAACGAGGGTTCACTGTAACTGCTAAAATGAAATACAAAATACTTAGCTCATAATAATGTAAACAAGTAATGCTGGTCTCTACCCACCCCCCCCCCCCTGGGAGTGAATCAGCTTATATGATCACCGGCTAAGTTTAATATTGAAAAATGTTATTTTTATTAATAAATTAAATTTTTGAATATACTTACCCGGTGATTATATATTAAAGGACCCTCCCTTCCTCCCCAATAGAGACCCAGTGGACCGAGGAGAAAATTGGTTCTGTGTTTACATTGAGTACTGAGTACCTGCTCGACAGATGGCGCTGTTGATGTACACCCCCTACCTGCATAGCGATCGCTGGCGTATTTTGAACGTAGAGTTTTTTCTGTCGGGCAGCAGAACTGCAGCTTATATAATCACCGGGTAAGTATATTCAAAAATTTATTTTATTAATAAAAATAACATATTACCTGAAAATTTGTGGCTCGAGTTCTTACTCCGGCCACGAATCTTCTCGCTCCCGTAGTAGGTAAGGGGGGGGGAGCCCCCCTGGGTAAGGATACGGCTTTTAGCATAGGTTAGGGGTTTTTTTTTATGTTAGTTTCTCCTGCCAAAATCGTTTTTAGAACGACGGCCACAGTTCAGAATATTCCCGTTTTCTACGAACTCGATTTTAGAATGACGGCCACAGTCCACCCCACTTTATAATATTCCCATTTTCTATGAATGAAAACGGATCTGGCCGTCACCCTACAAAGGCTCCCACCAAGCCATGTCAGTTTTATTATTTTTGGTTTCTTGGTTGGTTCTCATGGATATTTTGAATTTGAAATACTCTTCATACTGACCCCAGAGTTTCAAGACTTGGAAAACTCAATGTTAGTCTATATATTGAATTGGTTACTTCGTACATACATACATACATACATATACCAAAGGCACTTCCCCCAATTTTGGGGGGTAGCCGACATCAACAAATGAAACAAAAACAAAAAGAGGACCTCTACTCTCTACGTTCCTCCAGCCTAACCAGGGACTCTACCGAGTTTAGCTGGTACTGCTAGGGTGCCACAGCCCAACCTCCCACATTATCCACCACAGATGAAGCTTCATAATGCTGAATCCCCTACTGCTGCTACCTCCGCGGTCATCTAAGGCACCGGAGGAAGCAGCAGGGCCTACCGGAACTGGGTCACAATCGCTCGCCATTCATTCCTATTTCCAGCACGCTCTCTTGCCTCTCTCACATCTATCCTACTTTGTGACTAGGTTTATTACCAAGTCATGTCAATTTTCAATATTAAACTTCGCCGGTGATCATATAAGCTGCAGCTCTGCTGCCCGACAGAAAAAACCTACGGTCAAAATATGCCAGCGATCGCTATGCAGGTGGGGGTGAACATCAACAGCGCCATCTGTCGAGCAGGTACTTAGTACTCCAAGTAAACAAAGAACCAATTTTCTCTCTGTCGTGCCACCGGCAAGACCTACTAAATTCGCTGTTGCTTACTGGATTGGTTTTCACAGATTTTGGTGAAGTACACATTTCTAGTTATTAGCTTTCGCTTTGCAGAGGTTATCTTCAATACATCCTTGCATTCTTTTATTGATTTTTGGATTATTTGTTGACGACTTGGATAGATTTTGAATTCCCCTTTGACTAATTCAAGATGGCTGACCCTTCTCAAGTCCCTAAATACAGAAAGTGTAGTGCTAGGGACTGTTCAAGGCGTCTTCCGAAGGCCTCTATCGATCCGCACACCGTTTGTTCCAATTGTCGGGGTAAAACCTGTCAATTGGAAGATCGATGTGAGGAATGCGTTGGGCTTTCGGAATTCGATTTTCTCGAATTCCTGAAATATTCACGTAGGCTAGAGAGAGATAGAGTCAGGAGAAGTTCATCTCGCTCCGTTGATATTTCCTCTCCCCATGCCCCACAACCTATTCCTTCCCCTGTAGTGGTTGCTCCTGATCCCCCTTCTAGCACTCAACAACCTTCGATGCCAGATATGATGCGTGCCATCCAGGCTCTGGGTGAGAGAGTCGAGTCATTGGCGAGTGACCGTAACCAACTCATGGCAGACGTCATGGAGTTGAAGGGTAAGAGTGCCGTGGGTAGTGACAAAGTGAGTGGTAGTGTTGTGGAAAGTGTTAGTGTTGCGCTTGAGGGTGCGTCTGTTCGTGCCTGTTGTCCTCTCAGTCCGGGACCTCTTGCAAGCTCCCAAGCCCAGGGGAGAAGCAATGTCGTACGACCAAAGGGTTCGACAGGCTTTAATCAGCGGACAGACGTTCCCTCCGTGGTTTCGGACGTATCTTACCAAGATCGCCCCACCCACAAGAAGACGAGAGAGCCCATTTATTCCTCGTCTGCGGAAGATGTTTCTCAGAAGAAACAATGGACCAAGGTCTCACGGCCTCTTAAACGCAAGTCAGTCCCTTCCGCGCAAGTCCAACGGCCCAGTTGTAGCCACTGGGTCAGTTCGGACTCGCTGCAGTCTTCCGATGACTGCACACCTCCTAAGAGAGGCAAAGCGGTACCGCAACAGGCAGTAACACTGTCTGTTGCCGCACCTGCTATTGTAGACCCTAAGTGGTCTTTGCTGCAGACCATGCAGACGCAGTTAACGTCTTTAATGCAGGACTTTCGTGCGGAGAAGGTTGACGCTGCACCCGTTAGCCTACAACCAACCACGGTTGTGCGTCCAGTGGACGCTGAGGCTACCTTCTCCCGCACTCCAGCTGTGAGAGTCCCGCCACCCATGCGCAGTGTACCCTGCCAGCCGCATGTTGACGTTCAGCGACGCACGGAACCCTCCGTTGACGTTCGCGAGTTACAACAACAACCTAAGTTGTTTTGTTTTGACGCGGCGCGTCAACCTCCGCAACCCAGTGTGGTTACCACTACTCGCCCACAGCAGACTAGACAGTCAGGAGTAGACGCTTTGCGCCCCCGCGCTGCTATGGTTGTTGCCAGCTCACAGACTGGCCAACAGTTCCATGACGTTGCGTCCAGTGCAGTCACGCATGCACCCGTGCTGCCGGACTCAGCTGACCAGCCAATTCCTACTCCTTTGCCGCTTCCTCCTCAGTATTCAGACGATGGACTCTCTGATGATGACGACGCTGCACACCTTGACGACACGCACACGGACATCGACGAACCCAAGACCACGCCTCCCTCCTTGGACTTTAGGAAAGTTCTTGCACTGTTCAAGGAGATGTATCCTGATCAGTTTGTTTCTGCAGCCCCACGCTCTCCTCCATCTGAGTTCGCTTTAGGCACGCAGTCATCCGCGCCTGCCTTTACGAAGCTCGTCCTCGCCCGCTCGTCCAAGAGAGCTTTAAGAGTGTTGGGAGATTGGATGCAGTCCAAAAAGCACCTTGGGAAGACAGCGTTCTTGTTTCCCCCTGCGAAACTCGCTTCCAGATCGAGCGTCTGGTATGCCACGGGAGAAGTTCTCGGCTTGGGAGTTCCTGCCTCTGCCCAGGGCGACTTCTCAAGTCTAGTAGACTCTCCCCGCAGGCTAGCCATGAGACGCTCCAAGATTTGTTGGACTCCTTCAGACTTAGACCATCTGATGAAAGGAGTGTTCAGAGCCTTCGAGGTTTTTAACTTTTTGGATTGGTGTTTGGGAGCGTTGAGCAGGAAGACCTCCCCTTCTGACAAGGAAACTTCCATGCTCGTTATGTCCTGCATGGACAAGGCCATACGGGACGGTTCCAGTGAGCTTGCGGCTTCGTTCGTTTCCGGGGTCCTCAAGAAACGGGAAAACCTTTGCTCCTTCTTGTCAGCTGGAGTAACACAATGTCAGAGATCGGAACTTATGTTTGCTCCTCTCTCAAAGTGCCTTTTTCCAGAGGAGTTGATCAAGGAGATTGCTGCCTCCTTGATTCAAAAAGACACGCATGACCTGGTTGCGTCATCTGCCCGCAAAGCCACCCCTTTGCCTACCGTGTCTAGACCCAGGATGGATACTCCAGCGTCAAGATTTATTCCGCCCTTTCGTGGCAGAGCCTCCAGCAGAGGAGGTGCTCGTGCCGAAGGTAAACGTGGGAGTAAGAAGAAAGGTACCAAGTCCTTTAGAGGCAGAGTCTGACTGCCACCTTCTTCAGACAGCAGTGGGAGCCAGACTCAAGAACTACTGGCAGACCTGGGAGAACAAGGGCGCAGATGCACAATCTGTGAAGTTGCTCAGAGAAGGGTACAAGATCCCGTTCTTGCGCAAGCCCCCTCTAGCAACGACTCCCATCGACCTCTCTCCCAGGTACAGAGAGGAGGACAAGAGACTAGCTTTGAAGCAAGAGGTGTCTCTCTTACTAGAAAAGGGAGCGGTAGTCAAAGTCCGGGACCATCAATCCCCGGGCTTCTACAACCGTCTCTTCTTAGTGGTAAAGAAGACAGGAGGGTGGAGACCGGTGCTAGACGTCAGTGCTCTGAATGTCTTTGTCACAAAGCAGACGTTCGCCATGGAGACGACAAAGTCTGTTCTAGCAGCGGTCAGGAAGGAAGACTGGATGGTCTCTTTAGACCTCAAGGACGCTTACTTTCACGTCCCCATCCACCCAGATTCCCAACCTTTTCTAAGGTTCGTTTACGGGAAGGTTGTCTACCAATTTCAAGCCCTGTGCTTTGGCCTAAGCACGGCGCCTCTTGTCTTTACGAAACTGATGAGGAATATTGCCAAATTCCTGCATTTAGCAGACATCAGAGCCTCCCTCTATTTGGACGACTGGCTTCTAAGAGCTTCGTCCAGTCGTCGCTGTCTGGAGAATCTAAAGTGGACTCTAGATCTGACCAAGGAATTGGGTCTCCTGGTCAATATGGAAAAGTCCCAACTGGTCCCATCCCAAACTATAGTGTACCTAGGGATGGAGATTCACAGTCAAGCTTTTCGGGCTTTTCCGTCGGCCCCCAGAATAAGTCAAGCCCAAGAATGCATCCAGAACATGCTAAAGAAGGACCGATGTTCAGTCAGACAGTGGATGAGTCTGATAGGGACGCTTTCATCACTGGACCAGTTCATTGCGTTAGGGAGACTGCACCTCCGTCCCCTTCAATTTCACCTAGCTGTTCACTGGAGAAAGGACAAGACGCTAGAAGCGGTCTCGATCCCCATTTCCGAGAAGATGAAGTCATCACTGACTTGGTGGAAGGACAACATCAACCTCAGAGAGGGTCTGCCCCTGGCTGTTCAGACCCCCAACCACGTTCTCTTCTCGGACGCATCGGACACGGGCTGGGGTGCGACATTAGACGGTCGGGAATGCTCGGGCACTTGGAACTCGGAGCAAAGAACGTTACATATCAACTGCAAGGAGCTACTGGCAGTTCATCTGGCCTTGAAAAGCTTCAAGTCCCTCCTTCTAGGCAAGGTGGTGGAGGTGAACTCCGACAACACCACGGCCTTGGCGTACATCTCCAAGCAAGGAGGGACCCATTCTATGACGTTGTACGAGATCGCAAGGGACCTCCTCACCTGGTCAAGAGATCTAAACCTGTCTCTAGTAACGAGGTTCATTCAAGGCAACATGATTGTCATGGCGGACCGCCTCAGTCGGAAGGATCAAATCATCCCAACAGAATGGACCCTTCACAAGAATGTGTGCAAGAGACTATGGGCCACATGGGGCCAACCTACCATAGATCTCTTTGCAACCTCGATGACCAAGAGGCTCCCAAATTATTGCTCGCCAATCCCGGACCCAGCAGCAGTTCATATAGATGCTTTTCTACTGGATTGGTCCCATCTAGACCTTTATGCATTCCCCCCGTTCAAGATTGTCAACAAGGTACTGCAGAAGTTCGCCTCTCACGAAGGGACAAGGTTGACGTTGGTTGCTCCCCTCTGGCCCGCGAGAGAATGGTTCACCGAGGTACTGCAATGGCTGGTGGACATTCCCAGAACTCTTCCTCTAAGAGTGGACCTTCTACGTCAGCCACACGTAAAGAAGGTACACCCAAGCCTCCACGCTCTTCGTCTGACTGCCTTCAGACTATCGAAAGACTCTCGAGAGCTAGAGGCTTTTCGAAGGAGGCAGCCAGGGCGATTGCTAGAGCAAGGAGGACATCCACTCTTAGAGTCTACCAGTCGAAGTGGGAAGTCTTCCGAAGCTGGTGCAAATCGGTATCAGTATCCTCAACCAGTACCTCTGTAACCCAAATAGCTGACTTCCTATTATACCTTAGGAAGGAAAGATCTCTTTCAGCTCCCACGATCAAAGGTTACAGAAGCATGTTGGCAGCAGTCTTCCGTCACAGAGGCTTAGATCTTTCCAACAACAAAGATCTACAGGACCTCCTTAAGCCTTTTGAGACCTCGAAGGAGCGTCGTTTGGCCACACCAGGTTGGAATTTAGACGTGGTACTAAGATTCCTTATGTCAGAAAGGTTCGAGCCACTACAATCAGCCTCCTTTAAAGATCTCACTTTGAAGACTCTTTTCCTCGTCTGCTTAGCAACAGCTAAAAGAGTCAGTGAGATACACGCCTTCAGCAGGAACATCGGATTTTCATCTGAAACGGCTACATGTTCTTTACAGCTTGGTTTTCTAGCCAAAAACGAACTACCTTCTCGTCCTTGGCCGAAATCGTTCGATATTCCAAGCCTTTCTAATTTGGTTGGAAATGAACTAGAAAGAGTCTTATGCCCTGTTAGAGCTCTTAAGTTCTATTTAAGACGAACTAAACCGTTACGAGGACAGTCAGAGGCTTTATGGTGTGCTATTAAGAAACCTTCTTTACCTATGTCAAAGAATGCAGTTTCCTATTATATCAGACTGTTGATACGAGAAGCTCATTCCCATCTGAATGAGGAAGACCATGCTTTGCTGAAGGTAAGGACACATGAAGTTAGAGCTGTCGCAACTTCAGTGGCCTTTAAACAAAACTGATCTCTGCAGAGTATAATGGACGCAACCTATTGGAGAAGCAAGTCAGTGTTCGCGTCTATTTATCTTAAAAATGTCCAGTCTCTTTACGAGAACTGCTACACCCTGGGACCATTCGTAGCAGCGAGTGCAGTAGTGGGTGAGGGCTCAACCACTACATTCCCCTAATTCCATAACCTTTTTTAATCTTTCTCTTGAAATGTTTTTATTGTTGTTTTTTTGGGTTGTCCAGAAGGCTAAGAAGCCTTTCGCATCCTGGTTGATTTGGCGGGTGGTCAAATTCTTTTCTTGAGAAGCGCCTAGATTAGAGGTTTTGATGAGGTCCTTTAGTATGGGTTGCAACCCTTGATACTTCAGCTCCTAGGAGTCGCTCAGCATCCTATGAGGATCGCGAGGCTCAGTAAGGAAGACGTACTTAAAAAGGCAGAGTAATTGTTCAAGTCAGACTTCCTTACCAGGTACTTATTTATTTTATGTTTGTTATTTTGAATAACTGCTAAAATGAAATACAAAATACTTAGCTCATAATAATGTAAACATGTAATGCTGGTCTCTACCCACCCCCCTGGGTGTGAATCAGCTTATATGATCACCGGCTAAGTTTAATATTGAAAAATGTTATTTTTATTAGTAAAATAAATTTTTGAATATACTTACCCGGTGATCATATATTAAAGGACCCTCCCTTCCTCCCCAATAGAGACCCAGTGGACCGAGGAGAAAATTGGTTCTTTGTTTACTTGGAGTACTAAGTACCTGCTCGACAGATGGCGCTGTTGATGTACACCCCCACCTGCATAGCGATCGCTGGCGTATTTTGACCGTAGGTTTTTCTGTCGGGCAGCAGAGCTGCAGCTTATATGATCACCGGGTAAGTATACAGTATTCAAAAATTTATTTTACTAATAAAAATAACATTTTTATCTTTTTTGGTTTCTTGGTTGGTTCTCTGGTTGTCCCTTTGATTCATGGATATTTTGTATTTGAAATACTCTTCATACTGACCCCAGAGTTTCAAAACTTGGAAAACCCAATGTTATTCTATACATTGAATTGGTTATTTGTGACTAAGGAATATCTTATATGGAAGTGTTATGGATGCCATTAGTTAGTAGTAGTGATTCAATATTGTTAACCCATCTGGATGAATAATGATTAATAATGAAAAGTCGGAAATACTGTACTGTAATTATTTATCCTGGATGTCAAATATTTAGTCCGGATAAATCTCCTTTCATATTTAATACCACAAATTTTTATTTGGTCATGTGGCTGATAAAGAAAAGCCTTTTCGCTCTAAATCCCATAAAATCAGCTGATGAAGAAAAATATTTTAATATTTAACCCTTTAAGAGGAAATTAGTCATCAAAAAGTTAGTTGTATAATTTAATAAAGACTTGTTTGTATATTCTTGGAATTAGTTTTATGCTATGCTAATATATACGGCCCCTCATAAGCCACATTAATACTGTACTATGCTATTGTTCATTTAAACTGTTTTGTATGTGCGTTTTCTAATTTTTCTGTATATTCCAGGTTGTTAAACAAATGTGATCATGAAGGATATGATCTTCTCTTGAGGAGTAAACTAACCCATACAAGTAATGTTCGCAAGAACAGTAATTTTTTATGATGGCTCAATAACGGTGAATTCGGTGTTCTGAAGAAAGAAGAGGTAAATATGGTTGATCAGTAAATAGCTGATGTTTTTATTCTTTCAATAGAAATATACATTTAGCAATTAAATCCTCTTTAAAATTGAAATTTCTTATTGCTTTTGTACAATACTAAATAACCATGATGTATTTTGTCATATATGGAGAGACAGAAATTGAATGTGTTTGAGATGAAGTGTCTGAGGAGTATGGCTGGTGTATCTCGAGTAGATAGGGTTAGGAACGAAGTGGTGAGGGTGAGAACGGGTGTAAGAAATGAGTTAGCGGCTAGAGTGGATATGAATGTGTTGAGGTGGTTTGGCCATGTAGAGAGAATGGAAAATGGCTGTCTGCTAAAGAAGGTGATGAATGCAAGAGTTGATGGGAGAAGTACAAGAGGAAAGCCAAGGTTTGGGTGGATGGATGGTGTGAAGACAGCTCTGGGTGATAGGAGGATAGATGTGAGAGAGGCAAGAGAGCGTGCTAGAAATAGGAATGAATGGCGAGAGATTGTGACGCAGTTCCGGTAGGCCCTGCTGCTTCCTCCGGTGCCTTAGATGACCGCGGAGGTAGCAGCAGTAGGGGATTCAGCATTATGAAGCTTCATCTGTGGTGGATAATGGGGGAGGTTGGGCTGTGGCACCCTAGCAGTACCAGCTGAACTCGGCCGAGTCCCTAGTTAGGCTGGAGGAACGTAGAGAGTAGTCCCCTTTTTGTTTTGTTTCTTTTTTGATGTCGGCTACCCCCAAAAATTGGGGGAAGTGCCTTCGGTATATGGATGGGATGGATGGATCATGTGGAATTTGGAACCACTTTATTTTAATTCTCTTTGCTATAAATTTCATTGCAGGATATGGTTTGTGTTCTACTTTACATTGTGGAGAATTTTAAAATATTTTCTAGTATTTGATGACTAGCATAGTTGTATTCTAGATTCATACAGTACTGTATACTATATGAATAAGTACAGATCAAGTGCTATATTTACTATAGTACAGTACAGCACAGTGATACAGTATTGTTATAGGGATTAATTAAGGTTTTTAGGTACAGTATAGTGAATTACTTTGAGGTGTGGGTTGATGATATGCCTGATGTGTAAGGGATGAAGCATTTGGCTTTAACCCCTTTACCCCCAAAGGACGTACTGGTACGTTTCACAAAAGCCATCCCTTTACCCCCATGGACGTACCGGTACGTCCTCACAAAAAATGCTATAAGATTCTATTTTTTCATATTTTTGATAATTTTTTGAGAAAATTCGGGCATTTTCCAAGAGAATGAGACCAACCTGACCTCTCTATGACAAAAATTAAGGCTGTTAGAGCAATTTGAAAAAAATATACTGCAAAATGTGCTGGAAAAAAAATAACCCCTTGGGGGTTAAGGGTTGGAAATTTCCAAATAGCCTGGGGGTAAAAGGGTTAATAATCCATTCTTCTTTTTTTAACCCAAGCCTGGAATTTGTATACAGTGAGCCCTCGTTTATCGCGGTAGATGGGTTCCAGACCCAACTGCGATAGGTGAAAATCCGCGAAGTAGTGACACCATATTTACGTATTTATTTAACATGTATATTCAGACTTTTAAAACCTTCCCTTGTACGTAGTACTGTTAACAAACTACCCTTTAATGTACAGAACACTTAATGCATGTACTACAGTACCCTAAACTAAAACAGGCTCAAATATTAAAGGTGATTTTATATCATGCGTTTCCTAAACACGCCAAAAAGCACGATAAAAAATGGCAACCACTGTTTTGTTTACGTTTATTTCTGATCATAATGAAGAAACAAACGCATTTACACATCTGTGTATAGGTTAGTTTTTGCATCGATTATATTGATTATTCAGTACAGTATGTTGATTTTGTTATTACTAATGTTTTACTTAA
The DNA here is from genome assembly GCF_036898095.1 of Palaemon carinicauda. Lineage (NCBI taxonomy): Eukaryota > Metazoa > Arthropoda > Malacostraca > Decapoda > Palaemonidae > Palaemon > Palaemon carinicauda. The sequence continues at coordinate 140,485,799 of NC_090737.1, forward strand.
TTTTTCTTAGGACTTCCAAATGAAATTTTTTTTCTTTATGACGCCGCCTGAAACGACGGCGTCATAAAGTACGCTCAGTAAACAAACTAAGGCATTTAACGCGCCTGATGAAAGTGATAAATAATGATATTACAATAAAAGCTTTTAGAAAATGTTATCACAAATATTGTTTACCGTATCTATATAAAATCATACATACGTAGCAAAGCAGGAAAACATTTTGAGAGAGAGAGAGAGAGAGAGAGAGAGAGAGAGAGAGAGAGTTGTTTTACGTACGTAAATGTAAATTTTAAACAAAAAAAATAGCCCCATTTCATATAAAATAGGTTATTACAAATATTTTACTTTATCATATTACAGTAGTCTGTATAATACTGTAAAGTTCAGTACAGTATGTTGTTGTTATAGTTGTGGCGATGAAATTCTCACGAAAGAAAACCACGGCATTCATTACAACAGCTGATTCTCTCTCTCTATCTCTCTCTCTCTCTCTCTCTCTCTCTTTCTCTCTCTCTCTCTCTCTCTCTCTCTCTCTCTCTCTCTCTCTCTCTCTCTCTTTCTCTCTCTTTCTCTCTCTCTCTCTCTCTCTCTCTCTCTCTCTCTCTTCGTGTTATACAATACTTACATATAGATGAAGAAACTAAAATTAGTTTTCTTAGTGTCAATTAAATACGAAACGAAAAAATTATGCCGAGTTTACATCCATTTCAATCGTTGCTAAAAATACGGCATCCGATTTCATCAGCAAACCACTATTTTTTGGGAAACATCATTTTGTTCTAGGAAATTGCTTCTCTTCAAATAGTTAATTGCACATTAAGAAAGCGTGTACTTTTATTTTTAATTTTCGGGTGCATTTTAAAAATTGAGTATTGTTGACTTCTTTTTGTTTTACTTTTGGCTGTGATTAGATCAGCTGACGTCTAGCTGCCGCTCTTGAGAGTGTACGGATACACTAACAAAGTATCGTTTATACCATTTCTTAACTTATTCAAACCGTCTACAGTATACAGTTGATATTACATAAGCACCAATGTGTTATAACCTATAAAATTTTTTTGTTTATTACATTTAAAACAACACACACACACGCACTCTCTCTCTCTCTCTCTCTCTCTCTCTCTCTCTCTCTCTCTCTCTCTCTCTCTGGGCTACTTTTCACTACCTCCCATTCCTTACCCCTCTCTATCTCTCTAACAAATGATATCTTTGTTGCTCCTCAAAGTTTCATTTATATTGAAATCAATCATGATTCAATTTTCCTTACTTTCTCCAATCTCGCACCATCGGTCACATCGCGGTATTTTCGAAATTTCCGGAAAATCCGCGATATATGTATATACATGCGTTATGAAAAAAATCCGCGATGGTCGAACCGCGAAGTAGCGAGGGCTCACTGTAAAGGTGAAAGTCATGTGGTTATTGATTTTTAGCTGAAAATAGTCATCTTTGGGCCTAAAAATTGACAGTTGTGACGTGAGTTTAGAAGGGAAGGTAAGATCGACTGGCTTTTTACCTCTTCCTTAGGGTGCAGCAGTTACTCTGGTATGTGCTTGACCGGACGATAGATGCATTTGAGCCACATGATCGAGCAATGTTTCTTAGCAATAAGTTTGTTCAAAATTATCTCCCTTATCCTCCTGGATGAAGGGGAGGATAGACAAATGTATGCACCAGTGTTCTCATATGACCGTACATTTATGCAACATATCCTAACTTGATTAACATAGTTCATCTATATTGTTTTAATATTCTTCTTTCCTTAATATTTGTTCATGTTAACTTCATTAAAATGATTCATCTTTTCACATTCACAGTACAGGATGGTACGTTCTGTGAAGATCTGGATGCAAAGGATGGTCAGAGTTATGAAAAATCTTATGCAGCATGCATAAAGAACCAACAGAACAACAGTGCCAGAAATTAATACCTGTACACGTTTTAGTTCACGTTTTTGTTTTCCTCTGACATTCCCTTTTTCACATCTGTTTTCCTTTGTTTTGGAAAGAATTTCATCACGTCAAAGAGGCAAAGACAATCAAAACATCTCGCTATGTCGTTTATAATGCTTCCATAATGATAAAATCACTGTTTTCAATATTAAACTTACCCGATAATCATGTAGCTGTCAACTCCGTTGCCCGACAGAAATCTAAGGAGGGATACGCCAGCTATCACAATACTAGAAGGGGGTGTACTAACAGCGCCACCTGTGGCCAGGTACTCAAGTACTTCTTGTTGACACCTCCTCAATTATTCCTCTGTCGTGCCTCCGGCTAGACGTTCTGGGATACGCTCATGGTCTTCGAGTTTATTCTCGCTTATTTGGTGATGTATTCTCTTTGATTTACGGCTGTCGCATTACTGGAAACCTTCTGATATTAGCTAGATAGCTTTTATTTAATTCAGTTTAACGGTTAACGAATTTTTGCTTGTTTTTTTGGATCTCCCTTTGACTTCTCTTGAAAACAAAATGTCTGACATTTCGCAAGCCCCCTCCCATAGACGTTGTAGGTCTTGCAATAGACGTATTCCGAAGGTCTCGGTAGATCCTCACACCGCTTGTTCTGACTGTAGGGACAGACCCTGTCAGTTAGAAAATCGATGTGAGGAATGCGCCGGTCTTTCGGAATTGGATTTTGTCCGACTTTTAAAGTATTCTTCTAAGTTAGAGAGAATTAGAGCTAGGAGGAGTTCTTCTCACTCTTCTTTATTTTCCTCATCTCATGATCCTCTTCCTGATCCTACCCCTGTAGTGGCTTCCCCCGATCCTACTGTGTGCCCTCCGCCTGATATGTCAGTGGTTTTACGTGCTATTCAGGCTTTAGGCGATAAGGTAGAGTCAGTGGTAAGTGACCATAAGTCTCTGATGGCCGAAGTGAAAGAGTTGAAGGCCAAGAGTGCAGTGGGTGAAGTTAGTGCCAGTGCTGTGACGAGTGCTAGTGTCGGTGCAGTGCCTTGTACTAGTGTTAGTGCCAGTGTGGTGCGTGGGGATTTTTCTGTGCGAGCCAGTCGTTCTCCCAGTCCGGGACCTCTTGCAAGCTCCCAAGCCCAGGGGAGAAGCAATGTCGAAGGGCATAAGGGTTCGGCAGGCCTTGTTAGGCGCACAGAATCATCCTCAGTGGTTGCGGGCGTGTCTACCACAGACCGTCACTCCCACTTGCAGACGATTGAGCCCGTCTTCCGCTCGTCCGCTGATCTTCTCTCGGGGAAGAATCGTTGGTCGCAGGTCTCTAGACCTCTTAAACGCAGAGTCCAACCCACGAGTGCTCAGCCAGGTTGCAGTCGTTGGCTCAGCTCTGACTCGCCTCAGTCTTCTAGCGATTGTACTCCGCCCAAGAGGAGTAAGGTACAACAGAGCTGCACCGGTGGTGCAACCACTGTTATGGCTTTACCTCAGTCTGCTACTGTCTCTGCTGATCCCAAGTGGTCTATGCTTCAGTCCATGCAAGCTCAGCTTTCGGACCTGATGCGTGAGTGTCGTGCTGAGAGTGCTGCACCTCCTGCACCTGTGGTGCACCTATCTCCTGCACCGGTTCAGCCTGTGCTGCACCCTCCTGCACCGGTGGTGCACCTACCTCCTGCACCCGTTCAGCCTGTGCTGCACCCGCCTGCACCGGTGGTGCACCAACCTCCTGCACCCGTTCAGCCTGTGCTGCACCCGCCTGCACCGGTGGTGCACCAACCTCCTGCACCCGTTCAGCCTTTGCTGCACCCGCCTGCACCGGTGGTGCACCAGCCTCCTGCACCGGTTCAGCCTGTGCTGCACCCGCCTGCACTCGCTGCACCCAGTCGCAGCTCCATCTGCCAGGCGTACGATGTTGAACCTCTTCCACCTGTGAGTCAGTCTGCTCAGCTGCTGCACCGAGCTCTACCCGTGCACCCTGATCCTGCTACTCAGACATCTCTGCTTGCTGGAACTTTACCTTGTTCTGCACAGCCTCGATCTATTCACGCTTCACTCGTACCACAGGAACAGGAACTTGCTGCACCTCCTCCTTCCACCTCTGTTGTTGTTCCTGCTCGTTCTGACTCTGCGGTTCAGCATTCGTATCCGATCCCGTCGCCTCATTCTGGGGTTGAGATTTCGGATGATGAGGAAGCACACCTTGATCCCTCTTCGGATGTGGACGACTCCAGACCCTCTCCACAGTCTCTTGATTTTCGCAAGGTCTTGGCTCTTCTCAGGGAGGTTTATCCAGACCATTTTGTCTCAGCTATACCCCGCTCTCCACCATCTGAGTTTTCGCTGGGAGTGCAACAAGCTCAGTCTTCCTATACCAAGCTTGTCCTAGCTAGATCCTCCAAGAGGGCTTTTAGGATCCTAGGGGAATGGCTGCAGTCTAAGCAACTTCTTGGCAAGACTTCCTTCATGTTCCCTCCAACGAAGCTCACTTCGAAAGCGAGCGTTTGGTATGCCACAGGGGAAGCACCAGGCTTGGGAATACCTGCCTCTGCCCAGGCTGACTTCTCAAGTCTGGTAGACTCGCCTCGAAGATCTGCTATGAGACGCTCAAAAGTGTGTTGGACCTTTTCGGACTTGGATCACTTGCTTAAAGGAGTGTTTAGAGCGTTTGAAATGTTTAATTTTCTAGACTGGTGCCTGGGGGCCCTCAGCAAGAAAACCTCCCATACGGACAAAGATTCTGCCATGCTGTTAATGTCCTGTATGGATAAGGCCATCAGAGACGGATCGGGCGAGCTAGCGTCCTTGTTCGTGTCAGGGGTTTTGAAGAAAAGGGAACAGCTGTGTTCTTTCCTTTCCGCCAGCATTACCCCTTGCCAACGTTCACAACTTCTGTTTGCTCCTCTTTCGAAGTTTATTTTTCCCGAAGAGCTCATTAAAGATTTGTCGGCTGCTTTGATTCAGAAAGACACGCACGATCTTGTGGCTTCTTCGGCTCGTAAGTCTAAGGCTTCCACCTCAGCCCCTAAGACTTACCGCTCCCCAGTGACTGATACTCCTGCGACTAGATTCATACCGCCCTTTCGTGGTAGAGCCCCCAGCCGAGGAAGCTCCCGTCCAGACTTACAGAGGCAAGTCCAGGAAAGGATCCAAGCCATCCAAAGGAAAACACTGACTCTCCGATTCTCCAGACGACAGTAGGAGCCAGACTCAAGACCTTCTGGCGAGCTTGGGAGATGAGAGGTGCAGACGCACAGTCTGTCAGTTGGCTGAGGTTCGGTTACAGGATTCCATTCTTCCTTCAACCACCTCTGACCACTTCGCCCATCAACCTCTCTCCCAACTACAAAGAGGAGGACAAGAGGCTAGCTTTGCACCAGGAGGTGTCGCTTCTTGTGCAGAAGAAGGCTGTGGTTGTAGTCCGGGACCATCAATCCCCGGGCTTCTACAACCGCCTCTTTCTTGTGGCCAAGAAGACAGGAGGTTGGAGACCTGTCCTGGACGTCAGCGCTCTCAACGAGTATGTCACCAAGCTGACGTTCACGATGGAGACGACCAAGTCGGTCTTAGCAGCGGTCAGACAGGAGGACTGGATGGTCTCATTGGACTTGAAAGATGCTTATTTTCACGTTCCGATTCATCCAGACTCCCAACCTTTCCTAAGATTCGTTTTCGGAAAGGTCGTCTACCAATTCCAAGCCCTGTGTTTTGGCCTAAGCACAGCTCCTATGGTCTTTACCCTTCTGATGAGGAATGTAGCCAAGTTCCTTCACTTGTCAAACATCAGAGCCTCCCTCTACCTAGACGACTGGCTGTTGAGAGCCTCCTCGAGTCGTCGTTGTCTGGAGAATCTTCATTGGACTTTAGACCTTATCAGAGACCTGGGTCTATTAGTCAATTTGGAAAAATCTCAACTCATTCCCTCACAATCCATCGTGTATCTGGGAATGGAAATTCAGAGTCAGAGTTTTCGGGCTTTTCCATCGGCCCCCAGGATAAGCCAAGCCCTAGAGTGCATCATGAGCATGCTGAAGAGGAACAGTTGCTCAGTGAGACAGTGGATGAGTCTCACAGGGACTCTCTCGTCCCTAGCCCTGTTTGTCGAGCTGGGCAGACTCCACCTCCGCCCTCTTCAATTCCACCTTGCAGCTCATTGGGACAAGAGTTCTACCCTGGAAGCAATCTCTATCCCTATCAACCAAGAGATGAAGACCACTCTCCTGTGGTGGAAGCACAACCTTCTTCTCAGAGAGGGTCTATCCTTGGCCATTCAGACCCCCAATCTTCATCTCTTCTCAGATGCATCGGACTCGGGCTGGGGTGCAACCTTGGACGGAAAGGAATGCTCCGGAATGTGGAACGAGGAACAACGATCTCTCCACATCAACTGCAAGGAACTGCTGGCAGTTCATCTAGCCCTGTTGAACTTCAAGTCCCTCCTGCTAGGCAAAGTGGTGGAGGTGAACTCGGACAACACCACAGCCTTGGCTTACATCTCCAAGCAAGGGGGGACCCATTCGAGGAGCCTTTACGAGATCGCAAGGGACCTCCTCATTTGGTCAAGAAGTCGAAACCTCTCTCTAGTCACGAGGTTCATCCAGGGCAATATGAACGTGTCAGCAGATCGTCTGAGCAGAAGGAATCAGGTCATTCCCACGGAATGGACCCTCCACAAGAGTGTGTGCAACAGACTTTGGACCTTGTGGGGTCAACCTACCATAGATCTGTTTGCCACCTCCATGACCAAGAGACTTCCTCTGTTTTGTTCTCCTGTTCCAGACCCTGCAGCAGTTCATGTGGATGCCTTTCTACTGAACTGGTCCCATCTCGACCTGTACGCATTCCCTCCGTTCAAGATAATCAACAAGGTTCTGCAGAAATTCGTCTCGCACGAAGGGACACGGCTGACGCTGGTTGCTCCCCTTTGGCCTGCAAGAGAATGGTTCACAGAGGTACTACAATGGCTAGTAGACTTCCCCAGGACTCTACCTCTAAGAGTGGACCTTCTACGTCAACCTCACGTAGACAGGTTACATCCAAACCTCCACGCTCTTCAACTGACTGCCTTCAGACTGTCGAAAGATTCGCTAGAGCTCGAGGCTTTTCGAAGGAGGCAGCCAGGGCTATTGCCAGAGCAAGGAGGGTTTCCACTCGTAGGGTCTACCAGTCTAAGTGGGAGGTCTTCCGAAGCTGGTGTAGAGCCAATTCAATATCCTCTACCAATACCTCTGTGACCCAAATAGCTGACTTCCTGCTTCATCTTAGAAATGAGAGATCCCTTTCAGCTCCTACGATTAAGGGATATAGGAGTATGTTGGCCTCAGTTCTCCGCCATAGAGGTTTGGACCTGTCTTCCAACAAGGACCTTCAAGACATTCTTAAGTCTTTTGAGACGTCTAAAGATCGTCGTCTTTCCACTCCAGGCTGGAATTTAGACGTAGTCTTAAGGTTCCTTATGACATCTAGGTTCGAACCTCTCCAGTCAGCTTCATTCAAGGACCTTACCCTCAAGACTCTTTTTCTCGTTTGCCTGGCAACAGCTAAAAGAGTCAGTGAGGTTCATGCCTTCAGCAAGAACATTGGTTTCACGACCGAGTCTGCTACATGTTCTTTCCAGCTTGGATTCCTAGCAAAGAACGAGCTTCCTTCACGTCCTTGGCCTAGATCGTTCGAGATACCTAGCCTTTCCAACATGGTAGGTAACGAACTTGAGAGAGTTCTTTGCCCTGTCAGAGCTCTCAAATATTATCTAAAGAGGTCTAAACCTCTCCGAGGACAGTCAGAAGCCTTATGGTGTGCCATCAAGAAACCCTCGAGACCCATGTCCAAGAATGGGCTTTCGTATTTTATAAGGCTTCTGATCAGAGAAGCACATTCTCACTTAAAGGAGGAAGACCTTGCATTGCTGAAGGTAAGGACCCACGAAGTAAGAGCCGTAGCTACTTCGATGGCCTTTAATAAAAACCGTTCTCTGCAGAGTGTAATGGATGCAACCTATTGGAGGAGCAAGTCAGTGTTTGCATCTTTTTATCTGAAAGATGTCCAGTCTCTTTACGAGAACTGCTACACCCTGGGACCATTCGTAGCAGCGAGTGCAGTAGTAGGTGAGGGCTCAGCCACTACATTCCCTTAATCCCATAACCTTTTTAACTTTTCTCTTGAATTCTTTTGTTGTTTTTATGGTTGTTACGGTAGGCTAAGAAGCCTTCCGCATCCTTTTGATTTGGCGGGTGGTCAATTCATTCTTGAGAAGCGCCTGGGTTAAAGGTTGTGTAGAGGTCCTTTAGTAGGGGTTGCAACCCTATATACTTTAGCACCTTGGGTTGATTCAGCCTCCAAGAGGAACGCTGCGCTCAGTAAGGAAGACGAACTTAAAAAAGAGGCAGAGTAACGGTTCAATTCGACTTCCTTACCAGGTACTTATTATTTCATTTGTTATTAGAGATAACTGTTATATGAAATGTGGGGATACTTGGCTATCCTTTAATCTTGTTCACTGGTTTTCACCCACCCCCCTGGGTGCGAATCAGCTACATGATTATCGGGTAAGTTTAATATTGAAAAATGTTATTTTCATTAGTAAAATAAATTTTTGAATATACTTACCCGATAATCATGATTTAATTGACCCTCCCTTCCTCCCCATAAAGAACCAGTGGGATCGAGGAATAATTGAGGAGGTGTCAACAAGAAGTACTTGAGTACCTGGCCACAGGTGGCGCTGTTAGTACACCCCCTTCTAGTATTGTGATAGCTGGCGTATCCCTCCTTAGATTTCTGTCGGGCAACGGAGTTGACAGCTACATGATTATCGGGTAAGTATATTCAAAAATTTATTTTACTAATGAAAATAACATACTTCAATTATACAGGTATAGGTTCTTCCTTGATCTACCAGTCCATAGTAGGGACTTATCCTAACATATACCTCATCTTCATGTCTATGAGTCATCACTTTTGTTTCTATTCAGTACCAAAGTTCTTAGACATTTCCCAGGAATGTAAACCTACCAGTTGGTTTTAAGACTTCTCCCTCCTAAGGGTAAAACTGATATTAAAGAACGAGGGTTTGTATTCGCGTAGGAACAAATCATAAGTTTTTGGAGTAATTTGTATTTTTAAACATACATACCTGGTAGTTATATACTGTATATAGCTTAGTCCCTGACGTCACGGCAGAATTTCAAAACTTGCGGCAATCGCCGATTGAGTAGCCAGGTGTACCACTGGTGCGCCCTCTACCCAGGTACCTGGAACCCTTCCAACTATTCCTCAGATCTTCCCTGCTGCCTCACCGGTGACATCATTGGAATTTCGCTAGCTTTGGCCTGGGTTTTTTGCAGTTAATTTGGTGAAGTACACTTTGGCTTTGGCTTTCGCTCGTTTTGAATTTTATTATTTGGTATTTTCTTGGCCCGATTAGATATTGTTGTTTTGACCTTTACTTGTTTTGATCTCTTTCGATTTTTTTCATATCTGACTCTTCTTCGAGTATTAGAAGGTGTGTGAGAGGTTGTAAGACGCGGCTTGCTAAAGCCTCTGTAGATCCCCACTCCATTTGTGTGAAATGTAGTGGTAAATGTTGCGAGTTGGATGATTGTTGTGATGAAAGTGTAATTCTGACTTAGAGTGAGTGGTTGGAGTATGACCGCTGCACTCATAAGCTTGAAAGGGATAGGATCAGGAGAAGTTAAAGTTTGTCTCTTTCTTCTAGGGATTGTTCCCCTCCCCGTGTTAACGAACCTATTGATCCTTCTCCTGTAGTGGTAGTTCCAGATCCCACTACTGTTAAAGCTAATGAACCAACTCTTAAGGACATGATGGTGGCCATTCAAGCCCTGGGCGAGAGAGTGGAGTCGCTCGCAGCAGATATGAATAAATTATGGTCCGATGTGAAAGAGTTAAAGAGTGCAAGTGTCGGTGCTAAAGTCAGTGCAGTGGAGGGTGCGGCTGCTCGGACCTGTCGTTCTCCTAGCCCTAGACCTCTTCCAAGCTCCCAAGCTATAGGTAGTAGGTTGGCCAGGGCACCAGCCGCCCGTTGAGATACTACCGCTAGAGAGTTAGGGGGTCCTTTGACTGGCCAGACAGTACCATATTGGATCCTTCTCTCTGGTTACGATTCTTTCCCTTTGCCTACAGACACCGAATAGTCTGGCCTATTCTTTACAGATATTCCTCTGTCCTCATACACCTGACAACACTGAGATTACTAAACAATTCTTCTTCGCCCAAGGGGTTAACTACTGCACTGTAATTGTTCAGTGGCTACTCTCCTCTTGGTAAGGGTAGAAGAGACTCTTTAGCTATGGTAAGCAGCTCTTCTAGGAGAAGGACACTCCAAAATCAAACCATTGTTCTCTAGTCTTGGGTAGTGCTATAGCCTCTGTACCATGGCCTTCCACTGTCTTGGGTTAGAGTTCTCTTGCTTGAGGGTACACTCAGGCACACTGTTGTATCTAGTTTCTCTTTCTCTTGTTTTGTTGAAGTTTTTTTTATTGTTTATATAGGAAATGTTTATTTAAATGTTGTTACTATTCTTAAAATATTTTATTTTTCCTTGTTTCCTTTCCTCACTGAGCTATTTTCCCTGTTGGGGCCCCTGGGCTTATAGCATCCTGCTTTTCCAACTAGGGTCGTGGCTTAGCATTTAATGATAATAATAATAAAGAAGGAATGTCGCCGGGAAGGCGAGAGGTGTTAGCTCCCGAGCAGTCGTCCCCTCAAGCGTACCTGTTGACGCTTCCCAGGACGCTCGCCCTCGCCATGGGAAAGGCGAGGTAAAAGTGTTTTCTTCTTCGTCGGATGACGCAGCGCCCAGACGGGGCTGGCGTCTTACATCGAGACCTCTCATGAGGAAGATTTCCGTTGTCGAGTAGCGTCGTGTCATGACGCCTCAGGCGCCAGGATGCAGCTATTGGAGCGTTTTCCTTCCTGCTCCAAGGAAAGTTCTCCTGCCAAGCGGCCATCTACTTCGGTAGGAGATAAAAGGAAGTTGGAAGATGTCAGTAGGCCATCCCTATCGGTTGGAAATAAACAGTTATCGGAGGCTGGCATGACCTCTGTACATGCTCCTCCTCCCCCTTCGGATTGGTACTCGTCTCCTGAACGTTCTGCGGTTTCCTTGAGCGACGTGGAGGGAGAACTAGTTGAGGAAGCAGCGTCTCCTGTTTGTCCACAGCAGCAAGTTGCTCAGAATTTAAGTGTACTGCAAGATATGCAGCAGAAATTCTCCTCCCTCATGAAGGTCTACCAGCCCACAGACAAGAAGAGAGTTGCTCGCCAAGACGCCGAGCGTCAAGAATCTTCACGCCTTGACGCCAAGCGTCAAGAATCTTCACGCCTTGACGCCAAGCGTCAGAAAGCTAAGCGTCGAGAGCTTGAACATCAGGCCAAGCGTCGGGAAGGTGGAATTCATGACGCTGAGCGTCAAGAAGTTGGGACGCCAAGTGTTAAGAAATTGGACGTCGGAACACCGAGCGTCAAAACCTTGGACGTCATGAAACCGAACGTCGAGAATGCGGACGTCATGGCTCCGAGCGTCAAGTTTTGGAACACCGTGACGCCAGGCGTCATGATATTGGACGCCATGACGCCAGAAGTCAGGATAAAAAGGAGTTGACTCCAAGGAAGCAGGACGTCTCTAATTCGATCCGAGATCTGTCAGAAGAAGGGAACAACGACTTGTCACCTTTCCCCCCCTAGTTATCCCTTAGAGGAGGTGTCGGAAGAAGAGGACCCAAAGAACCAACATTCATTGGCGGATTTAAAGAAACTCATGAGAGTTTTTTCCGAAGTGTTTCTGGATGATTTTGTTCCTGCTGCTCCGCGTTCCCTGCCTTTAGAGATTACGCTAGGGAAGGCTGCAAAGGAATCACTTTTTATGAAGATGGTGTTGTCTCGCTCATCTAAGAGAGCCTTAAAGATGATGGGGGACTGGATGCAATCCAAGAAGGACCAGGGAAAAACTTTTCTCTTTTCCCCCTGGCCAGATTAGCATCCAGATCCTGTATTAAGGGATACAGGAGCATGTTAGTGGCCGTCTTCAGGCATAGGGATTTGGACCTGTCTAATAAAAAAAGATCTCCAGGACCCTCTCAAATCCTTTGAAACGACTAAGGAACGATATTAGGAATTGCCAGCTTGGAATCTAGACACAGTCCTGAAGTTCCTAATGATTAGCCGGTTTGAACCTTTACATTCAGCCTCGTTTAAGGACCTCACCATGAAAAGACTCTTTTTGGTCAGTTTGGCGATAGCAAAAAGGGTCAGTGAAATTCATGCCTTCAACACAAATATAGGCTTTAGAGATAACAAGGCTATCTGCTCCTTACAGCTAGGTTTTCTTGCTAAGAACGAACGCCCTTCACAACTCTGGCCCAAGGCTTTTGAGATTCCGAACCTTTCGGATTTGGTTGGAGAGGAATTAGAGAAGGTTCTGTGTCCAGTATGAGCCCTGAAGTTCTACCTGGAAAGAACGAAGAATTTACGGGGCAAGTCAGAAGCACTTTGGTGCTCAGTCAAGAAACCTTCGCTACAGATGTCTAAGAATGCGCTATCCTTCTTCATCAGGCTCTTAATAAGGGAGGCTCATTCTCATTGTAGTGAGTCGGACCTCGAGCATTTGAAGGTCATGGCACATGAGGTTAGAGCTGTGGCAACGTCTGTAGCCTTCAAGCAGAATAGGTATTTGCAGAGCCTCATGGATACGACATTCTGGAGGAGCAAATCTTTGTTTGCCTCACACTATCTAAAACAAGTCCAGACTCTTTATGAGGACTGCTACACTCTGGGACCATTCATAGCAGCGAGTGCAGTAGTGGGAAAAGGATTTACCACTACATTCCCGTAACTTAATACCCTTTTTTTTTCCCTTGGAACTGTTGTATTTTTATGGTTGTTTGTGGAGATTAGACACAGTCTTCCACAATCATTGATTTATAGTCAGGTGGTCAGTTTGTTCCTTGGGAGCGCCCGGAACAAGGGTATTGGAGGAGGTCCTGTCACATGGAGGTTATACACCGTTTTGACAGCTCCTAGAGGTCTTCAGCTCCCCGGGTGGATCACTGGATCTCTTAAGGAAAGCGGACATAATGAGGCAGGAATTCATTGAAGTCAGCTTCCTTAACAGGTACGAACCCTTAAGCTTGTTTATTAACTCTTATGTAAATTCCAACAATGTTGGCTGTCTCTGACCCTCCACCAAAATTCCAACAATGTTGGCTGTCTCTGACCCTCCACCAAAATTCCAACAATGTTGGCTGTCTCTGACCCTCCACCAAAATTCCAACAATGTTGGCTGTCTCTGACCCTCCACCAAAAGTGTCAATCAGCTATATATATAACTACCAGGTAATTCAGATGTTTAAAAATGATATTTTCATAATAAAATAAATTTTTTAACATAACTGGTAGTTATATATGATTTAATTCCCACCCTCCTCTAGAGACCTAAGGGCATGGAAGATCTGAGGAATAGTTGAAATGGTTCCAGGGACCTTGGTAGAGGGCGCACTGGTGGTACACCTGGCTACCCAATCGGCGATTGGCGCAAGTTTTGAAACTGCCGTGACGTCAGGGACTAAGCTATATATATAACTACCAAGTAAGTATGTTGAAAAATTTATTTTATTATGAAAATATCATTTCTCCTACCCCAAGAGAGTCAGCCAGCGACATGATCTGTCTTATGATATCGGCCATTCAAGGGGATGGGGGCAAGTGACACTGAGTTTCATATTTGTTTTTGTTAGGTTGAGAGTCTCGGTACTGTGACAGATGACCCAGACCAACTGTTACTCTGCCCTGTGAAGGCACTGAGGAAATACTTGAAAAAAACCTCCAGAGTCCGCCCTCAGATCAGCAGGCTCTTAGGGAGCACGGAGAGGACCAAGAGGAAGATTACTGGATCAGACTGGTAATCGAGAGAGCCATACAACCAGGCTCCTCACCTCCCAGTCGTCATCCCTGTGATTACGACTTCAGGGGTGTCGGCACATACCTGGCATTCAAGAAGAATTTATCTCTTTGACGCAGGTTTAACAAGCGGGCGTGTGACACCGCCCACTACCTGCAGGACATTGCCCACAGGAACCTGAAAACATTTACTGTACCTTAAGTCCTAGACTGCACAAAATTTGGTCAATAATACCTCAGCTCCCTTGTAGGACAAGTAGCAGTTGGTTGTGGGCAGATGTTACCCACAAGTAAGTCTAGGATGAATGCACGAGTGACTGGCCATTTCCTATTTCACTCTCCCCGCTCTTGGGGTCCAACGTACGAGGAACTCTACAAGCTTTCTTCCTCTGACTGCAGGATGGTACCATGCCCTTTGTGTAGCCTGATATATGTTTATGTATTTATGTCCCCATTCTCCAAGCGAGGTGGTCAGGCAATGTCTAGTTTAAGTGGGGAACTTCGCTCCAAAATTACGCTTACCTAGTCAAGTCACATTGCTAAATTCTAAATATAGCACAGACTGCCATCCTATAGTGATTACGAGGTGTCAGGGCGCCCTCTGATCAGCTCATGCTAAACAGTTTGTCACCCAGGGAGCCTTCAGCCAGTTGGATTTAGGACTTGGGGTGAGTCTCCAACGTAAAGAGTGTGAGGTTTGTACATAGTGCCGGAACATATGCCAAATTTGGAATAATTTGTATTATTCCTGACCATACAAACCTGAAGCTCTTTACGCATACTGGTCCCGCCATCACCTTCCCCCGGAAGTCCTGCGGGAATTGCAAAGTGACGGTTGTTTACTAGCGGTGGTGTGAGCTAGGTGGTTGGTCTACTCCCGCTACCTCCCTCCGCTAACTAGCAGAGGGTAATTACACCTCCAAAAGGCTTTAATGGCTAGTTTCAGCTATCGCTGAAGTAATATTCCTATGTAAAGAGCTCCAAGTTTGTATACTGTAGTTAGGAAAAATACAAATTATTTTAAATTTGTTGTTTTTTGTGAGGCAGAACTAGGAGAGTAAAATAACAACAGTGCGTCCGCGGCAGAGGTAGTCCTCTCGAGCACAGTTTTCTATATCGGCCCGATTTCTATACGACGTTTTAGAAAACTGGCTGCAGAGAGGGCTGCTCTGCCACGGCAAAAAATAAAAATAATCTTATTACGGGAATTATAGAATTTTTCTAAATTCTTTATTGATGTTTTCCATGTCGTCTTTATGTGACAATTTGACTAAACTTTACCTTAAATTGTGCCATCAAAATTTAGATATACAGTATTTCTATTAAAAAAAAAATTATTTTTTCATGAAAGTCTTTAAAAATATTACTGCCTGTTTATTTCAAGTCAAAATTCCTCTAAACATTTCAGTCAAAAATCCTCTATAAAAATTTCAGTCAAAAATCCTCTATAAAAATTTCAGTCAAAAATTCTCTAAAAATATCAGTCAAAAATCATTACAGAAAATTCTGTAAAAAATCCTAATAAAAAAAATTGTCAAAATCTCTTGAAAAAATTCAGTCAAAAATCCTCAGAAAAAAATTACTTTGCAATTTTATTTCAAATCAAAATTCCTCCTTACAGTCATAGCTGACATTTGAATACTACAAGCCTTATTTTATGTTATAATTCAGAAACATTGACATTTTTACATAATCATGATATTCTTCCAAGGGAACTCAAGGATCCTAAATCAAGCTTTGCATTCTGCGTTCAGGTCGACGCTACCGGCAGTGTCACGCAATAGGACGTAACCCCTAAACAAAAACGTGTACGGAGGAATTTGGGAGCTTCCCCAATGGCTGGCCGTTCCGGTGCTGTTGCTGCCCGTCGTCCGGAAATGGCAGATTTCGACTGATAGGGTGGAACAGTATGGCATCTTAGGTCAGCTTAATAATAATAGTACAGGTTGTAGGCGATTATGATACATTTAATTATGACCCACACGGCTGGCGTGCATAGCACATTTCGCTACCTCATTGCAAGAGGGTCGTAACTCCAAATTTGCTAGTTTTGAGTTATAGGGTGTACAAGATTGCAGAATTGATTCTGCATCTTTTGGTAAAAGAGTCGTAAATCTAGGTGAATTGGCGGCCGAGAGATGGCACTAAGAAGATTTGTGAAACATGATCAAATTCATAGGACTTAGCAGCTTTCAAATGCGTTTCCTGAAAAATCAGGAATTTGGAGTTACGACCCTCTTGCAATGAGGTAGCGATTTGTGTACTGCTTGCCAGAACAAAGGATCATTGAGGTGATGTTTATTTGGAACGGAGCGAACAACGGCGGAGTGAAATCCATTTCAGGTATGTCATATAAATTATAGGTAATTATGATACAGTACTTTGATAGCTACCCCAGCGGTTGGCGTACACAGCACATCTATGTACCGCTTGCCAGAATACATGAGCAGTGAGATGATGTTTATTGCGAGCAAAACCAGCCACGGCGAAGCAAAGTCTATTTGAGTGGTGGCAAATTGCAGAGCCTTCTCTTTAGCCAGTTTTCTAAATCGTCGTATAGAAATCGGGCCGATATAGAAAACTGTGCTTGAGAGAGGCACCTCTGCCGCAGTCACTCTGTTGGTGTTGCTTCGTCTTGTTAGTTTTACATGAAAAAACCATTTTTGTCTGTTATTCTTCTCGGATTTATGTTTTATTCTGCTGTTATCTTCCGCACATACCTAGTTTTCCTTTGCCACCACCCATAATCCCGATTCCCACCAGGGGACCCCCATTACTGTAGGGGTATGTAGGGCTTTGGTAATCGGAAAACAATGGCTTTATGGAAGGTAACAACATAAAACAAAACAAAACAAGAATACCAAAGAAAAAAAAGTAGTTTTTCATGTTTATCACCAATAAACATTATTGCGTTGCTCATTTATTCTGGCAAGCGTTACATGTTTGTGTTATGCACGCCATCTGTGTAGGTCACTATCAAGTACTGTATTATGACTACCTATAATCTATTTACAGACACCAAATGTTTTTGCTCCGCCGTGGCTCAAATCACTCGCAAATAAACAATCTCATCACTCCTGTGTTTAACCCTTTTATCCCCAGGCTATTTGGAACTTTCCAACCCTTAACCCCCAGGTGTTTTTTTTTTTTTTTATTTTCAAGCACATTTTGCAATATTTATTTTTTAAATTGCTCTAACAGCCTTAATTTTCATCATAGAGAGGTCGGGTTGGTCTCATTCTTTTGGAAAATGCCTGAAGTTTCGCATAAAGTTATCAAAAATATGCAAAAAAAAAAAATGTAAATAGCAGTTTTTTGCAAGGACGTACTGTACCACTACGTCCATGGGGGTAAAGGGATGAGTTTTGTGAAACGTACCGGTACGTCCTTTGGGGGTAAAAGGGTTAAGCAAGAGGTACATGAATGCGCTGCACACGCCAGCCGTGTAATCATTATCTAATGTATCATAATTCCATAACTCCTGTATTATTATTATCAAGCTGATCTAGGATGCCTTATTGTCCTACCCTATCAGTTGGAGTCTGGTGTTTCCGTTAGACGGTCAGTAACGGCACCGGAACGGCCAGCCGTTGGGGAAGGCCCAAATTGCGCCATGCGTCTTATAGTTTCGGGTTTGCGGACTTTTGCGTGACAGTGCTGGTAGTGTCAGTCTGAACGTATACCTCCAGGCTTAACACATTTAGGACACTTGACTTCTCTTGGAAGAACACTGTGGTCATGTAAAAATGTCAATGTTTCTGAATTATTTTGTGAAATAAGGCTTGTAGTACTCAAATGTCAGCCATGACTGTAACGAGGAATTTTTTTATTTGAAATAAACTGGTAAAGTTATTTTTCTATGAGGATTTTTTAGTGAATTTTTTAACAGTCAGTTTAAACCCCTCATAAATGTCGGCCATGACTGAAATGAGTTTACTTGAAATGAACTAAAGTGCATTTTTAATGATGGAAATGAAAACGCTCTAAAACAGGTGATTCAATTATATCTGAATTTTGATTGACCAATTCGAGGTGAGGCTTAGTCAAATCTTGATACTGAAAAACATCATCAAACAACTTGGAAAAATGACATACTGTATTTACTGTAATTTCATTATTTTATCTCTGTTATTATGCATATGCACATAAGGATGAGTCTCTTATTATAATGTTGAAGGGTTGTGTTATTTATAGGAACAAATCTTTTAATTTGCACTATTCACCTTAACCGCGCCATAAGTTCTTCTGCAGCCAGGTCTGTTAACCTCATTGAAAGCTTAATGGCCATTCTAGCTTAGCTTAAATCATACTCATATTAGGTTAGGAAAAATACAAATGATTTAAAGATTTTTTATTTTTTATCTTAATTGGTTATTAGATTTTTTATAAATGTAGTATCCTCTTGATTTCGTATGAAAATACTGTACCTTCTGTTAAACGATTGGTATCTACCCTGAATATTAATAAAATAAGAGATTAATTTTTATTTATTATAGGTATACATTGCCAGTTCAAAACTAATCGATATTTTTCTTCCGTAGATTGGCGAAGGGCGTCGAGAACGCCCGAATCAGGATTTATATTTTCTCATAGGGGGAACATGTCTTCAGAACTGGAAGTCATTGAATTTGTTAACAAGGTGCAGTAATTGATGACAGGCGGTGAACGCAGGCGAGTAGCATCAACTTTCGAGAGCTTTTCACTTTTGTGTTCGACTCCACTGAGTACAGACGCACTATTGCATGATTTAAAGGTTTAAAGGTCGCTCATGAATGGCAGAGGCAAGGAACAGTGACATTGCCCTAGCAATCAGGACAATGCCCTAGAGACTGACCATATATTATATGATCAGCGCCCAAGCCTCCTCTCCACCCAAGCTAGGACCAGGGAGGACCAGGCAGTGGCTGCTGATGACTCAGCAGATAGACCTATAGGCTCCCCCAAACCCCCCAACCTTAGCTCACAAGGATGGTAAGGTTGCAGACACTAATGGCACTAACGAGTCTGAGCGGGACTCGAACCCCCGACTGGCAAACACCAGGCAGATGCGTTACCAATCAGGCCACAGCAATCGTCCCTTTGTGCCAATTGTAGGTTTGTAGATGTTTACATAGACCAGTCTTTTGAATGTCGTATTTGTATAAAAGTGGGTAGGTAGGTTGGATGGCCAAGGCACCAGCCACCTGCTGAGGTACTACTACTAAAGAGTTATTGAGTCCTTTGACTGGCCAGATAGTACAGTAATAACATTGGACCCCCATCTGATTATGGCTCATTTTCCTTTTCCTACACATACTGTACACTAACAGTCTGGTCTACTCTTTACATATTATCCTTTTTCTTTACCACCAGACAACACTAAGGTAACTGAAAAATTCTTCACTCAAGGGGTTAACTACTCCTCTGTAATTGTTCAGTGGCTAGTTTCCATATAGTAAGTGTAAAAAAGACACTTTAGCTACGGTAAGCAGCTTTTCTAGGTCGACACTCCAAAATCGAACCATTGTTCTTTAGACTGGGTAGTGCCACAGCCTCTGTACCATGGTCTTGCTCTGTCTTGGATTAGAGTTCTCTTGCTTGAGGATACATTCACGCACACTGTTCTATGTTTCTTTATTTCCTTTTCTCACTGGGTTTTTTTTCCCTTTTGGAGCCTGTTGGCATATACGATCCTGTTTTCCCAACTTGGGTTGTAGGTTAGGTAGTAATAATAATAGTTAAAAAGTTTTCCTTGATATAGGGACAATATACTGAATACCTATTTTATCAAACATTATCATTGTTGAATTACTTAACAGGTATAACAATAGTTTAACCAGTAGGGCACACCGAGTAGCTCCACCTGTCTGCCAGTTGGAAGACTTTCACTATTGGGTTTGGCCGCAATGTGCATAGACTTACTGTTGCTCCATAACCAGGGCCTTTATCTTTTTCATTTTCTTCACAGAAAGTAAATGCTGGCTGTTAGTGTCTTGTGATGAATGAAAAGGGTGGATGCTACAACCAGTTTATGGCAAAACTGGCTGTTGATTCACACACTGTGTTCGCAGGCGTATGTTTTAAAGGGGAAAATGAGAGCCAAGTCTTATGCGGTGTCTGTTTTGGGGATGCCTAAGAACATAATGATGAAGTCTTTTACCTCTTTGTTTCCCTCATCGAGTTTGACTGCTTTTGTGTGTATGCCCCTGGCTCTGTCCATGGGAGTATCCTGCGATCTCCATTGGCATGCTTTTAGGGTTCTGGTGGTGTGTGGGGTTCACCCCATTACTTACCGTACCCTGTAGAAGGGTAAGAAACACGTATGTTGTTGTGCAGATGGCTAACATTGAGGCTTGGGCCTCCCTAGGGTGTGGCAGGTAGTCCCTCTATGACTTTAAGGGAGCTGGTAGCTCACCCACTGTTTTCTCGGTACCAGTGTCTCCTGTGATATAGAGCGTAGGTGAGGTAACCCCAGTGGTTATTCTCCATTACCTGTTCTGTTAGGGTTTTGCGTTGCTTAAGCACTGGTAGAGCCAAGAAGGAGCTGTCAAGGAACACGATCTCTTATGGCTTCTTAAGATTACCTGTAAAGCGTACACCTCAATTTCTGAGTGTTGAGGTACCAGCTAAGACCAGAGCTCATGAAGTCATGGGCCCCAACTTGCCTTTAAAGAGGAATCTCCCAGTCAGCCAGGTGTTGAAAGCTGGGGTATGCAAATGCTAAGCAACCTTCACGGTCTTCTACCAACAGAGGTATACCCACAAATACGTCACTTTTGTGCTTGGCTGCTCATGTAGTTGCATAGCCAGCCCATCTCCCACATGGAACTGGAAGCATATTATCTATGGTAATGCATGGATGGAAGTCTGGAATGAAAGGTAAAATGACTGGCTCTTATCAATGCTTTCTTTCCCTTCTCTTGGGGGACAAAGTGATCAAATTATCACTTGAAGCTGACTTGATGCCTGTAAGTTTAAACTTCTGAGCACCATTTTTTAGATTCAAGAGATCCTCTTTAGGCAAGGGGGAAGATAGTGGAATATACACCAACCCATTTATGATACAGCAAGTATACTGTATTATTCTGGACCCCATTCTCCTTAGGGGAAAGGTATCCCTCCTTTGACTACCTACCAATCTTGTACAGTATATTCATCCATATGATGCAGACTGACATTTCCAGGGAAGATAAAGGAACCACCAGTTTGGTCTTATGGTGAATTGCAACCAACCAATCCTTGAATCTCTCTATTTTAAAGATTGCTAAAGAAATTTCCTCAGGTTCATATAGCTAGGAAAAATACATATTACTTTTAAAAACTTTATATAAGTTTCTTTTTTACTCTTATTTCAATAAATTTAATATTCTCTGCAGTGGATAACAAATGGATATTTAGTTGTGATTTGAAATATATTTTTTGAGATACCAGAGTACACCATTTATTTTTTCAAATTTATTTTTATATCCCTTAAAAGTAGCGATTATATTTTTAAGAATATAAGGGACTATGGAGACCTTAGATTAGTTTTTCTTAGCTTTGCTTAATGGAAGAAATTAGTTCATGATTTCGATTAAAATTGGTTTTGAACATGTTAAATGAACTTTAAATTTAATGATGTATGCTAATGGTAAATCTTTCCCTACAGAGGTATACCATGCAGAGCTTGATTTATAACACAGCTTTATTCAACAAAAATGATAAACAGAGGATAAGAAAGGACTATGCTTCTACTAGGTTGCAAATCACCAACATTGATTCGTTACAAAAGCTGTTTTTGGTGAGTACAGTAGTTTAAATGATAAACTTCACGGTCATTTATTTAATCTTTTTTATTCTTTTCTTTTACACACTAGTACGAAGAAATCTATTTCTTCGCTATGATGATCCCATTGTTCTCTGATGGTTTGAATGTCAAGTGATTCGTCTGTAGTCAAAAAGCCTATGACCGTCTTCCTCAATGACACTCTTATCCGCAGTCGTCTGATTTCTAATGTCTCCCTTTACAGTTCTTCTCCCTTAACTTGGATTTCATGGCTTATTCTTAGTCTTTATTGCTTCAGGTCATTTTTTTTAATACTTAATTTGAATCAAAACTTTATTTAGTAGTCGTAATTTGAATATTTTATTTGAATCAAAATTTTATTTAGTAGTCGTAATTTTAATATTTTATTATTTCAAAACTTTTAGTAGTCAACTTTTTGCCATCAAAAATGGAATCAAAATTTTATTTAGTAGTCGTAATTTGAATATTTTATTATTTCAAAACTTTTAGTATACAGTAGTAGTCCACTTTTTGCCATCGAAAATGTTTAGTATTTTTCAGTTGTTGACTGTTGGACCCAGTATTGTTGGATTTTATCTGGTTTGAATTTTTTTGATCTTTTTGATCTTTTTGATTTCTGATTTTATAGGACCCAGTATTGTTGAATTTTATCTGGTTTGAATTTTTTGGTCTTTTTAATTGATTTCTGATTTTATACAGAAGTCTTTAAACATTTATTAGTCATATATTTTTTTCTGACCTTGTAAAATCATTGTTATTGTTTTAGTTTGTTTTGCCTGAAATAAAAAAACTCCATATTTTTTTAGTTTTCTGTTTTAAACAGGGTTGTTCTTAACCTTGGAGTTTTAGTTTTCTGTTTTAAACTTATCTTTTTAGTTTTCTGTTTCAAACAGGGTTGTTTCCTAACCTTGGAGTTTTAGTTTTCAGTTTTAAACTTATTTTTTTTAGTTTTTTTGTTTTAAACAGGGTTGTTTCCTAACCTTGGAGTTTTAGTTTTCTGTTTTAAAATTTTTTTTTTTAGTTTTCTGTTTTAAACAGGGTTGTTTCCTAACCTTGGAGTTTTATTTTTTTAGTTTTCTGTTTTAAACAGGGTTGTTTCCTAACCTTGGAGTTTTAGTTTTCTGTTTTAAACAGGGTTGTTTCCTAACCTTGGAGTTTTAGTTTTCTGTTTTAAACAGGGTTGTTTCCTAACCTTGGAGTTTTATTTTTCTGTTGAGTTTTAGTTTTCTGTTTTAAATAGGGTTGTTTCCTAAACAGGTTTGTTTCCTAACCTTTGAGTTTTAGTTTTCTGTTTTAAACAGGGTTGTTTCCTAACCTTGGAGTTTTATTTTTCTGTTGAGTTTTAGTTTTCTGTTTTAAATAGGGTTGTTTCCTAAACAGGTTTGTTTCCTAACCTTGGAGTTTTAGTTTTCTATTTTTCTGTTGAGTTTTAGTTTTCTGTTTTAAATAGGGTTGTTTCCTAAACAGGTTTGTTTCCTAACCTTGGAGTTTTAGTTTTCTGTTTTAAACAGGGTTGTTTCCTAACCTTGGAGTTTATTTTTCAGTTTAGTTTTTGTTTTCCTAACCTTAAACTTGTTTTAGTTGTTTTCTGTCTGTTTCAACTTGTTTTAGTGTTCAGTTTTCAAGAAGTTGGTTTTCCTAACCTTGAATTTGTTTTAGTTTTCTGTTCGTTTTAGTACATTGTTTTAGTTGTTTTATTTTTTAGATTGTTTTACCATGGTTTAGTTTTCTGTTTTATAAACGGGTTTGTTTAACCTTGGAGTTGATTTACCATGGTTTAGTTTTCTGGTTTTGTTTTACCATGGTTTAGTTTTCTGTTTTATAAACAGGTTTGTTTAGATTTGGAGTTGTTTTACCATGGTTTAGTTTTCTGTTTTATAAATGGGTTTGTTTAACCTTGGAGTTTTAAAAACTTGTTTTAGTTTTCTGTTTTAAACAGAGAAGTTTCCTAACCTTATGTTTTAAACAGGTTTGTTTCCTAACCTTGGTAGTGTTTTCTGTCAGTTTTACCTTGTTTGAGTTTTTTTTTTTAGTTTTATGTTTTAAACAGGTTTGTTTCCTAACCTTGGTAGTGTTTTCTGTCAGTTTTACCTTGAGTTTTTTTTTTTTAGTTTTCTGTTTTAAACAGAAGTTTCCTAACCTTGGAGTTTCAGTTTTCTGTTTTAAACAGGTTTGTTTTCTAACCTTGGGAGTTTTCTGTTTTAAACAGGTTTGTTTTCTAACCTTGGGAGTTTTCTGTTTTAAACAGATTACGTTGTTACCTTGAACATGTTTTAGTTGTTTTCTGTCATTTTTACCTTGTTTGAGTTTTCTGTTTTTTTAACTAATGTTTTCTTAACCCTGAACTTTTTTTAATTGTTGTATTGTTTTACCTTGAATCTCAGCATTAGTTTTTAAACAAGTTTTAGTTGTTTTCTGTCCATTTTACTTTTTTTTTTTTTTTTTTTTTTATTGTTTTACCTTGAATATTTAGTATTTCTATTCTACCTTTCTTTGTTCTGGTTTTCCCAGATTCACTGCTTTTTAGTTTTCCTTTTTGAAAAGTGAATCTTTTTGGTTTTCCATTGTTACTAGTTTTGTCTTAGTTTTTTTTATTTTGGTATTCCAGTTTTACAGGTTTAGTTTTAGTTAATTTTTGTTTACAAAGTGTTTTGTTATTCTTGTTATCTGTTTTACCTTAAAAAGTTGTGGTTTTTCCAGCTATTTGGTCCTTGAAATTACCTTGTGTTTTGTTATTCTTGTTATCTGTTTTACCTTAAAAAGTTGTGGTTTTTCCAGCTATTTGGTCCTTGAAATTACCTTGAAAAGTTGTTTAGTTTTTTTTTTTATTTTGGTATTCCAGTTTTACAGGTTTAAAATTTAGTTAATTTCTGTTTACAAAGTGTTTTGTTATTCTTGTTTTCTGTTTTACCTTGAAAAGTTGTGGTTTTTCCAGCTATTTGATCCTTGAAATTACCTTGAAAAGTTGTGGTTTTTCCAGCTATTTGGCCCTTGAAAAGTTGTGGTTTTTCCAGCTATTTGGCCCTTGAAAAGTTGTGGTTTTTCCAGCTATTTGGCCCTTGAAAAGTTGTGGTTTTTCCAGCTATTTGGCCCTTGAAAAGTTGTGGTTTTTCCTGCTATTTGGTCCTTGAAAAGTTGTGGTTTTTCCAGCTATTTGGCCCTTGAAAAGTTGTGGTTTTTCCAGCTATTTGGCCCTTGAAAAGTTGTGGTTTTTCCTGCTATTTGGTCTTTGAAAAGTTGTGGTTTTTCCAGCTATTTGGCCCTTGAAAAGTTGTGGTTTTTCCAGCTATTTGGCCCTTGAAAAGTTGTAGTTTTTCCAGCTATTTGGCCCTTGAAAAGTTGTGGTTTTTCCAGCTATTTGGCCCTTGAAAAGTTGTAGTTTTTCCAGCTATTTGGCCCTTGAAAAGTTGTGGTTTTTCCTGCTATTTGGTCCTTGAAATTACCTTGAAAAGTTGTGGTTTTTCCAGCTATTTGGTCCTTGAAATCAAAGCTTGTAACTTGGTTTAACGGTTTTATTCTGGCATTTTTATTTTTTATTTTTTTATCAGTTTCATATTTTGCTTATGTTTGAAAATTAAACGTCTATTTGACTAGAAATTATTCACAAGAAAAAAATTTCTTGTTTTATATTTTCATCATATTAATATATTTTTGTTCAGTCATAAAAATTATTATCGAACTATCTTCAGCTGCTTTAAAGAAATGACTTTTTACAGACGTTTTGCAAGACCCTCGGTTATCAGGACAAATTGTTAGTAACTTTAATTGATTTTGGGGTAACGTTAAAGGGATTATTATTACAATTTCAGAAGTGTTTAACTACAGAAGCAATGATTTATGAATGAAATAAATTACCATTACAGTACAAATGATATGTTATGATGGTACATGACATGATGCAACTGAAGCCTTATTATTATTATTACTATCCAAGCTACAACCCTAATTGGAAAAGCAAGATGCTATAAGCCCAGGGGCTCCAATAAGGAAAAGAAATAAATAAATGAAGAGAGCAAATTAACAATAAATCATTCTAAAGAAAGTAAATAAATAAATGAAGAGAGCAAATTAACAATAAATCATTCTAAAGAAAGTAATGTCAAAAAAGATATGTCGTATATAAACTATTAACATAAAAAACAAATATGTCATATATAAACTATAAAAAGACTCATGTCCGCCTGGTCAACAAAAAAGCATTCCAACTTTAAACTTTTGAAGTTCTACTGATTCAACTATCCGATTAGGAAGATCATTCCACAACTTGGTAACAGCTGCAATAACTCTTAGAGTTATTTTTGGGGTTTTCTTTAATGTCGTTTCTTCTCTTCCAGGTGGTTCCTGTTGATGAGCTTCACTGCTTTGCCAGGTGCCTTGTAGTGGAATGAAGTCTTCTGCCGTTTTTTTTTTTCTTCCCGAAGAAGCCTTCCTGTTAAAGGTGGTAAGTTATATATTAGTTGACACACAAAAAGCCTGGATGTAAGTTAATAAAGAAAATTAAAATAATCTGTTTTTCTTAGCCATAAAAACCAGAGTTCTTTATAAAACCACCTTTTAGCCAGACAAAATTGACAATAATATATTTCAAGAGTCCCTCAACTAACTTAACTAAACAAACCAGTTTTGGATGACAATGAGAGGGGCAAACATAAGAGATACTTCTCTCTGTTCATCATATAGCCCAGTCCCACTACACTGCCACAAAGGTTTAGCAGCAGAAGAAGACAAGGCACTTGAAACTTTACCTTGATCTTGAAAGTCGATCAGTCAAATGGTGACGATGCAACTGGGAAGAGATATCACCTGGTCGTACTATCATGGAGTGTGTGTTAACCCTTTTACCCCCAAAGGACGTACTGGTACATTTCACAAAACTCATCCCTTTACCCCCGTGGACGTACCGGTATGTCCTTGCAAAAAAATGCTATATTTTTTTTTTTTTCATATTTTTGATAATTTTTTGAGAAAATTCAGACATTTTCCAAGAGAATGAGACCAACCTGACCTCTCTATGACAAAAATTAAGGCTGTTAGAGCAATTTAAAAAAAATATACTGCAAAATGTGGTGGGGAAAAAATAACCCCTTGGGGGTCAAGGGTTGGAAATTTCCAAAGAGCCTGGGGGTAAAAGGGTTAAGTTCCCAGAGAGGGGCAAGGCCCAAGCACCTTTCCAGAAACAGAAAGACACTGAAGGAAATCATCCTTCTGCTTCACACACTACAGCAGTAAAACTTCAGACAGTGCACATCAACGTCCAAGGATTGCCAACCTCCTTAGGATTATGTTGCCGACGTCACACTGCCACATGATGATTATTACTAGCTAAGCTATAACCCTAGTTGGAAAAGAAAGATGTTATAAGCCAAAGGGCTCCAACAGGGAAAAGTACCCCAGTGAGGAAAGAAAACAATGAAATAAAGGATACAAGAAGTAATGAGCAATCAAAATTAAATGATTTAAAAATGGTAACATCATCAAAACATATACTGTATGTCATATATGAACTATAAAAAGACTTATGTCAGCCTGGTCAACATGAGCGAGGGAATAGACAAAATATGAATGCTTTATACAGGTGAAAGAATTTAGTTATTAGCAGGTTGCACAGGAAATTATCACATCCTACACTTATCAATAAACCACTGAACATTAATCCTTTCTTCTAAATACAATATCCTTAGCAAAAAAGATTTAACAGCTATTTCCAGCTTCACTGAAACTAGGAATTAATATAAAATTTGATTAATAGCATTACTAGGAATAAGCCAAAACAAAATTTTAGAGGCACTGTATACAATCTGATTAATAGCAATAATGGGGACTGTCCAAAATAAAATTAAGAGGGGCACTGTGACTGGTGAAGTCATTTAACAGGTGTCGAATACTCAAATCACATTAAAAAATATACTATTTGATGAATACTGTAGTAGAATAAGGGACTAGCCATAAGAGAGAAATTTTTAAAACAATTTGTTTTTGGAAATATAGTAGAGATAATAGCAAATAGATAGATAGTTGATGCTGGTCCTAAAGCATGCGAGGCAATCAAGCATACATGTGCACCTTGAGGTGGGAAAACAAAGGCTTTGGTCCAAAAAGAAGAAAAGAAGGGTGCACTTCCATTCCGACTGGCAGTGTGAGTGAAGAGACGACCTTGTCTGGCATCCTGGCTGATGCCAAAGACACGCTGAGGAAAGAGATCCTCGGTACTCTAGGAGGAGGCAGACGACCTTGTCTGGCATCCTGGCTGATGCCAAAGACACGCCGAGGAAAGAGATCCTCGGTACTCTAGGAGGAGGCAGACGACCTTGTCTGGCATCCTGGCTGATGCCAAAGACACGCCGAGGAAAGAGATCCTCGGTACTCTAGGAGGAGGCAGACGACCTTGTCTGGCATCCTGGCTGATGCCAAAGACACGCCGAGGAAAGAGATCCTCGGTACGCTAGGAAGAGGCAGACGACCTTGTCTGGCATCCTGGCTGATGCCAAAGACACGCCGAGGAAAGAGATCCTCGGTACTCTATGAAGAGGCAGACGACCTTGTCTGGCATCCTGGCCGATGCCAAAGACACACTGAGGAAAGAGATCCTCGGTACTCTATGAAGAGGCAGCACGATCAGGAGATTTGTCCCTAGAACCTTCTGTACACAAGAAAATTCTGACAATAAGAAGGGCAGTGACCCTCCCTTTCAACTCGGCAGCAGTAGCTACTCCTATCATGCATAAGGAAATAAACGGTAACAGTAATGCTGTCAAACAGGAACAAGAAACCATATAAGCAGGATACACAGACAACTGTCAGTTAGCTACAAATGTCTGGAAAACAGAAAAACCTTTCATCTTCATTAATATCCTTTGTACAGAACAAACTTCCAACAATTATCTAAAGGAAAAAGAAATAAGATTAAAAACGCCAGTTGACAGTGCTGGGAGTATAGTACGTCTCATTTCCGGCGGCTGAAAAAGTGGCCATTCAGTATCACAGCAGGATAGCGAGGCTTCCTTGCCACCTACCAGTAACTACAGACACCACCTTATTTCTAACATCTCAGTTCTAGCTACACTGAATGCATAACCCTATTAGCAGACAAAGATTTGTATACAGTACATGTAGAAACAAATACTATTGAAATGTACTAAGAGTGGGAATCATATTTGCCAATGGAATTAAATTTCATATTGGAGTGCCAAGGTTGCTAGGTTTAAAAATGCACAAGCGTGTATCGTGAGATTGATGAATACGGAGTTTCGTTGAAATTCATTGGACTGAGGATTGTATATATTTAGAAGCTTCATTGAGCGAAGTAAATATTAATCTATTTTTAATATTATACAGTATTGTTATATTTGAAGAGAGGAGGAAATATGTTTCATAAAATTATATGTTTGAAAGTGAATGCAGTATGTATGTCATTGTGTGCATTGTGTAAAAAGGTAAAGTAGAAAATACGTAGGCATTGGCTGATTTTGGTCCAAGAACCACAGACTTCTCTTCATATTTGCTGTGACAGAGCGAGCAAGCAAGCTAAGCATCAATTATTATTAAGTGTAAAGGAAATCGAGCAGTATGGAAGAAGAAATGAATGCTTTGAGGGAAGAACTGAGGAGGAAGAGTATTTGAGAATGAAAGGTTGACGAAGACAAGTGAATAACCGAGGATGATAGGTTAAGAGAGGAAACAGTGAAAGGTTACCTGAAAATATCTGAGATAATGGAAGCAAGAACATCTGAAATGAAGAAATTAGAGGGAAAAAGAGATGCAGAAAAGAAGAGACTCCCCTACACTAGAACGCAGGAAGTTGAACGAGGCTACTAAGAAAAGCCGATGTCAAGAAATGCAAAGTTTTAACCCTTTTACCCCCAGGCTCTTTGGAAATTTCCAACCCTTAACCCCCAAAGGGGTTATTTTTTCCCCAGCACATTTTGCAGTAAATATTTTTTTTTAAATTGCTCTAACAGCCTTAATTTTTGTCATGGAGAGGTAAGGTTGGTCTCATTCTCTTGGAAAATGCCTGAATTTTCTCAAAAAATTATCAAAAATGTGAAACATTTTTTTATAGCATTTTTTTGCAAGGACGTACCGGTACGTCCATAGGAGTAAAGGGATGAGTTTTGTGAAACGTACCAGTACGTCCTTTGGGGGTAAAAGTGTTAACCGGTGATGAAGTGTGGGACAGAGGTAGATGGAGAACACTGGCCAGATACATCGACCCGACATAAAAGTGGGAAAAGATGTAGACAAAGAAGAAGAAGAAAAGTAAAGTCAAAGTATTCACCAACAAATAAGAGATCAAATGGGTAAGGATAAGAAAGCAAATATAATGAGGAAATCAAATAGAATTTAGGAAAAGTCTTCAAGATATCGTTACTACATAAAGTCCCTGATAGTACAGTATACAGTACATTGGTTTGAAGAGAAATTAGTGGTAGTTTTGAAAAAAAAATAATTAGGAATGTACAAATTTGGCAGTTTTTCGGAAGGGAAATTGGCTTACTTTTTTACAACAAGTATGCGTGTGGGTGAACAGTTATGAATCTGTGAGAGGTCGAGTGATCAGGTGAATATGAAAGAGCTGGCATTAACCCTTTTACCCCAAAAGGACGTACTGGTACGTTTCACAAAAGCCATCCCTTTACCCCCATGGACGTACCAGTACGTCCTTGCAAAAAAAGGCTATAAAAATTTTTTTTTTCATATTTTTGATACTTTTTTGAGAAAATTCAGGCATTTTCCAAGAGAATGAGACCAACCTGACCTCTCTATGACAAAAATTAAGGCTGTTAGAGCAATCTACAAAATAATATACTGCAAAATGTGCTGGGAAAAAAATAACCCCCTGGGGGTTAAGGGTTGGAAATTTCCAAATAGCCTGGGGGAAAAAGGGTTAAGACAAAAACTAAGCTTGTAGCAGATAGAATGAGAGAAAATAAGACAAGATGTGCATGCATAGACTGGAAACTTTATGAAAGTAGTACAGTAGTACCGTATGCAGTCAAGGATATAAATGAACGTATGGCGTTTATACTGAATTTCTTTTCCACTGTCCACGTCAATGTCCGAGTTTATAAATTTGTAAAACATGAGATGCGTAAATGAAAAATTGTAATGGGATGGTGTGCTGGAAACAGTATATCATGTAACCCAGTGAATGTCATAGTAATCTTTCCGGATAAATACTATGGGAATGAGAGCGTGAGAGAATGCAAAAATAGAACTGTGTACGCCTGGCATCTCACATATAAGAAATAAGATTCATAAGAGATATAAAAGAGAAAAGTCAGATTAACCCTTTTACCCCCATGGACGTACCGGTACGTCCTTTCAAAAAAATGCTATAAATTTTATTTTTTTTCATTTTTTTGATAATTTTTTTGAGAAAATTCAGGCATTTTCCAAGAGAATGAGACCAACCTGACCTCTCCATGACAAAAATTAAGGCTGTTAGAGCAATTTGAAAAATATATACTGCAAAATGTGCTGGGAAAAAATAACCCCTTGGAGGTTAAGGGCTGGAAATTTCCAAATAGCCTGGGGGTAAAAGGGTTAAAGAGAAAAGTCAGATTAAAAGGCGATTTATATGTAATAGCTTTGGTCATTAGAAGAATAATAATTTAGGGTCACTAGATACTAAAGAAAATGCATCATGTGAATGAATGTTCTAAAGGTGTAATTGGCTATGCCATACAGCGAGAGTGGGTTTCACAGAGTGGAAATGGAATGAAAATTGTGGTCAGAAAGGATATTGTCCCAGGAAGCATAAGGCTCCAAGAAGTAAATGTACATACTGGACATGGTTGGTCCGGCAGTGAATGTTTAGGAGAATGGTGAATATTTATCAAATTGAGAATCAAAGTAAAGGGAGCTGTAGTACGTTCCAGCATATTGGAGCTGTAGTACGTTCCAGCATATTGCTATATTACATATCCTTGTAGAAGGTAAGTAATTTGTCTCTCTGTGGAGGATACTACAGTACATCCCATCAATTAAAGGCAACAGGTCATTTGCAATCGTACAATTATCATTAATATTTACCACCATCATGGACAGAAAGTCAACAGAATGAGTTTGAAGGATTGAAAATTTGGAGAGGATATATAAATATTGATAGTGTAATTCTATCAATTTGAAAAGGAAAATGAGATGTAATGATGCTGTGGAAATTTACCCTTTTACCCCCAAGCTATTTGGAACTTTCCAACCCTAAACCCCCCCGCATTTTTTTTTTTCAAACACATTTTGCAATATATTTTTTTTTAAATTCCTCTAACAGCCTTAGTTTTTGTCATAGAGAGGTCAGGTTGATCTCATTCTTTCGGAAAATGCCTTAAGTTTCTCATAAAATTATCAAAAATATGCAAAAAAAAAAA
The DNA here is from genome assembly GCF_036898095.1 of Palaemon carinicauda. Classification (NCBI taxonomy): domain Eukaryota; kingdom Metazoa; phylum Arthropoda; class Malacostraca; order Decapoda; family Palaemonidae; genus Palaemon; species Palaemon carinicauda. The sequence goes on from NC_090737.1 coordinate 140,517,750, forward strand.
TGTAAATAGCAGTGTTTTGCAAGGACGTACCAGTACGTCCATGGGGGTAACGGGATGAGTTTTGTGAAACGTACCAGTACGTCCTTTGGGGGTAAAAGGGTTAAAGAATCTCATAAGCTTGAATATGATCAAGTGTGAGGAATGGAAGTAATGTGTACATGGGAAAGAAAGAAAGGAGAAACTAGTATCTCAGGATATAAGTATTATACATCTGCCGATGAATAATCTCGGTGAATGTCAGGGCAAAGTTTCTGGATGGATACTAAGCAAATGAATGAGGAAACAGATAGTTGAATTGTATACCGAAAATACTAGAAAGAAGAGATATGTCATGAACAAATGTAACTGAATAAGTGACAAAAACTAACATCAGATAGAACAAAATTCATTAGTATTATTATTATTATTACTATCAAAGCTACAACCCTAGTTGGAAAAGCAAGATGCTATAAGCCCAGGGGCTCCAACAGGGAAAAATAGTCCAGTGAGGAAAGGAAATAAGGAAATAAATAAATGATGAGAGCAAATTAACAATAAATCCTTCTAAAGAAAGTAATGTCAAAAGAGATATGTCATATATAAACTATAAAAAGACTCATGTCCGCCTGGTCAACAAAAAAAGCATTTGCTCCAACTTTGAACTTTTGAAGTTCTACCTATTCAACTACCCGATTAGGAAGATCATTACACAACTTGGTAACAGCTGGAATAAAACTTCTAGAGTACAGTACTGCGTAGTATTGAGCCTCATGATGGAGAAGACCTGGCTATTAATTGAATGTGAAGCATACTAGAGTAGCAGGACCTAGTGATGCCAAACTACAAAAGGAGTTTTGAAATACAAAAAACTTAATTTTTGGGGAGGTGATCTGTGGTCTCCAATGACTTCCCTGTTCAAGGCTAGAACAGGGAATCCAATACAGCCCAATACCAAAGAAATATTGTTCCCCTGCTCTAGGGGCAGTGCACCAATGTGCAGAGTACAGACTCGGTGAATTATACTTCTAAATCTGCACGTTGTCAATGACTGCTGAAGATATAAGAAAAGTAAATAAGAGGTTCAAAAATAGGAAGACAGAGGATATTACAAACCAGAAGCTGCACTGGTGATAAGTATGATTAAATGGCTATCAGGGTTTTTAAAAATTAGCCTACAGGAGGCAAAGTTGGTGAAAGAATGAATGAATATAAAGATAAAAGTGACTTGTAGGAATTATAGGGGACAAATATTACTTGATATACTAAGGAAGGTGTATGGTAGGATTTTGATTGCCACATACTAAGGAAAGTGTACGGTAGGATTTTGATTGCCACATACTAAGGATGGTGTACGGTAGGATTTTGATTGCCACATACTAAGGATGGTGTACGGTAGGATTTTGATTGCCACATACTAAGGATGGTGTACGGTAGGATTTTGATTGCCACATACTAAGGATGGTGTACGGTAGGATTTTGATTGCCACATACTAAGGATGGTGTACGGTAGGATTTTGATTGCCACATACTAAGGATGGTGTACGGTAGAATTTTGATTGCCACATACTAAGGAAGGTCTACGGTAGGATTTTGATTGCCACATACTAAGGATGGTGTACGGTAGGATTTTGATTGCCACATACTAAGGATGGTGTACGGTAGGATTTTGATTGCCACATACTAAGGAAGGTGTACGGTAGAATTTTGATTGCCACATACTAAGGAAGGTCTACGGTAGGATTTTGATTGCCACATACTAAGGAAGGTCTACGGTAGGATTTTGATTGCCACATACTAAGGAAGGTGTACGGTAGAATTTTGATTGCCACATACTAAGGATGGTGTACGGTAGGATTTTGATTGCCACATACTAAGGAAGGTGTACGGTAGGATTTTGATTGCCCCATACTAAGGAAGGTCTACGGTAGGATTTTGATTGCCCCATACTAAGGAAGGTGTACGGTAGGATTTTGATTGCCCCATACTAAGGATGGTGTACGGTAGGATTTTGATTGCCCCATACTAAGGAAGGTGTACGGTAGGATTTTGATTGCCCCATACTAAGGATGGTGTACGGTAGGATTTTGATTGCCCCATACTAAGGAAGGTGTACGGTAGGATTTTGATTGCCCCATACTAAGGATGGTGTACGGTAGGATTTTGATTGCCCCATACTAAGGAAGGTGTACGGTAGGATTTTGATTGCCCCATACTAAGGATGGTGTACGGTAGGATTTTGATTGCCCCATACTAAGGAAGGTGTACGGTAGGATTTTGATTGCCCCATACTAAGGATGGTGTACGGTAGGATTTTGATTGCCCCATACTAAGGAAGGTGTACGGTAGGATTTTGATTGCCCCATACTAAGGATGGTGTACGGTAGGATTTTGATTGCCCCATACTAAGGAAGGTGTACGGTAGGATTTTGATTGCCCCATACTAAGGATGGTGTACGGTAGGATTTTGATTGCCCCATACTAAGGAAGGTGTACGGTAGGATTTTGATTGCCCCATACTAAGGAAGGTGTACGGTAGGATTTTGATTGCCCCATACTAAGGATGGTGTACGGTAGGATTTTGATTGCCCCATACTAAGGAAGGTGTACGGTAGGATTTTGATTGCCCCATACTAAGGATGGTGTACGGTAGGATTTTGATTGCCCCATACTAAGGAAGGTGTACGGTAGGATTTTGATTGCCCCATACTAAGGAAGGTGTACGGTAGGATTTTGATTGCCCCATACTAAGGATGGTGTACGGTAGGATTTTGATTGCCCCATACTAAGGAAGGTGTACGGTAGGATTTTGATTGCCCCATACTAAGGAAGGTGTACGGTAGGATTTTGATTGCCCCATACTAAGGAAGGTGTACGGTAGGATTTTGATTGCCCCATACTAAGGAAGGTGTACGGTAGGATTTTGATTGCCCCATACTAAGGAAGGTGTACGGTAGGATTTTGATTGCCCCATACTAAGGAAGGTGTACGGTAGGATTTTGATTGCCCCATACTAAGGAAGGTGTACGGTAGGATTTTGATTGCCCCATACTAAGGAAGGTGTACGGTAGGATTTTGATTGCCCCATACTAAGGAAGGTGTACGGTAGGATTTTGATTGCCCCATACTAAGGAAGGTGTACGGTAGGATTTTGATTGCCCCATACTAAGGAAGGCGTACGGTAGGATTTTGATTGCCCCATACTAAGGAAGGCGTACGGTAGGATTTTGATTGCCCCATACTAAGGAAGGCGTACGGTAGGATTTTGATTGGCAAAGGAAGGAAGGTGAAAGAAAAATTGGTAAGGGGAGGAACTGTGGATTTTGAAGAGGTTGCATGGATCACGTATTGATTAAAATTCAGTTTTATGGAAAGTAAAATGAATAAAAAGCATTATGGCACACCAAAAAAATATGATAATTTATGAAGGTATATTCTGGGTGAAAATGAGATTGTATGGTACTGAATACATTGAAAATAAAAGCTTAGAAAAGTGAAAGTTTTATAGAAGCATGTAAGAGTAGTGTTGAGAGGGCAATGACTGATGTGGTGGTAAACATGTGAGGCTTAATAAGTCCGACTCATCATCTTCATGGATGAATTATGCAAAAAGTCAGGAGAGAGAAATATGGATGTAAGTGCAACCACTACACAGTACAGTAACACCCAACTCATGAATTTGTTCCGAGAGACCAGAAGCAAAGCTATTTTCGACACAAAATGGATTTCAGCCTCAAAAAGCTACTTCTGCATTTCCTATATACCTTATTGAACAGAAGAAAGTACTTGAAACCTGCTATCATTTTATAAAAAACAAATACCTACAGTTATAAGATTCCATGTGAAGTACAATACTGTACTTTTTAAAGCACCCAACTATTTTAATAAAATACATTGCAATGGTGCATGGATAGAGACCAGAAAGGAGGTAAATCAATGGAGGAATTCAGTAGAAAGATTGCTTCTTTGCTACTGCCTATGAGAAGGGAGAAGGTTAAGATGATGAGTGAGACTTCATGTTGGCTATTGTCAGTAAAATAACTGATCGCAGTGGAACAAAACAGAGCTTCTTGCTTGACATGTTACAGTTACACCACAAAGAAGAAAGAATTGCAAGAAGACAGAACGGGACAAAATTAGACAGGATATATGCAATTGGAATGGCGACTTTAGGAAAGAAAACGTACTATGTGGAAACAAGGATATAAATGACTGTAGGGTATTGATAAAAAATTTCTTGGCTACTGTATTGAGCAATGTCTGTGTTTACCATTTAGAAAAGGATAAAATGAGATGGGTAAATAGAAATATTAAATGGGATGGCGTGCAGAAAATAGTGGAAAATTGAGATTAAAATTGATATGAATGCAAGAAATAGATAGTGTATATATGAGAAAGTAAGGAGAAAAGTGTGTTTCATAATAGAAGGCATATAGACTTGCTCTTCACAAGCAACCCAGTAAAAGTTATGGCAATATTTCAGGATGAAAACTGCGGAATTGTGTCACAGATCAAAATGAGTACACTATACTGTATACCCAGAATTCTAGAACACAGAAATAAGTATCATAAAATATACAAGAAAGGATAAAAGACAAACTGGAAGGGGTTTAAGATGTAATAAATTTGGTTTAAGGTGATCACTCAGCACATGCTTTAGTTGCGGAGAGAAAGGGCATCGTGTAAATGAAAGTACAGAAGTGTTTAGGCTATGCCATTTCCCAGAATGGAGGGGGTGTGGACATTGTATTCAACAAGGCCATTTTGTTGAGATGTGCTCGACTCTAAGAAGTGTATGTACAAACTAAAGCATGATTTGATCTGATAGGAAACAGCACAGCTCCAATAAGCAAACGTATAAACCGAGTTGATCTGGTAGTGAATGTGTAGGGAATGGGAAAAATAGAAACAGAAAGGTTAGGAGTGGATAGAAATACTAAGTATTTGAAGAAATATTTAAAATTTTACAAAACTTGAGTGGTAGAACAAGCAACTTCAGATATTAAAATACGAAATGAGTGCGAGGGCAGAAAAATGTATTTTGAACCTAGAATAAGGGATTAAATGGAGCATAGGCAATATTTTGAGCAATAGAAATCTGACAAGAGTACGAGTGTATAAAAAACCGTCGAGTAAATGTACAGGTCCTGTTCTAGAACATGGCGTGTTGCAGAGGGCTACGTAATAGAGGAATGTAACGTGCATATGTAAAAATTGCTTCGGTTTGAGATTGATAAATAGGGTAAAGTATTAAGTTTTATGCAACTTCATATATTAACCCTTTTACCCCTAAAGGACATACTGGTACGTTTCACAAAACTCATCCCTTTACCCCCATGGACGTACCGGTATGTCCTTGCAAAAAAATGCTATAAAATTTTTTTTTTTCACATTTTTGATAATTTTTTGAGAAAATTCAGGCATTTTCCAAGAGAATGAGACCAACCTGACCTCTCTATGACAAAAATTAAGGCTTTTAGAGCAATTAAAAAAATATACTGCAAAATGTGCTGGGAACAAAATAACCCCCTGGGGATTAAGGATTGGAAATTTCCAAATAGCCTGGGGGTTAAAGGGATATCAATGGTATAAAATTGTATAAATTAAATACAAAGGTGAGTTTCATGATTATCATTAACAGTAGAGTTGTGAGCATATGAAAGTAAATTGTGTGATCACATGCAATTGTAAAAACTTTTGAATAAATATATCTTGTCCTCACAGCCCCAATCCCTATATTATGAATAGATTTTAAAAAGACAATCATCTATGGAAGTGAAGCATTGATATTAATCCGAGAAAGCGGTGGTGATTAGTACCGATTAAGATATTTGAAAATCCATGTATAACAAAATGAACCTAATGATAACCAGAACAGGATTAATGATAAATATGTAAACCACCAACAAAGTTGCATAGAAATAATGTGGTTCAAGATAGTAAAGCTGACGGATGGTGTCAAGATGTGTGTTGGATTAAGTAATGTTTATTAATCCTTTTACCCCCAGGCTATTTGGAACTTTCCAACCCTTAACCCCCATGGGTTATTTTTTTTCAAGCACATTTTGCAGTATATTTTTCTTAAATTGCTCTAACAGCCTTAATTTTTGTCATAGAGAGGTCAGGTTGGTCTCATTCTCTTGGAAAATGCCTAAAGTTTCTCAAAAAAAAAAATAAAAAATATGCAAAAAAAAATGTAAATAGCAGTTTTTTCAAGGACGTACCGGTACGTCCATGGGGGTAAAGGGATGAGTTTTGTGAAACGTACCAGTACGTCCTTTGGGGGTAGAAGGGTTAAGTGATTTTAATTCAAATATAAAGCAAATGATCAAGTAAATTAACCTGCTGGGACAGATGCACAGGTCTTAGGAAAGGCATTTCTGTTACAGTGGAATTCAAAGCAGGAAGCAAGAGGGCCTTACAGAAAAGTAGCTGCATCATAAAAAAAAATTGTCTGCACCGAAAATCCTATTATATAATGCCCAAATAGATGAGAAAGGAAAACAATATGCAATACAGCCTATACTACTCTGTAATGCAGAAACATAGGCTGTCGTATTGAGGAAAATAGAATGCATTATGTTAAGGGTGGCGCTATGGTTTGCTATGGGTCAACTATTATATTTCACACTAAGATGTGCAGGTATTATATGTGAAAGGCACAATTGTATGTTTATAATTACCCCATGATAGATATGAACATATGAAAATGTATGACCTGTGGTGATGAATGAACGTGACAGCCTAAGCCAACATCTAGTAAAAGATATAAGTACTGTATGTATAATTGTACACCAACTTTGAACTTACGCACACTGTGATAAAAATACATCATACAATAGATCATCAAAGTCTGCAAATCCAATTATTATAAAAAAAAAGGGCAAACTAGAACATGGTGTGTATAGAACGTGTTTCATACATGATCGTACACTAGCGGTATTGTTTTTTCTCTCGCTCTCCCCTGCTCTAGTAATATAAACCTGTTTAAGTTTGCTATCAAACGTCTTGTTTGGTTTGAATTTTGTCATTTTTGTTCTCAACTATCTGTATATTAGCTCACTGTCTTGTTGAATAAACTATCACATGCATCTCTCCCCTCTGTAAGAACCCAACAGTTACATTGCCACAATAGCAACCCAAACCAAACTGTACCACCACCGTTATCAAAGTGTGATCCATTTTTCTTGACTGTGCAGCCAATGTCCCTAGGCCATATTGCATAAGGCTTTCCCTTTTTTATTAACCCTTAACCCCCAGGGGGTTATTTTTTTTTTCACGAACATTTTGCAGTATATTTTTTTCAAATTGCTCTAACAGCCTTAATTTTCGTCATAGAGAGGTCAGGTTGGTCTCATTCTCTTGGAAAATGCCTGAAGTTTCTCAAAGAATTATTAAAAATATGCAAAAAAAATTTAAATAGCATTTTTTTGCAAGGACGTACTGGTACGTCCATGGGGGTAAAGGGATGAGTTTTGTGAAACGTACCAGTACGTCCTTTGGGGGTAAAAGGGTTAATACAACATTATATAAGAGGATTTTGGGGGAGACTATTTCTCCTTGTTAATGCCTCTCGACTTGACTCCTGACTTCAGTGTAGCAGAAATGCTCTACCTCTTCTAACACCAATTTATTTGTCCAAATAGAAATTGTTCCTTTTGAACAAATTTTTCAAAACAAAATGTCCTTAAGTCATTTGGAAACACTTGAAAACCAGCAGCCTAATGTTGTGGATAAGACATTTGAAGAGCAGTATGAGAATGAAAGTGTAAGAGAATGAAAATATATTGCACATGAAGAGATGTGATTGCAAAGTCTAAGAGGGATATAAGAAGAAAAGGCAGACTGAAGGATATTTCAAGTACAACAGAATGGGTGAGAAGAATAAGTAGGTGGTCAATGGGTATCTGTTTTTGGCTCTGGCAAAGTAGATCAGTGTGTGAAAGATTGTTACAGAAGTCAGATTACGGTAAATGTTTCATGAATACTGGATTAGATCCCATAGCAAGTATGTGGAGTGCTGTAATCATACATACATATACCAAGGCACTTCCCCCAATTTTTGGGGGTAGCCGACATCAACAAAGAAACAAAAACAAAAAGGGGACCTCTACTCTCTACGTTCCTCCCAGCCTAACAAGGGACACAAGAGAGTAGAGGTCCCCTTTTTGTTTTTGTTTCTTTGTTGATGTCGGCTACCCCCAAAAATTGGGGGAAGTGCCTTGGTATATGTAGGTATGTATGTATGATTATCATGGCCCAAAGAATCATTTTTCTAAAATAGGTTAGGCTTTAAGAAGCCAATGTACATGTTGTGGAATGGAAGGTCAACGTGGAGTGCGTGTGTATATAGTTAACCCTTTTACCCCCAAAGGACGTACTGGTACGTTTCACAAAACTCATCCCTTTACCCCCATGGACGTACCGGTACGTCCTTGCAAAAAAATGCTATAAAAATTTTTTTTTTTCATATTTTTGATAATTATTTTGAGAAAATTCAGGCATTTTCCAAGAGAATGAGACCAACCTGACCTCTCTATGACAAAAATTAAGGCTGTTAGAGCAATTTTAAAAAAATATACTGCAAAATGTGCTGGGGAAAAAATAACCCCCTGGGGGTTAAGGGTTGGAAATTTCCAAAGAGCCTGGGGGTAAAAGGGTTAAGATGTGAAAAAGGGAAAGTCAGGAATTGATTAAAAATTAAATTTGGTAGACCTGGGTATAGAAAGTGTTTGAAGAGATGCGTCCTATACTTGAAAAGAATGCATACTGTATCCAAAAGATGAAAAAAAGGTTTCACATGTAATGTAGTGATGTGAGATGACAATTGAAAGATAATACTGTAGTATAAGTTGGAACGCAGCTTTGATTAATGGCCTCATGAAAGGTAGGTATTAGGTAGTTTTTTAAAATACTATTATAATCTGCAAAACAGGGGTAATACTTAGTATAAAATTAGTATAAAGTAAGGTTTCAAGATCATTATTTAAGGTAAAACTAAGTGTACGAAAGTGCCTGTTTGTTAATGGGTACTTGTGTAAAATAAAGGTGAAAATGGATTAATTGTAGTTTTAGAGTTCAAGAAACATGTGGTGAAATAAATGGGTATTTTGTCTAACTTCACCATGAATTTCTGAGTACAGGAGGAACTGTTTGTTGGTATATGAGGGTAAGAAGAGATTTGAAAAATATGAAGTGGGATGAACATGAAAACTACAAAATATAAAAGTTACAATGAATAAAAAAGGGATTTTGACGAAGGAAAAATCTATATCTGACTCAACCTATGCCGCTCCGTGAAATGCTCCTTAAAGCACCATTTCAAAGGTATAAATACTGCATAATATACCAGAGAAAAAAGTTGCATGGAATGCTAGGAATATATCCAGCTCGCTCACGCTTATAGGGTGTCGGTATTAAAACTGGGGCGAGTGATACCACTACCAGAGGTCCCTTTCCAATTAGACTTCTCCCTCCTCAAAATCCCACGTTACTACGAGGTGTCGTCCACTACAGAAGACTAGCTGTAGGCACATTAGACGAGTAAGGCAATCAAGAATAAAGAGAAGAAACAAATGGCTATTACAAAACAGGAAGTTGTTTAAAAATATTTAAGAAACTAAAATAAGCAATAAAAATTGCAAAGGAATACAGCTTAGTGTAAAGATTTACAAACAACTGGACCTGAATAAATAATGGAGGTTATGTCCTGTATCTATGCTGTTTCCCAATTTATTCTGGGTCAATACATACAAGTATTCTATTAGTTGAATGAGGAGTGGAGAATAGAAGTTATTGCATGGTTTGAAAAGGTTAGCATGACCGATAATATTTATAGAAGTGACAGTTGAGAAGGATGATGCGGTCTCGAGTAAAGTGGCCTTCAAATGGCCTCTAGAGCAAATATGTCTTCATGCTGACGTGGTAAGTGCAATATATATTTGGAAAGTTTCAAATGCTATATTACCGTAAGAGATTTACCACTGTGTGTAGACTAAGTGAGTAAGAGTGGAGACAAATGTACAGTATAGCTAAATCTAAAAGTGAAAGGCATGTCAAATTTATTTAATCATACATATACCAAGGCACTCCCCCAAATTTTGGAGGGTAGCCGACATCAACAAATGAAACAAAAAAGGGGACCTCTCCTCTCTACGTTCCTCCCAGCTTGACAAGGGACTCAACCGAGTTGATAGTTGAGGAATAAAGAATTTATTTCAAGTTCATTAGATTAAATATTGTATACATTAAGTAGATTCATTAAGTTAAAAATGTAGCAAAGTTTTTTTAACAAGACAGTACTTTTACTGTGAAAAGTGGAGGTTAATATGTTCTAACCCTTTTACCCCCAGGCAATTTGGAACTTTCCAACCCTTAACCCCCAGGGTTTTATTTTTTTTTTCCAAGCACATTTTGCAATATATTTTTTCAAAATTACTCTAACAGCCTTAATTTTCGTTATAGAGAGGTCAGGTGGTCTCATTCTCTTGGAAAATGCCTGAAGTTTTTTAAAAAATTATCAAAAATAGGCAAAAAAAATTTAAATAGCAGTTTTTTGCAATTAAGTACCGGTACATCCATGGGGGTAAAGGGATGAGTTTTGTGAAACGTACCAGTACGTCCTTTGGGGGTAAAAGGGTTAAAAAAATACTGTATGAGAGTCAATTTCAAAATTATTATTGATGGCAAAACAGTGTATGAAAGGGACTATATAAATGGGCAACCAGGAAAATAAATTAAAGAAATAAAATAAGTAAATGTATGATTACTTTTCATCCCTATAAATTCCAATCCTGCTATTTTCCCCGTTGGAGCACCTGGGCTTATAGCATCCTGTATTTCCAACTAGGGTTGTAGCTTAGCAAGTAATAATAATAATAATAATATAATAATATATCAGACCTAACGTGGGCATTACTCATTGGGCTCTGACTCAACTGGGTCCATAAAGGATAGTGTGTGAGTGAGCTTAGACTTTATGGTTTGGATGTGTGGCATGGAAGACGAATTGAAGGCTTTGAGATATGAACTATGGAGGAGAGAAAATAAGGATGAAATATTTGGGAAGGAAAACAAGCACTGAGGAGGTTAGTGAAAGGGATAAAAAACAGAAGGGGTTCCCTGAAAACCTCAAAGGAAATAAGGAAAGATGGGATAGTATACATTAAGAAAATGTGAAAAATTGAAGGTGCAGAAAAAGAAGATGGAAATAATGAAAGAAAGGAGAGCATACATTACTAAGAAAATGTTTAGAATTGAAGGTGCAGAAAAAGATGGAAATAATGAAAGAAAGGATAACACATTATTAACCCTTTCACCCCCAAAGGACGTACCGGTACGTTCTTGCAAAACACTGTTAATTACATATTTTCACATATTTTTGATAATTTTACGAGAAACTTCAGGCATTTTCCAAAAGAATGAGACCAACCTGACCTTTCTAGGATAAAAACTAAGCTTGTTAGAGCAATTTTAAAAAATTATTTAGCAAAATGTGCTCGAAATTTAACCTTATGGTGGGGGTAAAAGGGTCAAGAAAATGTGAAGAATTGAAGGTGCAGAGAAAGAAGAAAGACAACTCTTGCAATAGCGTCCTGGAATGTGAATAGGAGTACAAGAAAAATTGTATCAAAGTGCAAGGCTGTGAGAAAAGTACTATGTAAAAGCAAATATGAGAGAGTACTCATCAATGCATACGAGTCAAGATAAGAAAGCAGAGAGGATGGGAGAGCCAAGAGTACAGTATATGTACAGAAATGTTAACAGAAGCGATAGCTTATGGCTTTCTCTACTTTACATCTGTTGTTACTGGGATTATTTCAACAAACTTCAGGGCCTCTATAATAATGCCAAAGTATTGTTTGAAAAGTGAGATGTGTGGAGATGCAATAAGCAAAGATCATGGGTATATGAACTATGCAATTTCTTTTATTGATTTTGTATGGGAGGTACACCATTTTTAAAAGACTATTATGAGTGCGAGTGAGAAAGGTCGAGTGATCGGGCGAGAAGAATAAAAAGATACGAGAATAAGATAGAAGGGAGAGTTTGTAGAAGGAAGGGGGAAAATGATTGGAGATGCATATGGCATAGACTGGAGACAGGGAATGAGGATGTAAGGGACGAGAATTTAAATATTTCATACGTGTGAGAGTTTACCCATTTGAAAATGAAGTATAGGAACTAATGGAAGATCATGAGTTAAAATGTAGTGTGTATGTGGGAGAGAAAGCAGAGAAAAATATCCAAGAGTAAATGACTTACAGTACAGTGAACCCTCGCTACTTCGCGGTTCGACCATCGCGGATTCACCACTTCGCGGATTTTTTTCATAACCCATATATATATATACACATTGGTAATAACAAAATCAACATACTGTACTGAATAATCAATATAATCGATGCAAAAACTAACCTATACACAGATGTGTACAGTAAATGCGTTTGTTTCTTCATTATGATCAGAGAAACGTAAACAAAACATTGGTTGCCATTTTTTATCGTGCTTTTTGGCGTGTTTAGGAAACGCATGATATAAAATCGCCTTTAATATTTGTGCCTGTTTTAGTTTAGGGTACTGTAGTGCATGCATTAAGTGTTCTGTACATTAAAGGGTAGTTTGTTAACAGTACTACGTACAAGGGAAGGTTTTAAAAGTCTGAATATACATGTTAAATAAATAGGTAAATATGGTGTCACTACTTCGCGGATTTTCACCTATCGCGGCCGGGTCTGGAACCTATCTACCGCGATAAACGAGGTTTACTGTATTGTATAGATTCATAAACGCGTAACTCGGTGAATGTTATGGCAAAGTTTCTCGATAAATACTAAGGGAATGAAAGTGTGAGAACTAGACTGTAGAAGATTATATAATGTACCAGGAATCTGTGGTGGATAATGTGGGAGGTTGGGCTGTGGCACCCTAGCAGTACCAGCTGAACTCGGTTGAGTCCCTTGTTAGGCTGGAGGAACGTAGAGAGTAGAGGTCCCCTTTTTTGTTTTGTTTAATTGTTGATATCGGCTACCCCCCAAAATTGGGGGAAGTGCCTTTGGTATATGTAAGTATGTACCAGGAATGTTAGACTGAACACACACGAGACCAAGTCATGAAAAGGATACAAGAATGAATGAATGAAAGTCAAATTTAAAAGGGGTTTTAGGTGTAACAGAATGGGTCATAACATGAATAAAGGCAGATATAAATTTTGGTTGCAGAGAAAGGGCATTGTGTGAGTTAGTACAGTAAAGCAAGTCAAAACACCACCAGTGTAAAAAGTTAGGCAATAAAGCAATAGTATGTGGATTCAATTCGTAGGGGTGCTGAAATTGTGGTCAGCAGTGTCATTCTGCTAGGATGTACAATAATACAAAACATGTGGGAGGGTGGGCTGTGACACCCTAGCAGTACCAGCTGAACTCGGTGAGTCCCTTGTTAGGCTGGGAGGAACGCAGAGAGTAGAGGTCCCCTTTTTGTTTTTGTTTCTTTGTTAATGTCGGCTACCCCCCAAAATTGGGGGAAGTGCCTTGGTATATGTATGTATGTATGTATGATTATGCAAACAGCGGCATTGCTGGTTGTGTAACGCCCATGTATAGGAGACTTAGATTAATAAAAAAAGGAATGTCAGGAATAGATGGTGGTAATATTAGGAGAAATGGATAAAAGGTGATAAAACTAACACAAAATAATGAGCTCAGTGATTTGTGTAGGGGTAAGTATAAGTGGCTGCAAATGACAAGCCAAATTTACAGCAGAGGATCAAATAGCTCAATGGTCAGATTTTGAGCAAAAAGAAAATATGACATGAGTAAAGGTCAGATTTTGAGCAAAAAGAAAATATGACATGAGTAAAGGTCAGATTTTGAGCAAAAAGAAAATATGACATGAGTAAAGGTCAGATTTTGAGCAAAAAGAAAATATGACACGAGTAAGAGTGTATGAAAGACCAACTAGAAGTAGAACATGAATAGGTGGTTATAACAGCGCAAGGCATATTTAATGAAAATATTTCATGATTTAGTAGCCTGTTTCCACAAAATCCATCCTCCTTTACAGCTTGGTTTGAGAGAACAGTTCTAGACAGAATGAATAGTGTATTTAAAGTGCTGGCATAACTGAAGTGTTCGTTAGTCTAATTTCATGTTGAGCCAGGTAGCCTATATGGCATATCACTCTAAACACAAAGAAGCGGCTTCTCAAATCACTAGTTTTCCCCATCACATCATACGGCTCAGAATGTTGGGTTTTAAAAGCTACAGATCGGAAAAGATTAGAAAGTTTTGAACTATGGTGTTACAGAAGAGTCCTTAGGATAAGCTGGATTGAGAAAAAGACTAACATGGAAGTTCTACAAAAGATCAATATCAAAAAAAGATTACTTGACATTTTGGATGAAAGAAAACTAACTTTTATTGGACACCAGGTTCGGAAACACAATACTCTGGAAAGAACGCTACTAATTGGATCAGTCTATGGTACAAGAACGAGAGGAAGGCCTAAAACTAGATTGAGTGACAATATCAAGGATGTGCGGGCTAACGATGGTGGAGTTGGAAAGGAAGGCTCAAGACCAGAATGAATGGAGAAGTTTTGTGCAGAGGGCCACGGCCGTTCGACATCAAACATCCCGTAATTGATGATGGACAAAATGGTGAACAACCTACTATTTATGGAAGTAGAGTATGGAGGTTAAGTCTGAGAAGAAGGATGTAATGATGAAGAGGTAGAAGAGAAACGAGAGGAGTAAAATTTACCGTATGTCCAAAGAAAAGATTACGACTGGAAAACAACAAACGAAAAAATAAAAGCAAGAAATTACCTGGTGATAGATGTTGTTTCTTAACCCTTTTACCCCCAGGCTCTTTGGAAATTTCCAACCCTTAACCCCCAGGGGGTTATTTTTTTCCCAGCACATTTTGCAGTACAGTATATTTTTTTTAAATTGCTCTAACAGCCTTAATTTTTGTCATAGAGAGGTCAGGTTGGTCTCATTCTCTTGGAAAATGCCTGAAGTTTCTCAAAAAATTATCAAAAGTATATAAAAAAAATTTTTATAGCATTTTTTTGCAAGGACGTACCGGTACGTCCGTGGGGGTAAAGGGATGAGTTTTGTGAAACGTACCAGTACGTCCTTTGGGGGTAAAAGGGTTAAGGTGTATAGTATAACAAGATGTGCATTGAATGACACTGTTTGTTTAGTCCGAGGTTTAAGATACCCAAAATACACAAAGTTCAGTGGCTAAGCTCTAAGATACATACAGCTTCTGGAAATCATTCTGGATGTGGAAACACTAAGACCAACCCCTGGTTGCAGGTGAAGTCCCCTGCATGGTGATCAGTGGAAATATTCATTCTGTTCCTAAAATAACTAATTTTGCATGAAAAGTTCCTGGATACGATGGAATTACTGCCGAGATGATACTGGCCGAAAATGAAGTGACTTCCAGACTACTAACAAGATTATTTTGTAGAATGTGGGTTGAAGAGGCAAAACCTGATGAATGGGAGTTAGGAGTGTTGGTGAAAATGGCAAAAAGAAAGGCAGACCTGACTGACTGCAATAATTACAGAGGCATGACACTTACGTCACTTGTTATGAAAATATACAGTATGCTTGTTCTAAAGAAACTGGAGAGAAAGATTGAAGATTGATGAAAATATTTTTTTTACTTTTTTGTTCAAATATTAGATCTACAAAACGTGTGTTAGATCTACAACACGTGTGTAAGTGTTAATAAAATCTTTTGATCATATAATATTCATATGAGCATCAATAATTTCCTGTTTTTTCTTTGAGAAAAGGTTACTATCCTGCAGCAAGTTCATCACAGATCCCATCCAGAAGAACAAATTACAACTATATACTTGCCCACATTTGAAAGAAGAAATATAAGAAAAATGTTCAGTGGCTGACATAAAAAGTGATAAATTATTTTCAAAGTTGTGCATTGCTTCACAAACTCGGAATGAAAATCTTGAGGAATTTTTTAAACATGAAAACCAGCCATATTTTTCAAGTATATTTGAATATGATGCACAGCAAACTCCCAAAAGGTAAGAGTGACATTATTTAGCTGCTTGGAGATGATAATACCAAATGATTACGTAACCCCGAACGTTGATGCTGTGATCATGGTTGGAGTAGTAATAATCAATCTTGAGCCTGGGGATACTACAACCGTTAATGGCTAGTCATCCTGAAGTTTTTACTCGCATAAACTTCTATCTTCAGACTGCCATTTGTCCTGATGTGTGGAATGTCTACCAGCATGACAACCTTAAAAGTTGCACCAAGTCTAAACATGGGATGGGAACTCGTAGACGTGCTGCACTAACTGCAAGAATTCCAGCAAACTGGAATAACTATTTCATAAGAAAGTGACAAGAGAGAACTCTGAATACTTAAGCTCCCAAATATTGCAGAGAAGACAATCAGAAAAGGACTTGTGTGTCACAGTGGGACAGAATGTGTCGAAGTACTCAAGACAGGGACGATATGAGATCTTATCTCCCTGCTCTCATAAGGAAGTGACGTGCGATTCTTTACACCTAGGATGCAGCTGACAAAGCCTGTCAAAAGATCCTAGTAAGAACAGCAAACTGATATTTGTTTGTGTATAGGTCATTTTGGGAGAATGGAAATGCTAGAATTGTGGGTAGTAGCATAAGGTGTACAAGTCCACGAGACTGTATCATCTCTTGATGCTGAACTTGCCATGCCAATGCTATATTCCATGCATCTACAGGTTGTGACACATCATTGTTTGCTGGAAGAGGCTAAGCATCAGTGTTGGAATGCTTGGAACACACACCCACAGGTTACAGGAGCCTTTGTCAAACTTGCAAGGTGTCCATTAGCCATACCAATATTATGCATAGCATTCCTCAAAAATTTAGTTGCTCTCCTTTATGATAAAATGAGTAAACAGAATTTAGTAAATAAAGCAAGGAGAGAACAGTTAGCTAAAAAGGAAGACAACTGGAAAACATTCTTTGTATAGACAGTGCTCTGAAACAACACAGAAGTGCTACGAATCAAGGAGTAGGTTTTGAATACTAAGCCTGAGATACCAAGTCCTGTAATAGAGGGTTGGCAAAGAAACCGAGGAAGACAAAAAACCCACTGGCGAGATGACTTAGACCAACATAAGCAACAGTGGTACAGAATAGCTTGGGATAGAAGTTTGTGGAGGAACCTGGGGAAGGCCTACATCCAACAAAGGAAGATGTGGACGAAGTTGGGAGCCTCCGAGGACTGCATTGCTATAGGCAACAAATATTGGTAAAGAATAATTTGTTGTGGCTGCAAGAAAGGATGCAAGTCTTCACAATGTGGTTGCAAAAAGAAGTCAATTAAATGTACCAAGTTGTGTTTGTGTGCTGGCCAGTGTACATAATTAATTTGTACAAGTACTAGGATATAGGAATGTAAAAAGCTGTTATAGTTTTGTTATAACTTATGTTCAGAGTCTTATGATCCTCACTACAGACCTTTGACAATAAATAACAAATCACATACAATAATAACCTCAAGATCCGATTATGTTTACCGACGCATGTAATTGAATATAAAATGTCACTGTGTAAACTGGAGCTCGTCATTTAGATATTTCAATTTGTTTAGAATGTATTCATACTTCTAATCATTGTTAATAAAGTTTCTTCTTTAATGCGATCTGAATATAATTATATACCTCTGTTGGGTTATCAGCTTATGATAATGTCAAACTCCCTATGAAACATAGTTGAAGACTTTGTGTGACAATTTTTTTTTTCACTTTATATAGCTGCTTCCTCCGATGCCTTAGATGACCACGGAGGTAGCAGCAGTAGGGGATTCAGCATTATGAAGCTTCATCTGTTGTGGAAAATGTGGGAGGGTGGGCTGTGGCACCCTAGCAGTACCAGCTGAACTCTGTTGAGTCCCTGGTTAGGCTGGGAGGAACGTAGAGAGTAGAGGTTCCCTTTTTTTGTTTTGATTCATTTGTTGATGTCGGCTACCCCACAAAAATGGGGCAAGTGCCTTGGTATATGTATGTATGTATAGTAGTAATATGTTTGAAATAAATCATAGAATATACAAGACATATTTGCCTATATTTAAGCCATCCCACTACAACATTAACAATTTATTATGCAGGAAAATACAGTGATCAAAAGCGAGTGATATACAGTACTGATATTTTGTGGCAATTCTTTTAAAGTAGAGAAATAAACCATTTTTTTGGGGGCAAAATGCTATTTAATCTTTTAAATGATTACTTTTTCGGTGCTTGCATAATGTAGATTCAAACTATAGCATCTAAGTCTTACCATTTGAGGCTATATTGGATAACTATGAAAAATACTGATTGTGGATCCAAAGTAATACTGTAGTCATTTTATGACAAATTCAATAAACAAAGTTTAACTCACTTTTTTAATAATAATGAAGAATTGAAGAGTCAGATCATCATAATCTTGGCTACTCAACCTCGGCTCCCATCTTTAGGCCAATCCTTTGCCCCCTGAAAAAAAATAAACATCAACAAATTGACAACAGAATTGAAATACAAAAGCAATAAGATTTTTCATAAGACCTTTATATCTTCACAGATTATACTGCCAGTAATTGCAAGTTTGGCCTTTTCTGTCTTAAAGTGGAACTGAATACATTACTGTCATGGGATTTACTCAAGCAGGTTAAGTTATTCAGTGCCATCGTGAACTTTTTTTCAAATCTAACAATTCTTTTTCAAACAGATAAAAAGCATGAAAACTATGAATGTCAAACGAACACAAAATATTCATTCACACATTCATATTACACATATTACAAATTGATTTTATTTTACTTTATAAATTCCTTAACAATCACGTCTTAAATGTAATAGGTATTTTTCCTTACAACAGTTTACAAACCTGAGTACTGTATTGTACTGTACTGTATTAGGAGTATGATTTCAGCGAAGCTGCAATCTCTGCGTAAAAAATTATAACGAGGTATAAGTAGTTACTGGTAGACAGGTGGTGGGGGGGGGGGGGGAGTCCCAGACCCCTGCCACCTCTCTGAGAAGTCGCTTGAACCTCCATCAACAACTTTCTGGGTGGACGAGGCAAGAACACAAACATTCGTTTCGATTAAATACTTATTCTTAAGGAAGAAATTCTTATAACTAAAACGGCTGGTTAGGATCCTAGGATGTCTTGCAGTGTCTTGAAGAAAATGTATCATAAAAAGTTACTGGTATAAGAGTAAAAAAGTAAAACCGATCTATGAATTAACATGGTATGTATTCCATCTGTGAATTTTACCCGTCTGTGGAAATAGTACTTTGATACATACGAACGCTTGAAATCATTAATCTTTAAAGGTGTAAAGGTTTTAACGGTTGATCATGAATGGCAGAGGCAAGGGATAGAACAATATCATAGGGACTGACCTCTTGGTAGAAGAGACTCTTTAGCTATGGTGAGCAGCAACTCACTCCGTATGAGGAGATAGACTGTCGACTATATTCCACTTTCTGATCATCGAGTATCAGTAAGCGCACGCACTAACAGGCGAGTAAGGTGACGTTCCTATAGGAGCATGCTAGAACGGTTTATGTGACGCACCTTTGAGTGCTGCAATCTAGTAACCTCTCAGGGTTGTCTTATCTATCCCTTCGACGAAGGAGTCACTGGAACTCCTTGGCAACACTGTCTCTCCTATGGGGAGACCTATGTCACTCCTTTTGATAGGTTTTATAGGAAACTTTGTCCATGATTGGAAAGAGAAAGCTCGTCTTCGTCTCTTCACACTGCCAGTCGGAAGGAAAGATGCAGTAGAGGTAATGTCTTCTATCAACGGCCTGCAACAATGCCCTACTTCTCAGTTACCATGATATCACTAATCCACACTTGTAAGGGAATAAACAGCAATAGGAATCTTCTTATATAGGAACAAAAATTGTACAATAACAGGTTACACAAAACCCGTCATTCGGTTAGTTATGAGAAAACTACAAAATCTTTTATCTTTTACCTTGATTTCCTTCAAACACAATGAAGTGGTAACCAACACAATGTACCTCCTCCCAGCCCACCAACAACTATCAATACCCCATTACGAATTTTGACATACGAATTCCAGCCAAGGCGAAAACGTACAACTTTTAGAAGAGGGTTTGTACTGTATAGTATTAGCGTGGGAACAAAAGCCGAATACTAAGCAAAAAATGCATCAAACAAGCAACCAGGTTCAAGACATGGAATGGTCTGCTGACCTTGGTTCTTAGTGGCAAGGCTGTAGGTCATACGATAAGGTCAGGTGTTGTTTGTCACTAAAAAAACCCACACATCTTGAAGAATAAAAAGATACACTTCCTGGACCACTACTATTCTTTTCATGAAGTGGTTCAATAAATGCTTTACTCCTGTAATGAAAGCATATAATGATTGTACTCATTCTTAAGACATATTAATGGAAAATCAGAGAATATAAATCAAATTTTTGCTGCCAAACCACCAGAATCCTCCAGTCTCAAGACCAGAACATCATGGTGCGAAAAACCCACTTGCACTTGACAGGCAATATCTTAAATGAAAATACTTAATTGTACGAATGTAATGAACTACTATAACACTAACAGTACTGTACAATAAAGAACATTTTTATCAATTTTTCTATTACCTACAGTATGCAGTACTGTACACACATCCGTGTTGCAAACTTTCAGATTCACAAACAACTACCGCAAGTAAGAAATATGTTCAAACTCCGTGGAGTTATAATTTTGTAATTTGCGCCACTCCCGACTGGGTCCTGATCCAGCCACGGCCAATGGTAGGCAGCACCAATCCGCTATGTTCAAAATTTATTGTGTTTGCTACTGTGATATTCGTGGCTGTTTGTGCGTATTACCTCCGCCTTAATTCCATAAATTACAATAAAATTATCTATGGCTGATAAGCAGATTGCTAGTGGTAGTGCAATGAAGCACAAAGATTAGTGGCGATGATGCTACTAATGTGAAAAAATGAAAGTAGCCATTATCAAGAAACCAGATAGCGATGAGAAGGTAAATATTGCACGTGTACTTCAAATAAATTGTTCAACAATTTGCAAGTTATAAAACTATGAGCTATCTGATGACGGCGAATTATCTCTGCTATTGCAAGAGAATGGTTTAAACGAGAGAGAGAGAGAGAGAGAGAGAGAGAGAGAGAGAGAGAGAGAGAGAGAGAGAGAGAGAGAGAGAGCGTATACAGATGTATGGGTATGCAATGTTTTGTGATATGACATTTTAAAGTAATTTGCATTTTTCCTAACGAAACAAACCCGGAGTTATTTATAGGGGATATTACTTTGGGCGTGGATGAAAGACGAGCCATAAAATTTTATCGAGGGATAACTAACCCAACCGCTAGATGGCAGGAGGGATAGGGGTAGCCGGCTACCCAGCTTACTCACACACACACGGGCTGATCACCCTCTTTGATTGCAGGCAGGACTTTCTTGGGGGAGAGGGCTGGCAGGCCAATTTGTATAAATAGCTCTAACTTTGTATCATTAGGAAAAATACAAATAACTTCTAAATTTGTCATTTGTTCTATCACTCAATACAAACTCTCACAATTTATAGGGGATGACTTACCTCATAGGAGGGAGGAAATCTGTGCCAACTGACTTGGCATTTGACCGAGGTTCTCTCTTTACGATATAGATTGTTAGCAGTAGGAACCCTGCGCCTCACTAAAAATGTTGTACACTAGCGACCTGCGCAAGCTGTGTGTTTGTGACACAAGCAATGTGGCTAGTCTAGGTACGGGTTCTCAGTCATAGGAATCGGAGTACTAAACCTCATCCAATTTCCTCTCGCTAGGGGTATTGGGGACGCAACAAGTATAATTTCTATACTAAATTACACGGAAATGGATCTAACCTGCAGAGAGGCGAGGTCAGCTGTGCCGAGTACCATGATGATGATTCCCCAAGGGAGAGGAAACCAATCATTCTAACTCATTCACCCCACACTAACCTGAGTAACCTCGGCCCTCAACCCTCTGCTACTTTTCCATCAAGGAACTTGAGGTGTTTAGACCACTTGCGCCACCACCACAGGACCAATGGAAAATGCTTCCATGCTTCTGTGGGTTACGTCTTGCAGGTAGTGGGTGGTGAAGGTCTAAAACACTTCCACATGCCCGCTTGCAATACCTGCGCCACAGAGTAGTTCTTTTATAACACCGGGGACGTTGCAATGCCCTTTATGTCTGAGCTCTGGGTCATCATGGTGGAGAAGGGTCAGAATTAACTGCCAGGTCGATGACCTTGCGAATCCATGCCGACATGGATATTGGATATTGTTTCATGGTCGTACCAACAACGGATTATTATCCAAATAAGGAAGAAGGAAATTAAGATTGCCAAGTTTTTGTCAAACAAATTAAAATCAGTCAGGAGCTAAAGACCAGACAGGAGAACAACACTCAAAACAAGATGGAACAAAATAATTAAAACATTTCCTTACAATAGATTGATCACCAAAAATCTTACTTTCTTAAAAGGCCAATATTTTTTTGGGTAATTGACGACAGATGACAATTTGTAAAAGTAGACTTATACCGCTACATTTTGTCCATAAAAAGATGTAGATGTTGAGGAGCACTGTTCTTCAGATACTACCTCTAGAGAGCTATGGGGTCCTTTGACTGGCCAGACAGTACTACATTGGATCCTTTTCTCTGGTTATGGTTTACTTTCCTTTTGCCTACACACACACACACCAAATACTCTGGCCTATTCTTTACATTTTCTCCTCTTTACTCATACACCTGACAACACATTACCAAACAATTCTTTTTCAACAAAGGGGACTACTGCACTGTAATTGTTCAGAGGCCACTTTCCTCTTGGTAAGGATAGAAGAGACACTTGGGTAAGCAGCTCTTCTAGGAGAAGGACGCTCCAGAATCAAACCATTGTTCTCTAGTCTTGCGCAGTGCCATAGCATCTGTACCATGATCTTCCACTGTCTTGGGTTAGTCGGTGCACTTAGGCACACTGTTCTATTTCATTTCCCTTCCTCTTGTTTTGTTTAAGTTTTTATAGTTTATATAGGTGATATTTATTTTAATGTTGTTACTGTTCTTGAAATATTCTATGTTTCCTTGTTTCCTTTCCTCACTCAGCTATTTTCCCTGTTGGAGCCCCTGGGATTATATCATCTTTCTTTTCCAACTAGGGTTGTAGCTTAGCAAGTAATAATAAAACTAATACAATCATACATTCAAGTTTTGTCATGGTTCTACTTTATCCCAATAATTAGCACTATGAACCAAATTTAGCTGGAACAGGGAAAATAGCCCAGTGAGGAAAGGAAATAAGGAAATAAACTACAAGAAAAGTTTAAGCACAACAATATCATTAGAATAAATCATGCATAACTATAAAGAATTCAAAATATCAAGAGGAAGAGAAATAAGATAGAATAGTGTGCCCGAGTGTACCCTCAAGCAAGCTATCTCTACCCAAAGACAGTGAAGACCATGGTACGTAGGCTATGGCACTACCCAAGACTAGAGAGCAATGGTTTGATTTTGGAATGTCCTCCTTCTAGAAGAGCTTCTCACCATAGCTAGAGAGTCTATCAAGGGATTCAGTAACTAAGGGTTTACAACCAGCAAATAATATTGATGTTAAGATTAGCATCTGCATAAGCAACAAACTTGTTTTCAAGGCCAAATCATTTATGTACGGAAGGTCATCAACTTACAAACTTAACCCTTTTTTACCCCCAGGATCTTTGGAAATTTCCAACCCTTAACCCCCAAGGGGTTATTTTTTTTCCCAGCACATTTTGCAGTACTGTATACTTTTTTTAAATTGCTCTAACAGCCTTAATTTTTGTCATAGAGAGGTCAGGTTGGTTTCATTCTCTTGGAAAAGGCCTGAATTTTTTCAAAAAATTATCAAACATGAAAAAAAAATTTTTATAGCATTTTTTTGCAAGGACATACCGGTACATCCATGGGGGTAAAGGGATGGCTTTTGTGAAACGTACCAGTACGTCCTTTGGGGGTAAAAGGGTTAACTGGTTCCAATGAGCTGTTAGCAAGTTAAATTGTTTCAAGCCTAATTTTGTTAAATCTTGGCCAAGGGTAGGTAGGCCTAACCTGAATCTCATGCCTATGATTTCGAGCTACAAAAGTCAACAAATAGTCAGGTTCCATATGAAATAGATATAAAGTTTTTACAAATGCTGTTTTGCCTACTGTATCAAAAGAAATAGGAATGAATGGCGAGCGATTGTGACGCAGTTCCGGTAGGCCCTGCTGCTGCCTCCGATGCCTTAGATGACCGCGGAGGTAGCAGCAGTAGGGGATTCAGCATTATGAAGCTTCATCTGTGGTGGATAATGTGGGAGGTTGGGCTGTGGCACCCTAGCAGTACCATCTGAACTCGGTTGAGTCCCTTGTTAGGCTGGAGGAACGTAGAGAGTAGAGGTCCCCTTTTTGTTTTTGTTTCATTTGTTGATGTCGGCTACCCCCCAAAATTGGGGGAAGTGCATTGGTATATGTATGTATGTATGTATGTATCAAAAGATATATTGTTTTATTACAATATTTCTGTATCTTTGTTAATTTCAGTTGGATTTTTGTTTATATCTCTGAAAATTAAGTTCAGGACCTTCTGTATATATGAAAGTACAGTAATGGGTTGTGAAAAATACCAACGGGATCATCAGATAACATTATTAACCCTTTTACCCCCAAAAGAACGTACTGGTACGTTTCACAAAAGCCATCCCTTTACCCCCATGGACGTACCTGTACGTCCTTTCATATTTGTGATAATTTTTTGAGAAACTTCAGGCCTTTTCCAAGAGAATGAAACCAACCTGACCTCTCTATGACAAAAATTAAGGCTGTTAGAGCAATTTTTAAAAAAATATACTGCAAAATGTGCTGGGAAAAAAATAACCCCCTGGGGGTTAAGGGTTGGAAATTTCCAAATAGCCTTGGGGTAAAAGGGTTACTATCCAAGCTATAGTCTTGAATGGAAAAACAAAATGATACAAGATGAAGGGGTCTAACAGGAAAAGCAGTCCAACGCTAAAAATAACTATAGTCCATTTCTTTTAGCGAGGCATATTTGCACCAACTCGCAGCGGTGCCCTTTTAGCTCGGAAAAGTTTCCTGATCGCTGATTGGTTGGACAAGATCATTCTAACCAATCAGCGATCAGGAAACTTTTCCGAGCTAAAAGGGCACCGCTGCAAGTCGGTGCAAATCTGCCTCGATAAAAGAAATGGACTATAGTTCGCCTAACTTTCAACTGGGCTCCACAAGGTGCTAGAAGAGTTGGAAGACCAGGCCTACATGGCTGAGGACTATGATGCATGAAGTAGGAGATGATGAACGGAGAAGTGTTGATTTAAAAGCTCAAGATAGGGACGACTGGTGATATCTAACCGAGGCCCTTTGCGTCAATAGGCCCAGGAGGAGATGATGAAGATATATTAGGATCAGTAACGATCTTAAAAAGAAAAATTAAACTATGGAGAGACTTTTGTCAACCTGTTCAACAGTAGAGAAATTGCAGCAAGTTTGAACTGTCCAGTCACTATGGTGACTATCAATTTCCTGACCATTATCAAGAGATTTCTGTACAGCATTGAAAATTGTAACACCACAAACTCCTAGGCCTCTGCTAGGGCCAAACTACAAAATAGGGGACTACATTCAGTATACCTATTTAGACAGACCACTTCTATTACAAATTGCAACTTATGAAAACTTTCCAGTTGGGTGTTTAACGTCACATCTATTTTATTCTACTGTTCATAACTTAAAAACATATAAACACCCTAATTGTTAACAACACAATGTAACTACAGTTCAATTTTATTCATAAATTTATATAAAAAGTCATTCAATTTAAGGTTCATTACTTTAATAATAAAGTTAACTGAATTTATTACAAAGTTCATGAAATTTATGAAAGTGCATAAGTTAATTTAATTCATTAAAGAACCAGGCCTACATGGCTGAGGACTGAAGTATGAAGTAGATGATGATGAATGGAGAAATATCGATTTCAAAGCTCAAGATAAGAGACGACTGGTGAAATCTAACCGAGGCCCTTTGCGTCAATAGGGATAGACGGTGATGATAGATTAATTAAAGATATAATTATTAAATCTCTTAAATACTAGAGATAAAAGTTCATTAAATATACTAACTACAGAATAAAAAAATGTAACAAATGCATTTTTAAAATTACACTTACATATAAGTGGAGGTTTGCTGGGCAAAACAAGTCCGCTTCATAACCTGAAAAAGATAAATACATATCAGAAAGATTGAAAATAGCAAATCAGACAATGGCAAGGTTAACCCTTTCACCCCCAAAGGACGTACTGGTACGTTTCACAAAACTCATCCCTTTACCCCCATGGACGTACTTGTACGTTTCACAAAACTCATCCCTTTACCCCCATGGACGTACTTGTACGTTTCACAAAACTCATCCCTTTACCCCCATGGACGTACTGGTACATTTCACAAAACTCATCCCTTTACCCCCATGGACGTACCGGTACGTCCTTGCAAAAAAATGCTATAAAAATTTTTTTTTTTCATATTTTTGATAATTTTTTGAAAAAATTCAGACATTTTCCAAGAGAATGAGACCAACCTGACCTCCCTATGACAAAAATTAAGGCTGTTAGAGCAATTTAAAAAAAATATACTGCAAAACGTGCTGGGGAAAAAATAACCCCTTGGGGGTTAAGGGTTGGAAATTTCCAAAGAGCCTGGGGGTAAAAGGGTTAAGTAAAATTTTGAAATCACATCACATGAAATTACATATAAAAATCAGGTTATATATCAGTTTAGCGAGATCGGTGTTACTCTATGGACACGAGTCGTGGTATAACAATGAAACAATATCCAACAGATTTTATAAATTTGAAAACAAAGCCATCAGAAGAATATTGGGAGTTAAATGGCAGGACAGGATTAAAAACTGAAACTATAAGAGAGATTACTCAAGTCCCATATTTGGATGAGAACATGGTGAGGGGTAGATGGAGATGGTTTGGGCATGATCTTTGCACTCCAAGAGATTAGTTCGCCAAACCTTCAACTAGGCTCCACAAGGCACTAAAAGTTTCGGAAGACCCAGGCCTACATGGCCGAGGACTATGAGGCATGAAGTAGATGATGATGATGAATGGAGAAGTATTGAATTAAAAGCTCATTATAGAGATGACTGCGTCAATAGGCGCAGGAGATTACAATGATAAATAAATATATATATATATATATATATATATATATATATATATATACATATATACATATATATATATATATATATATATATATATATATATATATATATATACATATATATATATATACATATATATATATATACATATATATATATATACATATATATATATACATATATATATATATATATATACATATATATATATACATATATATATATACATATATATATATATACATATATATATATATACATATATATATATACATATATATATATATACATATATATATATATATATATATATATATATATATATATATACATATATATATATACATATATATATATATATATATATATATATATGTGTGTGTGTGTGTGTGTGTGTGTGTGTATGTGTTTACACAAAATAGAATTATAGATACATATACAGTACTGTATAGGTACTGTATATATGTAGAAAAGGAAAACAAGGAAATAACTACAGAAGTAGTTTAAGAACAAAACATTAAAATAAATCTTTCATATATAAACTATACAAACTTCAAAATAACAATGAGGAAGAGAACCAAGATAGAATAGTGTGCCCGAGTGTACCCTCAAGCAAGAGAGTTCTACCCCAAGACAGTGGAAGACCATAGTACAGAGGCTATGGCACTACCCAAGACTAGCGAAGAAGAACCTATCTTCTTGCAACTATGATAGTTTTAATCCTTGGAAAATAGCCTGACCTATGACTTTCCCAAAAACTATATTTGTTCTCATGGTCTTAACCCATCTGGATTCTAATCTTAAAGTCTAACAGTTGCTCTCTAAGTGCAAAAATTTCTACTGCCTAACGAACAAGGATACCAGAATGGTGTACCTTCATGCACTGAATACATCCCAAAACAAATGATAAATGTATTTTCTTAACAATATAAACGTGATCCCTTTAATCGAGAGGTGGCAGTAGTTAGCCAACTCAACCTGACATGCCCCCGAGCTCCCAATTTGACCTTAAATCTGAGATTTCTAGGTTTGATGGGATAGGAAAAGTAACATAAGACGACCTGAGTTTACTTTTAAAAATTTGTGATTTGTTCCTACGAAAAAGCAAATCTTGCAACTCCATTTTCCCTCTGCCTACACAAACATCGAACAGTCTGGCTTATTCTTTCCACAATCTCCTCTCTCCTCATACACCTGACAACACTGAAATTACCAAACAATTCTTCTTTGCTCGCTCAAGGGGGTTAACTACTGCACTGTAATTGTTCAGTGGCTACTTTCTTCTTAAGGGCAAGGGTACAAGAGACTCTTTAGCGATGGTAAGCAGCTCTTCTAGGTGAAGGACACTCACAAAAGCAAACCATTGTTCTTCAATCTTTACCTTAGGTAATGCCATAGCCTCTCTATCAGTCTTCAAAAGTCAAATTAGAGATCTCTTGCTTGAGGCTACACCCACGCACACTATTCTGTGTTTATTATTATCATTATTATTAGCAAAGTTACAACCCTAGTTGGAAAAGCAGAATGCTATAAGCCCAAGGGCTCCAACAGGGAAAATAGACTACGAGGGAAGTAATGAATTAAAATATTTTGAAAACAGTAACATTAAAATAAATCTTCCATATATATAAACTATAAAAACTTATGGAGCCCTTGGGCTTATTGCATCCTGCTTTTCCAATTAGGGTTGTAGCTTAGCAAGTAATAATAATAATAATAATAAATGATAAACCAATGCACATCAAGATAATTTCTTATGATATGGTAAGTTTTCAGTAGCCTATTTTCAATCCTATCGCTAAGAATGAGGCAGTCTAAGGGGATTCCCATGGGGGTCTTAGCTCCCCTTTAGGTAAGTAGGTAAGGGCACTCCTTGTAGGTTAGGTTAGGTTGGGAAGCTTAGGTTAGACAATGTTCTATCCACGAATCCCTGTCCGTCCTTACATAAAGGCTCGTATCGTTCAGTACCAAGCTCTAAACCTAAGTTGAAAATAGACATTTTTGGGATTAAAGTACTGTACCTTGAACCAGGAAGTCTCGCAAACTCCTTGAACCAGGAAGTCTCGCAAACTAACATAATAGCGATGGATTCACATTCGAGACCTAAAATCTATATAACTTAGGACGGGAAAACATTTCCTTAGAAAAAGTTTTCCCTAAAGTAAGTACACTTCCAACCTAAAGAAATACTCCTTAAATAAAATAAATGTATACACTAATATTTTTCACCTTTTCCCACCTAAATCATAAGTCAAATACAAGCTACATTCTGAATATCCAAGTAGGATACAAGCTACAATAGCAGCAATATATTCCAAGTACTTCCCTGGATTGTAATTGTGTACCTTTTTCTATGTACTGGTAACTATTTCTCGCTACCTTTCCGCTTGGAGAGCGAGGGTAGCCACGTCCAAACAAAAACCATTTGAGGGAAGTTTCTCCCAACTTACATCGGAACACTTCAAAGTACCTATACAAAAGTAACACTTCCTATTTCCTTCATTGGGAGTGTTGTGCTATAGTAAATATTTACCCACATTCATTTGACCCCTTTCGTCCCAACCAACTACAAAAACTTCTGATTTTTCTATGCCGCGAGTTGTTTCGCTCGCAAATAAACATAATTCACTGCTCCTCTCTTCTCTCAAGTGGTATGTGGATGTGTTGCACACACCTATCACATGGGTCACTATTATGGTCTCATAAATGCCTATAATTCATATCATAACCCTCAAATGGTTTTTGCTTAGCAGTGGCTTGCTTCGCTCAAAAATAAATACTTCAATGTTTAAAATCTGACACCAGGAACACTTATTTTCATCATTACCATAAATTTCTTTTGCCTCCACACACCTACAATGTTCTAGTTTATACTTTTCTCGGGTAAATGACATGACATTTCTTCGCAACACATTATCCAGACAATAGCATGATAGAGAAAATATATTCAAATTACTAAGTTTGATCGTTTTCCATGTCACAATTAGCCTAGTAGCTCTCGTTAGGTTTGTACATTTGTTTCCACTCGACTTTAATCCTCCCCATTGACCATTGTGACAATTTTCAACTACATATACAATACTGTAACTCCACCCACTAAGCACAGTGCTCCAATGAGCTAGTGGGCGTTTTCAAGGGACAAATAGTAAGACAAAGACCTGTTTATGCATTCGTTACACTTGACCCATCTCTATCTCTGACGATTTGACCAAGCCTCATCTAAAATTGCCCTATCAGATTCTAGATATATATTGATAAATAGGTTTTATTGGGTTTTCCTTAAATTCATTAAAAAGTGTGTTTTAGTGGTCCATTTCAAATAAAAAATCTTTATTTCAGTCATAAATCTCATGTTTGACACTTGTGAGGGTTGTAAACTAACCAAGTTAAACACGTCACTGTAATAATTCCCAAACTTGCTATATTTCAAGTAACAAGTGTTCTTCTAAAAGATAGTAAGTGTCCTAAATATGTTGATACATCATACCAAAGTTCGTAGCCCTTCACTCGAAAACATCAGATGGACCAAAAAGTTAAGACTATATGACATCCTAAGTCTGCTTCATAATGCTAGAACACATTGTGGTCCCAGAAATAGTGACAGACGCAGCTGGAATGCAATGCGCATCTGCGTATGGCTTGCCAGAAGAAAGCATTTGAGAGATTGTGTATTTTTTTGCGGGCGAAGCTAGCCCGGGCCATGCAAAATTCCCTCGAGTGACGTCATATCACTGTGCTTGATATCGGAATGTTAAAGATATAGAAAATGGTGCTAGGGAGAAAACGGTGTTCGAGCAAGGTACCTCTGCCACTGTCAATCCAAAGGTGTCTTTTCACCCTAAGGGGTTGCTAGAGATTTGGGGGACTGGGGCATTAAATTTGTAAAGTTATCATTATTATTATTATTACTTGCTTAGCTACAACCCTAGTTGGAAAAGCAGGATGCTATAAGCCCAGGGGCTCCAACAGGGAAAATAGCCCAGCGAGGAAAAATAACACTTTCTTTCCCTGCTTCAGAGGACTGGGGGAGGTTTGAAAAAATCCAACCCCATCACCCCATACCTACAACAGTGGTTTTACCACGTTAATTTAGCAGAAATAAAGAATTTCTTTATTTTCTATCGTTATGTTGGAATCAGCTGTTATTACCTTAGACTTAAAGGTAGTTTACATTGCCATCCCCCTAAAGACTGATTCACACCAGGCATTATTGTAGGGGAACCATCACCAACAGCACACTTTAAAAACAGAAATCAATTTCATGATAGTTACAGACGGAAAAAGCTTTTTTACCAAAAGACTGGCGTTTCCTATGGAAAAAAAAAAAGTTGGTTTTCTTAAAAAAATTACATTTTCACTACAAATAAAAACTGCCCAAGAAGTAATAATTAATGGGGTTAACGCACAACTCATCATAAACCGCTTGCCAGTACATAAGTGCTCAACGTTCTTCTTTCTCCGTGAGCGAAGCGAGCACATAGAGGGCAATAACCATTAGATTTCTAAAAAATATCCACGTTCTTAGACAGTCAAACAGGTTTTCAGTTTAATTCCGGTTGAAATGAAGGTCAAATTCAGAGAAGGCATATTATTTACTAGAGCAAGAACTTTTTTAACGGCTCAAAATATTCTGTCCATAACTATAATGTTACCATTAATCTACCATAAAATAGGAATTTCTTTAACTTTATGTGGGGATTAGCTGTTATTATCTTATGACATAAGGGTAGTTTACATTGCCACACACCCCCTAAAGACAGAATCTCACCTGGGGTTCACAAACCCCCCCCCCCGCCAAGGGCCAATTCTCACCTGGGGTTTGTGTAGGGTGGTGTTGATTAAAAAAAAAGATGGATATACTTATGAAAATATCATCAACAGAACAATATAAAACAAGAAATCTAAGAAAATATGATTTTTCTTACATAATTTGCTGCGAGTTTTAAAAAAAATAGTTTTTCTTATAAAAATGGCTACTGAGTGACAAACCCATTGCTGTTACAACTCGTACGACAATATAACACAGGAAATAACGTAACTGCTTCCAAAAATACTTATTATATCAAATAGTAGCTATTAATATATAAAGATATATAGCCCCTAAACACGGCCGTCAAAAAGGTCTGGCCATGAGATTTTGAAATTTCAATATTCTATCATAAATTCGGTAATTTATAAGACCTGGTTTAGTCTAAGCAGTTTTAAAGGTTCATATATACTTAGAACTTTAATTAAATATAATAAAATATAATAAAAACACCTAAAATA
>NC_090737.1:140555258-140612758 GCF_036898095.1 Palaemon carinicauda
AAATATAATGCCACTAGAAGCCTTTAAATGCCCTAAAAAATTGTTATCAGCAGGATACCCCTGTGACACACCTTCAGGGCTCTGGCCTGGACATGATCAGCGGCCCCAGCTTAGTTATTACTTTTATTTCATGCTAAGCTACAACCTTAGTTGGAAAAGCAGGATGCTATAAGCCCAGGGGCTCCAACAGGGAAAATAGCCCAGTGGAGAAAGGAGACAAGGAAAAATAAAATATTTTAAGAACATCACATACATATACCAAGGCATTTCCCCCAGTTTTTGGGGGTTAGCCAACATCAAACAAATGAAACAAAAAAGGGCACGTCTCCTCTCTATGTTCCTCCCAGCCTGACAAGGGACTCAACCGAGTTTGGCTGGTACTGCTAGGGTGCCACAGCCCAACCTCCCACATTATCCACCACAGATGAAGCTTCATAATGCTGAATCCCCTACTGCTGCTACCTCCGCGGTCATCCACGGCATCGGAAGCAGCAGCAGGGCCTACCGGAACTGCGTCACAATCGCTCGCCATTCATTCCTATTTCTAGCACGCTCTCTTGCCTCTCTCACATCTATCCTCCTATCCCCCAGAGCTTCCTTCACTCCATCCATCCACCCAAACCTTGGCCTTCATCTTGTATCTCTCCCATCAACTCTTGCATTCATCACCCTCTTTAGCAGACAGCCATTTTCTATTTTAAGAACAGTAACATTAAAATAAATATTTCCTATATAAACTATAAAAAATTTGGAAGAGAAATAAGATAGTAGTGTGCCCGAGTGTACCCTCACTGCCGGCCTTCGGTTGAAGTAACCTTCATACTATTCTACGATGAGGTCTTTGAGTTCGGTTGGCAAACCTCCTGGAATGTCTATTTTAGCGGAATTTTTGCCGTGATATCTCCTCAATGAAAGGGCCTCCTCGTAAGTCCGTCGAGCAAATACAGCCGTTTCTAGTCAACTGCAGAAAAAAGGCCTCAGATATATCAATTCATGTCTGGGGTTTGGCCAGTTTTCATCTCAACGCTGGCCAGGAAGGTTGAGTATTTCTAGAAACTGACGTCAGGACATTGGCACGAGTTCTATTTTCTACTTGAGCCACTAATTTATCATTGTTTACTCCATCCAACGCAGGTACTGAGATACGAGCAGAGATTAATTTTAGTTTTGTGTCTCTGATACTGAACCTACCATGGAAGTACATAACCGTTTTCATCTCTTAATCATATAGAACACAAATACATAGTACTTCGGTGGCTCAATCTGCAAATTTCTCTCGTAATCGTGAACCAGAATCTTCAGTCTTTTTCTGAATTCGAGACAATTCTGTGTATCTATCCATAATGAACTTCGGGAGTAAAGGTGCGAAAACTATCTTGGAAGTTGACCCACTCTCCAATTTGATACAATAAGATACAGAAGGAGGTTGAATTTTGTTCAATTTTGGTCTAGGGTAGACCTAACCTAAGTCACATGCCTACA
The DNA here is from genome assembly GCF_036898095.1 of Palaemon carinicauda. NCBI lineage: Eukaryota > Metazoa > Arthropoda > Malacostraca > Decapoda > Palaemonidae > Palaemon > Palaemon carinicauda. The sequence continues at coordinate 140,556,741 of NC_090737.1, forward strand.
ATTCCCAGCTCCAAGAGCCAACAAATGGTCCCGTTTCATACAAAATAAATACCTGATTATTGCAAATGTTGTTTTGCTTACTGTATTAGGTGATATAATTTTGTTTTATTATAGTATTTAATTATCCTATTACAGTATACTGTACAGTACAAACTTTTGAAACAATATCCTAGATTTATTCCAGTTCGATTTGTGTTTGTAGCGCCAAATGGTTGCAAGCTGAGGACGTTAATTATTTTATCACCGCAATGATTGAAAAGGCGATACTTCCCCACTTTCATTGTCTGTCTCTGTATCTCTCTTCCTGATTTACCCATCCTGCTGGGGAATCCTTGTGAACACCAGCTGATTTCCAGATTTAGTTGATGGGAGAAGTACGAGAGGAAGGCCAAGGTTTGGGTGGATGGATGGAGTGAAGGAAGCTCTGGGTGATAGGAGGATAGATGTGAGCGAGGCAAGAGAGCGTGCTAGAAATAGGAATGAATGGCGAGCGATTGTGACGCAGTTCCGGTAGGTCCTGCTGCTGCCTCCGATGCCTTAGATGACTGCGGAGGTAGCAGCAGTAGGGGATTCATCATTATGAAGCTTCATCTGTGGTGGATAATGTGGGAGGGTGGGCTGTGGCACCCTAGCAGTACCAGCTGAACTCGGTTGAGTCCCTTGTCAGGTTGGGTGGAACGTAGAGAGGAGATCCCCTTTTTTGTTTTTGTTTCATTTGTTGATGTCGGCTACCCCCCCAGAATTGGGGGAAGTGCTTTGGCATATGTATGCATATGTATTTATACTTTGAAACGGGTAGCTTAAAGAGCGTGTAGAATTGTATTATCTTTGGATGTACAGTACTAGCACCTATATTAGCCCCAATACGATTATAGCGAGATGAGCTAGTGGCTAATCTTACAGGTAAATGGCGATGGCTGTTATCTGAAATACGATGAAAACAATTCAAATTGATTGAAACTTTCTTCACCTTCTCAGATTTTAAGGGAATCATACAATATGCCGTCCACACAAGTAATACGAGATCAGCTCAGTCTTCTGCCTCTCAATCTAGCTGTCTCATAGAGTGACTAGGATCATGGAATTGCAAAAAGTTTGGCTGCAGAAGAAGTATAGAAGGTAAAGATTTTGAGACCGAGAGGGTTTCAATTTTGTAGTGAGGAAGCGTAGGCTCAGATTTCTTACTGAATGAAACGCTATTAATGTTAGAATGACAATGGGAGGTTGGGTTAGGTTTGGCCATAGTTTGAGAATGACCAAAACTTCAAAGTAAAGGGAGGATTCACAGGAATTCCAAGTAGTCTATAGATTGGAAGGCATAGTACCACCGAACATCTGCCAAACAGCCCATTGAAAGACCCCAAAAATAAGAGAAAGATGAAACGGACTAGCTCTACAATCACCGGGTGGTTAGACAGATTGAAATCCTGCATGAGCTTCTTAACCACCAATAGCCTCGAGCCCATGGAGTCAGCAACTTACCGCCTAGAATGCTGGAGAGAAAAACAGACCACAGCCCACCTGGTGAGGCCATCCAGAGCCCCTGTGAGTCTCATCCCTATGGAACAAACCTCTGTAGAAAGTATTAGGTTACTCTGAATCGAGCTAGAGTTGAAAGAACTGGAGACAATCTTCATAAGTGGAGGTATTAGGTTACTCGATGAAGAACTGGAGACAATCTTCATAAGTGGAGGTATTAGGTTACTCGATGAAGAACTGGAGACAATCTTCATAAGCGGAGGTATTAGGTTACTCGATGAAGAACTGGAGATAATCTTCATAAGCGGAGTCTCGACACCTCTGCCGAGTGTGTATGTGGTCATTCCATCCAGATAATGGACCACATACTTCGTGGGTATGAACAGTAATGTGAAAATACAAATCTCCTACATGCCCTGCAATACATTAAGACTTATTTATGATCTACTATTTTATTATTTAACCCTTTTACCCCCAGGCTCTTTGGAAATTTCTAACCCTTAACCCCCAAGGGGTTATTTTTTTCCCATCACATTTTGCAGTATATATTTTTTAAATTGCTCTAACACCCTTAATTTTCGCCATAGAGAGGTCAGGTTGGTCTCATTCTCTTGGAAAATGCCTGAATTGTTTCAAAAAATTATCAAAAATATGAAAAAAAAAATTTTTATAGCATTTTTTTGCAAGGACGTACCGGTACGTCCATGGGGGTAAAGGGATGAGTTTTGTGAAACGTACCAGTACGTCCTTTGGGGGTAAAAGGGTTAAAATTCTATGGTCTTTCAGCCTCCTAAAATAGGTTCCACCTTTCTATATGTTGCGGAGGTACAGTATATATGAGCACCAAAATTCAAACAAGAGGTTGAAATGAAAAGGAAAATATGCCAACACAGAATGAGGAAGAAGGAAGACTTGCCTTGCTTCGGCGAAACTTAAAAGTTCCTCTGTCATAACGATAAAAAATTTCTCAATTCTGTAGAACCTCGTTTCATATATGGCAAAACTGCCGTGAGACCCAAGTGCACAACATTCACCCTTATTTAACTAGATTGTGTGATAAAACTATTGCCTCAAACACAGCTAGAATTACGTGATAACACAGGGAAAACACCGAGTTATTGAGCTACGCAAAAAGGAATACAGATGGCGCCGTCGGCGGCGCTATGCACGCATACAAAGCGAGAGAGGCGAGGTACCTTACGAGCGGCTCTCCTTTCTTTCTCGTTTTTTGTTTTCTTGCCACTTGACCCCTTCGAAGTGTTAATTCTGTTCGGGGTGCAGATTGCTATGTGGCGTGTCAAGAATACGTCCTCTGATATTTCGTGATATCCCTGGTTCATTTTTGTAGGGATATGTGCTCCAGGAGTTAGAATTCTGGGTACCTTAAGGTAAATTCTCTGGGAATATCACCGTAGTCAAATATACCCAAGGAAGCTATACTATAGGAACTTCCATCAGAACGACATGGCTATCTCACCCAAAAATAGATTTTTCGCTTCGTTCAAAATCCGTTTTGTGAGACTACAATTGACAAATTTCCTAAGAGCTAATTAATCTCCAAAGTAGAACCTCATTCCAACAGACATATCACAGAACATAATGATCGGGAACCAGTACCTAGAGAATAGAAACTTGAGGTAGAAAAAAAAAAAAAACTATCCAAAAAGTTTCCATTAATTCTTAATTTTTGAAACAGAAACCATTTTCAAAATTATTGTTATTATTATTACTATCCAAGCTTGGAAAAGTTAAATGCTATACGGCCAAGGGCTCCAACAGGATAAAATAGCCTAGTGAGGAAAGGAAATGGGAAAAAAGCGACAAGGATGATTATAAATATGTTCTACAAAGATCAAGTTATTGAATCCTGATCCAGCCCACTGACAGAGCACAGGTATTTACAACTCATCTCCACCTTTGAATTGCAGCTAAAACTGTGGAAGTCGTCTCAATGGAGAACCTGGTTTAAAATAGGAAATTGAGATAAAAAACATCTGAAATTGGTCTCCGAAAGTTTAGAACCTTTTGGAAACAGATTATAAAAGTCTGGAAAAGGAACTACAGTAGAACTATTTCTCTCCCAACTGTGCTCATGAGCGTGCCACACAGATATCCATAAGACCGTGCACGTTCTCGCACTACCTTGAACAGGAGGTTGGGCTGTGGCACCCTAGCAGTACCAGCTGAACTCGGTTGAGTCCCTGGTTAGGCTGGAGGAACGTAGAGAGTAGAGGTCCCCTTTTTGTTTTGTTTCATTTGTTGATGTCGGCTACCCCCCAAAATTAGGGGAAGTGCCTTTGGTATATGTATGTATGTATGTATGTATAAAGCACCAACATAAAATCATAGCGAGGAAGCGGTAGTAAACACGTACGTCTACTAGGGAGACCAGGAGACAAATGGCGCCGTCTCGCTAACTCGGCCACTCCTACACAGGGGTGAGGCAGTTGGTAAGCATACAATGTTATCAGAATCAAACAACTTGAATTCTGGTCGTAACTAAATGACTCAGGAGTAAACTCATACATATATAATGAGGGTTTGAACTTGTGTAGGAACAAAATACAATTATGCATTGTCTGGAGGGTTTTTGAAACAACTGCTAAATTCCAAAAGAATTGTTAGTTTATTAATGAAAGAAAACTTCTCAGGTCTTCATCACTGTATATATTTTTTGGGCTGTACACTCAACTTGAATAAAGTCTACATTTTTTTATTATTCCAAACACAATTACTACAATCTTCCTTGTTTGGCATGAATATTGTACTTACATAAACCTATGGGATCAAATTCATAATAATCTTATACTATTAGCACCCTATGGAACAAAGTTATTAAATCTCTCCACACTGTCCCTTAGGCTCAAGTAGTCAGTAGATGTCATGCATAGAAGGAAAAGAAGGATTTTTATATATACAGGAGAGAAACCGGAAGGGGAAACGTGCAAGAAATCTTGGGGAAGGATATAAAGTTTACTATGCAAGGGAAAATAAGGATTTTTATATATACAGGAGACAAAACGGAAGGGGAAACGTGCAAGAAATCTTGGGGAAGGATATAAAGTTTACTATGCAAGGGAAAATAAGGATTTTTATATATACAGGAGACAAAACGGAAGGGGAAACGTGCAAGAAATCTTGGGGAAGGATATAAAGTTTACTATGCAAGGGAAAATAAGGATTTTTATATATACAGGAGACAAAACGGAAGGGGAAACGTGCAAGAAATCTTGGGGAAGGATATAAAGTTTACTATGCAAGGGAAAATACAAGGAGAAATGTGGTAGGAATTAATCTACATTCAGATTTGCAGGAAAATGTCAGAAATCAAGCTCATGAGAAAGATAATATGGCATATCCTCTCGGCATGCGTCCCTTAAAGGCGTGGCGAAAAACAGGATGAATTTAGAGGGAAACTACTAGAATACATAAGAAGATCTCGAAGGAGTGAACTGCTAGTGTTATCTGGGGATAAGAGTTTCGGAAGAAACAATCAGGAAGGTGAAAGATTGATGGAATTAGCAGAAGCTATGAATTGTCATGAATACAGAAGGTTGAGAAAAGGAGAAGTCATTGAGTAACTTATAAAATGGACAAAATGTTTCACAAATTTACTGTGTGTTAGATAGCCAAGAAAACCATTACGGATTGTTTACAAATAAATCCATGGAACCTCATAAACTGGTAGTGGCAGATTTCAGGCTGAAAGCAATAAGGAAAAGGAAAGACCCCAGCCACGAATAGGATCAAATCTTAGAAGCTAAAGGGGGTTATAATATACAAGAGTTCAGAAGCAAAGTGGAAGGAGCCAGAGAAGAGATACATAAATGGAAGGTCAGAATTGCCTGAAAGGATATGGCATGTTACGAGATAGTGGTACCGGCATCAGCAGAGGTGTGTGGGAAGCCAAATTGTATACAGCATCATGAAAAAGAACATGGTGGCGGAAACAAGAGGTTCAAACACCGGTAAAAAAAAAAAAAGTATAACCAGACAACAGTGGGAAAAAGATAACCACCAATCAAGATAAGAATACAGACGGACAAAGAGGGAAATGAAGAGATTGCAAAATGAGAAACCAGGAGAGAGTAATATGCGATAATGGGAACACCAGAAGGGGAAAAGATAATCTAAAGAATAGCAGAAGTGGAAATAAAAGGCAGGCTGGATGTAGGAGATAGGAATTACCAAAGATGGAGATGGAAATTCCTCACTTGAGGTAGAAGACAAGAGAAGATGGGAAGACTATTTCTTACAACTATTAAATACCAAGGAGTAAAAAACACAGGAAAATGTTCCTTCTTCTATGCATCAAGTAATGTTGAGAATGCTATAAAAAAGGAAAATTAAATATAAAGCTGCAGGAAAGTCAGAGGGAACAATAGAAATGACTAAGGGATTGAAAAACCTAGACAAAGAGTAAAGTCTAGGGAAGCTCATCTGATATACTAAGGTCATGTAATAAGAAGGTGGAACCAATCAAGAGAGCTAAGAACATGCCAGTGATGGGGAGGAGGAGGATTGTCGGGCGACAGCAGATCGGACGGATGGACGTGGCGAGAGAGGATGTGGCTTTAGTGTGACTGGGGGAAGATGCAATGGACAAATGGAAAAAAGTTGACTTGAGAGGACAACCCTGCAGTACAGTGGGATTAATATGATCAAAAAAAGAATGAATTGGATATAAAATTTACGCCTTAAGTCAATCACCGGGCACTACAATACAAATTAATCAATCATACCCTTACACTCACAAGATTTGGTTATCATTTTAACCTATAAAGCCAATCACAACTTTCACTTAATAATGTCTAAGAGATAGTTCTTGATAAAAAAGTGAATCATATTAATACAGGCAATATTTGTTAGGTTGCAATGAATATATTAACTTTCCATTTGTGATCGTTTCAACTATTTTGACATTACATCTACTACTCCTTCAATTCAAACATTCTGCCATTTCGGGCACACTAGATCGTTCAAAACCTCTAAAGTTTTGATAAGGTTATCAGAGTAATTACCATGACATAACCATATATATAAACTTAGGCTGGAGGAACGTAGAGAGTAGAGGTCCCCTTTTTTTGTGTTGTTTCTTGTTGATGTCGGCTACCCCCCAAAATTGGGGGAAGTGCCTTGGTATATGGATATGGATGGATAATCTATCTCAAATATAATATCCACTAAATTTCTTCTCTGCTTGACCTTATTTCTCCGGATCTTGCCTCGAGGAAGAAGTGCATATCATCATTGGGGTCTCCTGAAATGGAAAATCCTACATTAGAGCATTGCTGGACATTTGGAAAATGTTGCTGTTCCACAGAATAGCTTGCAATGGGTAAGAATAATCAAAGACTGGCTTTACTGTTCTGTCAATTTTCTCTGATACTGTACTTCGTTATCCATCTTAATCATGTAAGCGCCCTAACTCATTTGAGCAGATTGTAAATTTTCTTAGTTCCAAATAAAGTGTTGAGGGAAGGACCCAGTTTCATTATAAACTCCTTTATCTTAATTTATCCAACGCATCCTTGAAGAGAAAGTCCATCCATCCATATACCATGGCACTTTCCCCAATTTTGGGGGGTAGCCGACATCAACAAAGAAACAAAAACAAAAAGGGGACCTCTACTCTCTACGTTCCTCCCAGCCTAACAAGGGACTCAACCGAGTTCAGCTGGTACTGCCAGGGTGTCACAGCCCACCCTCCCACATTATCCACCACAGATGAAGCTTCATAATGCTGAATCCCCTACTGCTGCTACCTCCGCAGTCATCTAAGGCATCGGAGGCAGCAGCAGGGCCTACCGGAACTGCGTCACAATCGCTCGCCATTCATTCCTATTTCTAGCACGCTCTCTAGTATTTAATGCTAATTATTTATCGTCGTGAATATGCCAACAGGTTACGAGCCAAGGTTATTGGCAAAACCATTTGATGGTGATGTCAATAATTATGATATACAGGAAGACTCTGTGGCCACAATGCACATTCTCAACTTGCATTCAACATATGATAAATGAGCTGACAAACGACCAAATGACTTTAATTTAACAACATACATACATTCATATACCAAGGCACTTCTCCCAATTTTGGGGGGTAGCCGACATCAACAAATGGAACAAAAACAAAAAAGGGGACCTCTACTCTCTACGTTCCTCCCAAGAGCAAAACAAACTGCATGACTACCTAATAAACTGTTTTGATAGTCTCTCCCATGTGCTAATAAAACCGGAGGCTTGAGATGACAGAGTAGAAGCTATCAAGTTAATGAGACGATATTACCTTAGGGATATAACACAGAGTTTAAGCTTTATGGAAATCATATACATACTCATAAATGGAAGATAAGAATGCTGATGTATTATTATTATTATTACTATCCAAGCTACAACCCTAATTGGAAAAGCAAGATGCTATAAGCCTAGGGGCTCCAATAGGGAAAAATAGCCCAGTGAGGAAAGGAAATAAGGAAATAAATAAATGAAGAGAACAAATTAACAATAAATAATTCTAAAATAAGTAACAACGTCAAAACAGACATGTCATATATAAACTATTAACAACATAAAAAACAGATACAGTATGTCATAAATAAACTATAAAAAGACTCATATCCGCCTTGTCAACAAAAAAGCTACAACAGATAAAGCTTTGCCGCCGCATAAGGAACGAGGCGAGACAATTAATGACGACCTGATGGTTGTGTGTACATTAACCCTTTTACCCCCAGGCTCTTTGGAAATTTCCAACCCTTAACCCCCAAGGGGTTATTTTTTTCCCAGCACATTTTGCAGTATATATTTTTTAAATTGCTCTAACAGCCTTAATTTTTATCGTAGAGAGGTCAGGTTGGTCTCATTCTCTTGGAAAATGCCTGAATTTTCTCAAAAATTTTCTCAAAAAATTATCAAAAATATGAAAAAGAAATTTTATAGCATTTTTTTGCAAGGACGTACCGGTACGTCCTTGTGGGTAAAGGGATGGCTTTTGTGAAACGTACCAGTACGTCCTTAGGGGGTAAAAGAGTTAAAAATGAGTAAAAACAAAAATGCTTCAGCGAGATATTTTGCGTCTAAAGCATACCTACAGCTACACGTGGCACTCACCTTTAACCTGTGGTTGCAAAGATCCGATTCCTGGCATTGACTGTCGGTTCCCTCTTTGACCGCTGATTTGCAGGGCACCTGTAAACAATACAAAATTAGTTACAGAACTTTATAAACAGTAAACTAATAAAATTTATATCAAAGTCATACGGACAAGTCTCTAAGTCTCCCCACATACAAAAAAAGTCACTAACTCAATATAGTATATTGCATAGCAAACTCCAAAATAGGTTTAGTGTTTCAATAACATTACACAGGAGGTTACACAATGTGTATTTTGTAAACATCCAATAGCTAAATTTATAAACCATAGAGTCAATTATTACTCAATTATAACAGCTGAGGCCGGTGAATTGGACAACTTGGCCAAAGGGAAGCCAGTAAAAAGAAAATCACTTACCCCTTTTACCCCCAAAGGACGTACTGGTACGTTTCACAAAACTCACCCCTTTACCCCCATGGACGTACCGGTACGTCCTTGCAAAATAAATGCTATAAAATCTTTTTTTCATATTTTTTATAATTTTTTGAGAAACTTCAGGCATTTTCCAAAAGAATGAGACCAACCTGACCTCTCTATGACAAAATTAAGGCTGTTAGAGCAATTTTAAAAAAAATATACTGCAAAATGTGCTGGGGAAAAAATAACCCTTGGGGGTTAAGGGTTGAAAATTTCCAAATAGCCTGCGGGTTAAAGGGTTAACAACTAACTTATAAACCTTTCTGTTTTGCAGTTAAAGGGAAAGATATGACTTTACTGAACTATACAAGTAGAAGTTAAGCAGAATAATCCCAATCTTGGGCATCCGACATCTTGCACTAGAGCGGAGAAAAAACACCGAAAAACACAGCCAAAAAATCACAAGCGGAAGCGATGATGCTATGAAAAGGAGTGACGTAGTTGGCCTGGGTTGAGATGGTGGTAGTAGCATTCAGTGGTGGGTGTTGAACGGCACCTCGCTGTAACGGGGATATCGAGGAGGAGATATCTAAATGGCGCGAGACCTCTGGTTGTGATTTATCACACCCCAGTATTATACCGACACCTTATATAAGTGAGCGAGCTGGGTTCAACCCTGGCATTCCTATGCAACTTTTTTCTCTGGTAATTCATAGCAGTTATATCCCTTAGAAATGATGTAAAAGGAGCATTTCACGGAGCAGCACAGGTCTCTCGCCCAGAAATAGATTTTTCCTTCGTCAAAATCCCTTTTTTACTTGGAACTTCTCCGATGATAAGACCATTGCCTTATAGAACTTTTATCTTATTATTGGGTTGTTTACCAAGACTTAGAGTAAAATATTTTACTTCCTAAGGTTTGGACCTATGATCTTTCAGGAACAAAGAATAAAGTTGCGTCCACACAGGCAGCAATAATTTGTGAGATGACTTCTCAAGTTTAATCATTCCTTGTTGCTGTCAGTTTCTTCTGGGCCCTTAGTAAATGTCCTTTGAAAACAGTAGGGCTTGAATTCAATAAAGCAATGACACCTTGGTCCATATGCTCCAAATATTATTATTATAATTATCATTATTACTAGTTAAGCTACAACCCTACTTGGAAAAGCAGGATACTATAAGCCCTTGGGAGCTAATAGGAAAAAATAGCCCAGTGAGGAGAGGAAACAAGGAAATAATGCACAACTAAAATAAAATATTCTAAGAAGAGTAACAACATTAAATAGATCTTGCATATACAAACTATAAAAAGTTAAAAAAATTAAGGGGAAGAGAAAAAAAGATTGAATAGCGTTACCGAGTCAACCCTGAAGCAAGAGAACTCTATTCCGAAACAGCGGAAGACTGGTACAGAGGCTATGGCAGTACCCAACACTAAAGAACAATGGTTTGATTTTGGAGTGTCCTCCTAGAAGAGATACTAAAGATAGCTAATGAGTCTCTTCTACCCTTACCAAGGGAAAGTGGACACTGAACAATTAACAGCGCAGCAGTTAACCCCCTGGAGAGAAGAATTGTTTGGTCATCTCAGTATTGTCAGGTGCATGAGGGCAGAGAAGAATGTGGAAAGAATAAGCCAGACTATCTGGTGTATTATGTACAGGTGATGAATGCAAGAGTTGATGGGAGAAGTACAAGAGGAGGGCCAAGATTTGGGTGGATGGATGGAGTGAAGGAAGCTCTGGGTGATAGGAGGATAGATGTGAGAGAGGCAAGAGAGTGTGCTAGAAATAGGAATGAATGGCGAGCGATTGTGACGCAGTTCCAGTAGGCCCTGCAGCTGCCTCCGATGCCTTAGATGACGGCGGAGGTAGCAGCATTAGGGGATTCAGCATTATGACATACTACCGCTAGAGAGTTAGGGGGTCCTTTGACTGGCCAGACAGTACCATATTGGATCCTTCTCTCTAGTTACGGTTCACTTTCCCTTTGCCTACACATACACCGAATAGTCTGGCCTATTCTTTACAGATTCTCCTCTGTCCTCATTCACCTGACAACACTGGGACCACCAAACAATTCTTCTTCACCCAAGGGGTTAACCACTGCAGTGTAACTGTTCAGTGGCTACTTTCCTCTTGGTAAGGGTAGAAGAGACTCTTTAGCTATGGTAAGCAGCTCTTCTAGGAGAAGGACACTCCAAAATCAAACCATTGTTCTCTAGTCTTGGGTAGTGCTATAGCCTCTGTACCATGGCCTTCCACTGTCTTGGTTTAGAGTTCTCTTGCTTGAGGGTACACTCAGGTACACTGTTCTATCTAGTTTCTCTCTCTTGTTTTGTTGAATTTTTTATTGTTTATATAGGAAATATTTATTTTAATGTTGTTACTATTCTTAAAATATTTTATTTTTCCTTGTTTCCTTTCCTCACTGAGCTATTTTCCCTGTTGGGGCCCCTGGGCTTATAGCATCCTGCTTTTCCAACTAGGGTTGTAGCTTAGCATTTAATAATAATAATAATAATAATAATAATAATATGAAGCTTCATCTGTGGTGGATAATGTGGGAGGGTGGGCTGTGGCACCCTAGCAGTACCCGCTGAACTCGGTTGAGTCCCTTGTTAGGCTGGGAGGAACGTAGAGAGTAGAGGTCCCCTTTTTGTTTCTGTTTCATTTGTTGATGTCGGCTACCCCCCAAAATTGGGGGAAGTGCCTTGGTATATGTATGTATGTATGATTCTTTGATCAGATTCAGATATGCTATTAAAAATTAGTAAAAACAAAAATGCTTCAGCGAGATATTTTGCATCTAAAGCATACCTACTGCTACATGTGGCACTCACCTTTAACCTGTGGTTGAAAAGATCCGATTCCTGGCATTGACTGTCGGTTCCCTCTTTGACCGCTGATTTGCAGGGCACCTGTAAACAATACCAAATTAGTTACAGAACTTTATAAACAGTAAACTAACTAAGAAAATTTATATCAAAGTCATACGGACAAGTCTCTAAGTCTCCCCACATACAAAAAAGTCACTAGCTGTCATACGGACAAGTCTCTAAGTCTCCCCACATACAAAAAAGTCACTAGCTGTCATACGGACAAGTCTCTAAGTCTCCCCACATACAAAAAAGTCACTAGCTGTCATACGGACAAGTCTCCAAGTCTCCCCACATACAAAAAAAAGTCACTAACTCAATATAGTATATTCCATAGCAAACTCCAAAATAGGTTTATTGTTTCAATAACATTACACAGGAAGTTACACAATGTGTATTTTGTAAACATCCAATAGCTAAATTTATAAACTATAAATAGAGTCAATTATTACTCAATTATAACAGCTGAGGCCTGTGGATTGGGCAACTTGGCCAAAGGGAAGCCAGTAAAAAGAAAATCACTTAACCCTTTTACCCCCAAAGGACGTACTGGTACGTTTCACAAAAGCCATCCCTTTACCCCCATGGACGTACCGGTACGTCCTTGCAAAAAAATGCTATAAAAATCTTTTTTTCATATTTTTGATAATTTTTTGAAAAAATTCAGGCATTTTCCAAGAGAATGAGACCAACCTGACCTCTCTATGACAAAAATTAAGGCTGTTAGAGCAATTTGAAAAAAAATATACTGCAAAATGTGCTGGGGAAAAAATAACCCCCTGGGGGTTAAGGGTTGGAAATTTCCAAATAGCCTGGGGGTTAAAGAGTTAACAACTAAAATCTAAACCTTTCTGTTTTGCAGTTAAAGGGAAAGATATGACTTGAACTATACAAGTAGAAATTATGCAGGATACTCCCAATCTTGGGCATCCGACATCTTGCACTAGAGCGGAGAAAAAACACCGAAAAACACAGCCAAAAAATCACAACAAGCGGAAGCGATGATGCTATGAAAAGGAGGGACGTAGTTGGCATGGGTTGAGATGGTGGTAGTAGCATTCAGTGGTGGGTGTTGAACGGCACCTCGCTGTAACAGGGATATTGAGGAGGAGATATCGAAATGGCGCGAGACCTCTGGTTGTGATTTATCACGCCCCAGTATTATACCGACACCTTATATAGGTGAGCGAGCTGGGTTCAACCCTGGCATTCCTATGCAACTTTTTTCTCTGGTAATTCATAGCAGTTATATACCTTAGAACTGATTCAAAAGGAGCATTTCACGGAGCGGCACAGGTCTCTCGCCCAGAAATAGATTTTTCCTTCGTCAAAATCCCTTTTTTACTTCGAACTTCTCCGATGATAAGACTAATGCCTTAAAGAGCTTTTATCTTATTATTGGGTTGTTTACCAAGACTTAGAGTAAAATACTTCTTTACTCCCTTAAGTTTGGACCAATGATCTTTCAGGAACAAAGAATAAAGTTGCGTCCACACAGAAAACAATAATTTGTGAGACGACTTCTCAAGTTTAATCATTCCTTGTTGCTGTCAGTTTCTTCTTAGCCCTTAGTAAAAGTCCTTTGAAAACAGTAGGGCTTGAATTCAATGAAGCAATGACACCTTGGTCCATATGCTCCAAATAATTATTATTATAATTATCATTATTACTAGTTAAGCTACAACCCTACTTGGAAAAGCAGGATACTATAAGCCCTTGGGAGCTAATAGCAAAAAATAGCCCAGTGAGGAGAGGAAACAAGGAAATAATGAAAACTAAAATAAAATATTCTAAGAACAGTAACAACATTAAATAGATCTTGCATATACAAACTATAAAAAGTTAAAAAAATTAAGGGGAAGAGAAAAAAAGATTGAATAGCGTTACCGAGTCTACCCTGAAGCAAGAGAACTCTATTCCGAAGCAGCGGAAGACTGGTACAGAGGCTATGGCAGTACCCAAGACTAAAGAACAATGGTTTGATTTTGGAGTGTCCTTCTAGAAGAGATACTAAAGATAGCTAATGAGTCTCTCCTACCCTTACCAAGGGAAAGTGGCCACTGAACAATTAACAGTGCAGTAGTTAACCCTTTTGGTGAAGAAGAATTGTTTGGTAATCTCAGTATTGTCAGGTGCATGAGGGCAGAGAAGAATGGGGAAAGAATAGGCCAGACTACCTGGTGTATTATGTACAGGTGATGAATGCAAGAGTTGATGGGAGAAGTACAAGAGGAAGGCCAAGGTTTGGGTGGATGGATGGAGTGAAGAAAGCTCTGGGTGATAGGAGGATAGATGTGAGAGAGGCAAGAGAGCGTGCTAGAAATAGGAATGAATGGCGAGCGATTGTGATGCAGTTAGGGTAGGCCCTGCTGCTGCCTCCGATGCCTTAGATGACCGTGGAGGTAGCAGCAGTAGGGGATTCAGCATTATGGAACTTCATCTGTGGTGGATAATGTGGGAGGGTGGGCTGTGACACCCTAGCAGTACCAGCTGAACTCGGTTGAGTCCCTTGTTAGGCTGGGAGGAACGTAGAGAGTAGAGGTCCCCTTTTTGTTTTTGTTTCTTTGTTGATGTCGGCTACCCCCCAAAATTGGGGGAAGTGCCTTTGGTATATGTATGTATGTATGATTTACTGTGCATTAACAATGTGGATAATTTTCCATGATCAGACCTCTAACCCAGGTATTAGCTTCATCCTTTGTTATTTTTTAAAAGGGGCATTTTTTAAAATAAAATAAAAAATAATCCTCATCTCTTACCTTGGAATTGATTACTGTAATCCTAGAGAACTTGGTTTTTGCATTTAAGACGTGCGGTTTCTGGTGTGTTCTCTATAAATGCAGTGTACTTGTTGTTCAATCTACAGTCAGTAGCTCGTTTTACTTCAGCCAACTTTCATGATCTGAAAATAATTTAATTCATGGATAAGCATGTCATGAAATACTTCTGGAAACAAGTAAAATCTATTGAATTGAAAAAAAGAAAGCAATGATAAGAAAAAAAAATGTCAGTGCAGTAAGCCAGTCTTTGTACATAAGTTTTCCAATGACTAACACTGGAAGGTTATTCACCAATAATAAGATTATACATTAAAAGCATTGATGGCCACTCATAGGACTGCTAACACAAAACTCGTGTAATATATGTATCAAATTTGTACAAGTATATCAAATTTGTACAAGTATATACATAATAGCCCCAGAATATAGTCATCATCATCTCCTCCTACGCCTATTGACGCAAAGGGCCTCGGTTAGATTTCGCCAGTCGTCTCTATTTTGACCTTTTAAATCAATACTTACCCATTCATCATCTCCCATCCCACTTCATGCTTCATAGTCCTCAGCCATGTAGGCCTGGGTCTTCCCACTCTTCTTGGGGAGTGCCCGAATATTAATATGGAAGCCATTTTAGTACTTGCTTTCCTGTAAATATAAAAAACAAATCTTCTATTATTTCTATGCACTAAAACATCTAAAAATGGCAATTTACAATGATTCTCTTCTTCAATAGTGAATTTTATGGAGTATACTAAACTATTTAACTTTTCCAAAAAAATATTTAGATTCTCATATGTAGGCCAAACACAAAAAATATCGTCAACATAACGAAACCAAAAAACCCCTTTAGGCAAAATCGCTGGTAACAGTATAACTTCGAAAAATTCCATGTAAAGGTTACTGAGTACTGGGGATAGGGGATTACCCATTGCCATTCCAAACTTTTGCAGGTAGTACTTTACATTAAAAATAAATTTACAGTCTTTAACAGATAATTTTATCAATTCACTGATAGGAATAAGCATGCTAACCCTGATTTTGTCTTGAATTTGTCAACTAGGTTATGGTTTAAGTTTTTCTTTCTCTCCGGAAATACCCTGATTAGTAGACGATCGGTATTATTACTTCAAGTGTATGGTATGTGAAACCATCTTGTCGAACTCATTTCTAAGTCCTGTCGTTCTTTACAGGCAGTTTTTGTCATCTTGTTTTTAAAAGAAAAGGCTTAACAGCATGTAAGAGCTTATTCTTATTTAATGGGTAGTTGTACAGACCATATTCATATTGCAAGGTCCTCAGATGAATACAGAACTGAGTAAAGTTGCCTTTCCATGACGCACAAACTGCCGATCGGAAACACACTATACAGACTATCCACCCTACGGATATAACTTGTTTTCATCAGGAAACTTTTCTTGTCCATAAAACACAATTTCAGTTCCTTGAATATGTCAAATTACTGACCCTAACTATGTTCACTGACCTCTGACACAAACTTGGTGCACGAGTCATAATAATCATGCTTAGATAGCTCCTTCTCGCTGTTCTGTTTTGGTTCGATGCACACCTCTCTCTCTCCCCCCAGTATCAACTACATTACAAGATCTCTTGGCAAAAACTAATAAATACTAGAGGGGCACTCAGTAGAGCGCATACCTCCGCCGTGGTATCTTATTCCTCGACCTTCATATGTATTAAATGACATGGACTTTCATACACTCAATTATGAGGCAAGTTTAAAGTCCCTGTGACAACGACGTCCAAACTCATGGCTGATTACGTGAATTGGAAATTTTGCTTGATTGTAACCTTGACCTTAGAAAATTTAACCCTTTCCAGCTTTTCACGTAACACGTAATCCCTGCAAGTTCCATTACTCTACGATTAAAATTGTAGCCAGGAAACTGTTAACAGATAAACAAACAAACAGGGGATAAAACATAACCTCCTTCCAACTTGGTTGGCAGAGGTAAATAACTAATAAGGTGACATTTAGGTCAATATCTTCAAGTTCTTATCAGCACCCTTAGGAATCAAAACCTAGAACTCCATGTACATACTATAGAGTATTAAGCCTACATTAGATACCTGTGTCCTCCAGGGTGACCAGACTTAGAAAACTGAAATAAGGGATACTTAAATTGGAGAGGTAGTTGAACAACATAGACACACAACTTTCGTAAAGTTACACACGCAGAAACTTGGCTACATTCATTACATATATCGAGGCATCAGAATATTGCAATCAAGCATGTTTTGCAGCATAAAAAGGATATTATGATGAAAGCCTTTCCATAATCCTTATAAAAATATTTTTAAAAATTTCACTAAAATAAATATTTTTTCACATCTTTAAAATACGGGACCCAAAGATGGTTGATATGGGACACAGGACAAATTTCATAAATATGGTACAATAACGTCTAATACAGGACGTCTGGTTACCCTGCGTTATCACGCAAGTGACAACGTTTGTATCGGGAATGACATTGCATGGGTCATTCACAAAATTTGGCCTCTATAGTCTAGCAATGAGAATTGAAGGTCATTTAAACCATTATTTGTTTTTTGCCAGGAATATATAAAAGGAATGAAATAACCGAGCTTCCGCAACCCTAAGAGGAAGACCTAAAAAAAATAATAGGTTCATTTTTATTAAGTGAAACAAATTTAGAAAAGACAAAGTGAATATTATACCTGATGTAGAGAAAATGACAAAGCAGCATAAAAGAAAGTAAACTCAAAATAGTTAGATTATAGTACGAGCTATTGTAGAGGCTATGCCTCGTCCCTGAACCCGAAGAGAATGGAGAGCAAGAATGAAGGAAATAAAGCAGCATAAAAGAAAGTAAACTTAAAATAGTTAGATTATAGTACGAGCTATTGTAGAGGCTATGCCTCGTCCCTGAACCCGAAGAGAATGGAGAGCAAGAATGAAGGAAATAAAGCAGCATAAAAGAAAGTAAACTCAAAATAGTTAGATTATAGTACGAGCTATTGTAGAGGCTATGCCTCGTCCCTGAGCCCGAAGAGAATGGAGAGCAAGAATGAAGGAAATAGGAGCAGGGATACAGCAGAAGACTTAAAAGTAGGGGCAGATAAGGAATGGGGGTAAATTTACAGCTTAAACTATGGCTGGTTTAGGGATAAAGAAATAGCATGGAATCCACAATAACAAGTAAAGTACAGGGAAGCAAAACCTATTATAACCTCAACCACCTAACCAGTATAGGGTAATCCCAACTTATTTTCTGGGTAGGCTTTGCCCACCTATACCAAGTTAAGCTTTGGTATTAGTCAAATTAACCTATTCAGGTACAATCTGACCACACTAAAGGTAAATACTAAAGGTAAAATTCATCAAAAAACTATTTAGGTAATTAGCACAGGCTTAGGGTTGTGGTGGCCGATGGAGTAACGTCGCTGACTGGCGAATGCCAGACTGGGGTTTGCGTCCAGCTCAAACTCGTTAGTTCCTTTGGTCGCTGCAACCTCACCGCCCTTATGAGCTAAGGATGGGGGGGGGGTTTGGGGGAGCCTATAGGTTTAATTGCTATGTCATCAGCAGCCATTGCCTGGCCCTCCTTTGTCCTACCTTGGGCGAAGTTCGTATATATATATGGTCAGTCTCTATTCTAGGGCAATGTCACTGTCCCTTGCCTCTGCCATTCATGAGCAGCCTTTAAACCTTTACTGTCCATAACCCATTCAAAATCACAATTTGGATACCTAAAATAAGGCCAATACCAAGACTACAATAAACTGCTACTACAATTACGAAAAATAAGTCACTAATGTTATTTTAGATATAAAAATGACGTAGGTTGAATAAATCTACTTTAAAATAGTTTCTCCTACTTCAGAAATATAATCGAGGCCATAGCATGAGCAATTTAAATCTACGGTAGGGTGGCCAGAGAGATGACAAGAGGCCTTGTTGGCTAGTCGTATTACGTGCTATTCATAGACCAAAGTATTATTTATAATCAGCAGAGTAACTTAATTTACAATGGCAATCTTCTGGCATAGCCTTAGCTTATACCAGCCATCGGTAGAAACACAACATGGTTTCATTGTATATTATTACATACTAATGTAACCTAGGGAAAAACTACTGTTTCTTATAGAAAAAATTACGCTCTCTTCGAAAATGACACTTGTTCCCGTCGCAAATTAATAGTTTCAGAAATAAATATACATCTATATCCTCCAATAATGGGGGACCCCCAGTGGGAACTCGGGGTTTTGGGTGGGGAAAACATACTGGGGAATCGATATATAACGTAAAACAAGTCGTTTCTTCTCTATACATTACCTTCTTGAAATTATAATAACTGGAGGAAAATACAAAACAGTATATCTGGATAAACTTTGGAGGCGCCGTTACAAAGATTGTGTCATGAAAAAATACAGTAACCAGTGCTGCCAACGTCCGATGTAGATCAAATGTTATTTTGTGACCTGTCATACTACTAGGCTAGGTTAGGTGGGTTTGTTAGGTTCTGTGCCCTTTTTGTACATTTTATATATTGAGTAAAACTTATATGGAGAAATTATTTAATATATGGAAATATCTATCATTACTATCTTTAGTAATGTCAACGTGCCGTTGGTAACTCTGTGTACCATACGTCAACGTTGGTAACACTGTGTATTATTGGTAACGTTGCAATTATATTTCGTTTCCCCAGTATGTTTTCCCCACCCAAAACCCCGAGTACCCACTGGGGTAGGATATAGATATATATATATTTCTGAAACTATTCATTTGCGACGGAAACGAGAGTCATTTTTGAAGGGATCGTAATTTTTTCTGTAAGAAACAGTAGTTTTTTTCCTAGGTTACATTACCATGGAATAATATACAAAATTACCAACATTTCTTTGCTAGTTTTCTTATGTTGGGATCAGCTCTTATTATCATAGACATAAGGGTAGTTTACATTGCCACACACCCCTAAAGACAGATTCTTACCTGGGGTTCACAACCACCCCAAAGAGCCAATTCTCACCTGGGGTTTGTGTAGGGTGGTGGCGATTAAAAAAAAGATGGATATACTTGTGAAAATATCATCAACAGAACAATAAAATAACGAAAATCTAAGAAAATATGATTTTTCTTACGTAATTTGCTGTGCAAGTTTAAAAAAAATAGTTTTTCTTATATAAATAGCTACTGTATGTGACAAACCCAATGCTGTTACAACACGTAGGATAATATAACACAGGAAATAACGTAACTGCTTCCAATAAAACTAATATATCAAATAGTAGCAATTAATATATATAGATATTTAGCCCCTAAACACGGCCGGTCAAAAGTTCTGGCCATGAGATTTTGAAATTTCAATATTCTATCGTAAATTCGGTAATTTATAAGACCTGGTTTAGTCTAAGCAGTTTTAAACGTTCATATATACTTAGAACTTTAATTAAATATGATAAAATATAATGAAAACACCTAAAATTACTTACTTATAGAGGAAATAGTAGTTCAGGTGAGCCATCAGACTTTAGTTTGAGTCACATGACACAGGTAAACAAAAGACAGTGTGTCCAGACACCAATGTTAAGAAATGCATATAGACGTAAAGAAAATCCTAATAAAATTAAAAATATCGTATTATTTAAATTATTATTCATTTATTAATAATTAAAAATGATATTTTAATGTAATTTAAATTACTGAGAGCTTTTTAATATACGATTTTGGGTGGATTCAAATTGCAAGAATTACGAAGGAATTTTTTCCAACTTGGCAATAGTTGTTCAGTCAGCTGATCCTGGACAGCTGATAATTTTTTTTTTTTTTTGGTAAAATTCAAATTCAGTTTAGTTTAAATGCATAAAAAATAATAATGAATAAAACAGAATATATATTATATATATTCCGTGACTTTTTATATGAAAAATGTAAAATTATACAACTAATTTTCAAAAATTTTTGAGAATTAGTACATTATTTTTATTTCGAATTTTCGTAATTATATATACCATGGGTTTATCAAAATTGAACTTTATCTATATGAAAATGTACATTGGTGTTTATAAGTATTTGATAAACCATTAAATAAACAAATAGTGGAAAATGCAAGACAAGTTTAGATATTTCAGTTTATGGGCAAATTATGGCAACGATATATCTTATGTTACTCCGATTTCCTTTAGCCAAATACTGCAGGGACAGATACATATTAATTTGCTATAAGACCAAGAGCTCCAACATGAAAAATAGCCCAATGAGGAAACGAAACAAGGAAGTAAATAAACTATATTAAAAAGTAATAAACAATTGAAATTAAATATTTAAAAAACTGTTACATTAAAATAGATCTTTCATATATAAATTACAAAAATATAAAAGAGGAAGAGATAAGATAGAATTGTGTGCCTGAGTGTACTCTCAAGCAAGAGAACTCTAACCCAAGGCAATGGAAGACCATGGTACAGAGGCTATGGTACTACCCAAGACTAGAGAACAATGGTTTTATATCGGAGTGTCCTTCTCCTAGAAGAGCTGCTTACCATAGCTAAAGAGTCTCTTCTACCCTTACCAAGAGGAAAGTAGTGTTAAGTGTACGAAGAAAGGGGAGAATGTGTAAAGGATAGGCCAGACTATTTGGTGCATATGTGGGAAAAGAAAAAATTAGCCGTAACCAGAGAGAGGGATCTAATGTAGTACTGTCTGGCCAGTTAAAGGATCCAATAACTCTAGTGGTAGTATCACAACGGGTGGCTGGTGTCCTGGCCAACCTACTACCAAGGGGTATATATATATATATATATATATATATATATATATATATATATATATATATATATATATATATATATATATATATAGGCTATATATATATATATATATATATATATATATATATATATATATATATATATATATATATATATATATATATATATATATATATATATACATAAATACAGACACACACACACACACACACACACACACACATATATATATATATATATATATATATATATATATATATATATATATATATATATATATATATATATATATATATATATATATGTGTGTGTGTGTGTGTGTGTGTGTGTGTGTGTGTGTGTGTGTTTACTTTAAAAGGAGATGACTCCTAATATTAAACAAATTACTATATGCCTCATTCAGGCTTTAGGACTACTGGTGAAACATGGATAAACCTTATGTGTGATAAACTTCCACCAAATATATACGATTTATGCATATTTTTCTCAGCAATAGACCATTTTTAGTCGTGAAATCAATAATTATTAATATCGTGTTTCAGATAAATATACATTGCAAGTTCAATTTACTATATAAAGTACAGTAGTTGCTATTCGTTCGTAGTTTAATAATAATAATAATAATAATAATAATAATAATAATAATAATAATAATAATAATAAGGCAGACAGTAATAGTCTGCTAGTGTGTTGCGGGGACGGTCAAATGAAAGCGAAAGTGGTTTGGGTTAGTGTGTTGCGGGGACAAAACTGGTAGGATGAAAGCGAAAGTGTTTACAAACGATCAGCTGATTTTGACAGAGGAAGCGTTCCTTGCACGAATCATTTTTTTTTTTAATGATTTAATTAAATATTAATGGATTTTCATCGTTTTTTAATCATATATTTAATTTGGAAAAAAATATATTATATTCCCCTGAGATACAATGTCGTTTTTAAGTAATAATAGAATATTTTAAAGAATAATAATAATCATCATAATAATAATAATAATAATAATAATAATAATTCACATGCATGTGTGTTATGAAACTGATTTATAGATTATTATTAATTTAATGTTAATCTATTATATTAAGCCTATGAATATACAGTACCCATATATATATATATATATATATATATATATATATATATATATATATATATATATATATATATATATATATATATATATATATATATATATCCTTTTCTGAGTGGGGATACCTTAACATGGTGAATGGGTTTGTGTGATGCCATTATCAGCAAAGCTGTACTAGTCAGGGCCACCCATACTAGTTTGGTTTGCTGTGAGCAATCAGTCTAAAGTCTCCCACCATCACCAATCCTCAGTGACCAGCATGGTGATGAAATGGTCAAACCAAAGACATGAATAAGGACATGCCTGAGGCCTTTGTCCTGCAATAGACTAAAAGCAGCTGCATTCAAATTCGGCACATAATTTTTAATATACATTTAATGGCATTGGATCCCTATCTCTGGTTATGACTCATTTTCCCTTTGCCTGCATATACACCAAATAGTCTGGCCTATTCTTTATACACTCTCCTCTGTCCTCATAAGCCTGACAGCACTGAGATTACCATATAATTCCTCTTCACCCAAGGGGGTTAACTACTGCACTGTAATTGTTCAGTGGCTACTTTCCTCTTAGTAAGGGTAGAAGAAACTCTTTAGCTATGGTAACCAGCTCTTCTAGAAGGCCACTCCAAAATCAAACCATTGTACTCTAGTCTTGGGTAGTGCCATAGCCTCTGTATCATGGTCTTCCACTGTCTTGGGTTAGAGTTCTCTTGCTTGAGGGTACACTTGGCTACGCTGTTCTATCTTAAATCTCTTCCTCTTGTTTTCAAGATTTTATAGTTTATAATGCAGAGTTTATTTTAAGTTGTTACTGTTCTTAAAATATTTTATTTTAATTGTTCATTGCTTCTCTTGTATTTTTTTTTTATTTCCTTTTTGCTCTGGGCTATTTTTTCCCTATTGAAGCCCTTGGGCTTATAGCATCCTGCTTTTCCAACTAGGGTTGTAGCTTAGCTAATAATAATAATAATAATAATAATAATAATAATAATAATAACCAATTAATTCCATAAGCTTATTAATGCTTACAGCATTGTCTTCTTTATGCCATCCAAGAGAAGGTGGAAGTGTCCAGTAATGGCAATAAACTTACTTTAAGAGGATGTTGAAAATATATAAAATTTTCCACATACCCTAAATGGTAGTGAAGGAATTAATATAATGCTAAGCCATAATATTTGGTGATATATTTAACCAGCATAATACTATGAGAATTATATCAATTTTCAACTGCTGTAATTAAACTTATCATTATTGAGCTATCTGAATTGCTTTAATTCATCTAGGTCATTGAATTTATCACTAAATAACTGTAAATTGACCCAATGATTCACTTAAAACTAGGTTTACCCTATAATATTTGCAGACACTGTTGCAAAAAACCGTTGCATTAGTTCACAACTTCAGAGTATATGTGAAGACCATGCTCAGCAGGAGAGAGAGAGAGAGAGAGAGAGAGAGAGAGAGAGAGAGAGAGAGAGAGAGAGAGAGAGAGAGAGAGAGAGAGAGAGAGAGAGAGAGTCTAGTGTCAGAAGAAATTATCTTAATGTTAATATTTTAAAAGTTATGACAGAATAATATCCTTTTGAAAAGGAAACAAACACAAGAACACTACCTAAGGTTCCTCACCTAACCTAACCTTGGAGCCATATCCTTCCCTAAGGTGAGGCGGGGTACCTACACCACCTGTGACCACCCTTAGACTGTTCTATTCCTAACTTACCATAAGAATAAGTATTTCAGACTACAATTGATTATATTTTCCCCCTAAATAAAATAGATTTCACAAGTAAAAAGTTTACACCTGTTCCAGCAAACTACATCCATCCCATACTCCACTTATATGTTTGTAAGCTAGGCTAGTTACATCTGTCTACGTACAGTGATTAGCTTGGGTCTTTAACTTGTATAGGAGGACTATATTTGGGATCTATACCACCAATTTGTTTGGGAACTATTGTATCTTTCAAACAGTTACTAAATGGACATTATTCCTCCTCTTGTTGCTATGAATCAGTGGCTGGAGGAGGGGAAGTGGGGTAAGTATATGAACATCAGGTGAGTATGGAAATAAAAAGGAGCAGGTTAAGTTCAAATACAGGTCCTCGGACTTACGAACATTCAGATAAAAACATAAATTCATCTGAAATAATAAATCTCGGATATTGATTCTAAATTTACAAAGAAATATTGAACTAGAAAAATATTAAATAATTAAAAGAAGTAAGAAAGATGGTCATTTTCAATATGAAATGACACTATTCGTTGACTTTTGCAGCTGAAAATAATAAGCATTGAGTTAAGTGAAGCCTGCTCTAAGCCCAAATCTATAAATTTTGACTTAAAAACAGCTTCTTTGAACCTATTGATTTTGTACATTGAGGATTTTCTAATACAAGAAGGCCAAGAGTTATTAACCTGATCTACATTACTTATCTAGAATACTTTAAAAAAAAAAAAAACATTTAAACTACAGTTTGAAATACAAGTCTCGTTTTCAAAAAATTAATAAAATATACTGTACTGTAGGTTACCTCTAAATATTACTTATGATCCAGTTGATACTGAGAACGATTCTTAAACTAATATTACAATCGTTTATTCGTAGAAAAGCGAGTAATAAATTAGCTGAACTCGAAATTACTTAGACCACGTTCCCTGCCGTAGCGCTACTATTGGGCCCAGAGCCTAAAGGTTTTCATAAACAACCACTTCCTCTCTAAGGTAATGTTTTGAGAACACCAATTTGGTACTTCATTGAGCTGTTGTTAAAGTGCTCCCAATACCATGTACAGATGAAAACAGGAATTCCTAGTACACCTTGCTCTGAAGAAGTGAACCCAGCCACACCCTTAATCTATTGTCGCTGTGAAAAAAATTAATAATAGTTGGGGAAAATACAAACCATTTCCACATATAACAAGCTTGGGTTATATATGTTTTAAAGTAACTCATTATCAATTCCCTTTTGTCATAATGTCTGATATTCTGCCCCAGTACAGTACTGTACTATAATGATTTTCCATATATTCACTGTAAAGATTTCAATTTTTCTTAAATAGGTTTACATATTTTGCCAGCAACAAATTCATTTATTTTGTATAACAGAAAGTCATGAATAGAAGCATTATTTATATTTTTAAGGGGTATTGTTATATTTTTTGGTCCTACCCGTTGTCTAACCACATTTGTATTTGCAGCACGCCCTACTCTCTGTAGGGTTTGGAGAGGCAACTAGAAGTTGAGTCAAGACGTGGCACAAGAAAAATGATTGGAAGGGTACTGCATTATTCCTGCAAAAGATTATATAGTTAATCAGCTTGGTATAAACTCCCCTTACCCTACTGTATGAACAGTGCATAGAAAAGCGAGTACTGTACATCCATCCGTGGATTTCAATGTATCACAAAACGGGATTATCTCGTTTGATAGAAATAAATGATGCATTGCTCAAAATGGGTAAACCGGGGGATGAAGATATGGACTCAAGTTTCAAGGCTCAGCTAGATGTTGTCATTAGAGAAGTTTTGACATCAGGCACGGCCCTTCTTCAGTATTCTCAGTCAGTTGAAAAAGAGCTTCGACAGCTGGAAAACTTGAGTATTCAAGATTTCATCAAAAAGGATCAAGATATTGCTACTCCACACCAGATCACAAAAGGTGATTCCATACTGGAACTTAGTGATGGACAGTTTTTTTAAATGTTTGCCCCAGAACCAAGTGAACGTAAAAGGGCCTAAAATGAAATGCTATTAATGTTAGAATGACAATGGGAGGTTGGGTTAGGTTTTGCCATAGTTTGAGAATGACCAAAACTTCAAAGTAAAGGGAGGATTCACTGGAATTCCCAGTAATCTATGGACTGGCAGGCATTGTACCACCGAACATCTGCCAAACAGCCCATTGAAAGACCCAAAAATAAGAGAAAGATGAAACGGACCCACTCTACAATCACCGGGTGGTTAGACAGATTGAAATCCCGCATGAGCTTCTTAACAACCAATAGCCTCGAGCCCATGGAGTCAGCAACTTACCGCCTAGAATGCTGGAGAGAAAAACAGACCACAGCCCACTTGGTGAGGCCATCCAGAGCCCCTGTGAGTCTCATCCCTATGGAACAAACCTCTGTGATTAGGTTACTCTGAATCGAGCTAGAGTTGGAAGAACTGGAGACAATCTTCATAAGTGGAGGTATTAGGTTACTCGATGAAGAACTGGAGACAATCTTCATAAGTGGAGGTGTTAGGTTACTCGATGAAGAACTGGAGACAATCTTCATAAGTGGAGGTGTTAGGTTACTCGATGAAGAACTGGAGACAATCTTCATAAGTGGAGGTGTTAGGTTACTCGATGAAGAACTGGAGACAATCTTCATAAGCGGAGGTGTTAGGTTACTCGATGAAGAACTGGAGACAATCTTCATAAGCGGAGGTGTTAGGTTACTCGATGAAGAACTGGAGACAATCTTCATAAGCGGAGGTGTTAGGTTACTCGATGAAGAACTGGAGACAATCTTCATAAGCGGAGGTGTTAGGTTACTCGATGAAGAACTGGAGACAATCTTCGTAAGTGGAGGCATTAGGTTACTCGATGAAGAACTGGAGACAATCTTCATAAGCGGAGGTATTAGGTTACTCGATGAAGAACTGGAGACAATCTTCATAAGTGGAGGCATTAGGTTACTCGATGAAGAACTGGAGACAATCTTCGTAAGTGGAGGCATTAGGTTACTCGATGAAGAACTGGAGACAATCTTCATAAGCGGAGTCTCGACACCTCAGCTGAGTGTCCATGTGGTTATTCCATCCAGATAATGGACCACATACTTTGTGGGTATGAACAGTAATGTGAAAATACAAATCTCCTACATGCCCTGCAATACATTAAGACTTATTTATGATCTACTATTTTATTATTTAACCCTTTTACCCCAAGGCTTTTTGGAAATTTCCAACCCTTAACCCCCAGGGGGTTATTTTTTTCCCAGCTTATTTTGCAGTATATTTTTTTTTAAATTGCTCTAAAAGCCTTAATTTTTGTCATAGAGAGGTCAGGTTGGTCTCATTCTCTTGGAAAATGCCTGAATTTTCTCAAAAATTATCAAAAATATGAAAAAAAAAAATTTTTATAGCAATTTTTTGCAAGGACATACCGGTACATCCATGGGGGTAAAGGGATGGCTTTTGTGAAACGTACCAGTACGTCCTTTGGGGGTAAAAGGGTTATGACTTATTTATGATCTACTATTTTATTATTTAAAATTCTATGGTCTTTCAGCCTCCTAAAATAGGTTCCACCTTTCTATATGCTGAGGAAGTACAGTATGTTTCAGCACCAAAATTTAAACAAGAGGGTGAAATGAAAAGAAAAATATGCCAACACAGAATGAGGAAGAAGGAAGACGTGCCTTGCTTCGGCGAAACTTAAAAAGTTCCTGTCATGCCGATAAAAAAGTTCTTAATTCGGTGGTACCTTGTTTCATATATGGCAAAACTGCCGTGAGATCCGAGTGCACAACATTCACCCTTATTCGACCAGATTGGGTGATAAAACTATTGCCTCAAACACAGCTAGAATTACGAGATAACACAGGGAAAACACCGAGTTGTTGAGCTACGCAAAAAGGAATACAGATGGCGCCGTCGGCGGCGCTATGCACGCATACGAAGAGAGAGAGGAGAGGTACCTTACGAGCGGCTCTCCTTTCTTTCTCCTTGACCCCTTCGAAGTGTTAATTCTGTTCGGCGTGCAGATTGCTATGTGGCGTGTCAAGAATACGTCCTCTGATATTTCGCGATATCCCTGGTTCATTTATTTAGGGATATTCACTCCAGGAGTTAGAATTCTGGGTACCTTAAGGTAAATTCTCTGGGAATATCACCGTAGTCAAATATACCCAAGGAAGCTATACTATAGGAACTTCCATCAGAACGACATGGCTATCTCACCCAAAAATAGATTTTTCGCTTCGTTCAAAATCCGTTTTGTGAGACTACAATTGACAAATTTCCTAAGAGCTAATTAATCTCCAAAGTAGAACCTCATTCCAACAGACACATCGCAGGACATAATGATGGGGAACCAGTACCTAGAGAATAAAAAAATGAGATAAAAAACCTCTCCTATAAGTTTCCATTAATTCTTATTTGAAACAGAAACCATTTTCAAATTTATTGTTATTATTATTACTATCCAAGCTTGGAAAAGTTGGATGCTATAAGCCAAAGGTCTCCAACAGGATAAAATAGCCTAGTGAGGAAGGGAAACAGGGGAATAAACTACAAAAAAAAGTAATGAGCAATTAAAATAACATATTTTAAAAACAGAAAAAAACATTAAAATACATCTTTCATAAATAAACTATAAAAATATACTTATGTCACCCTGTTCGTTCCATATAAAAACCTTTGATGGAAGTCTGAACTTTTGAAGTTCTACTGATTCAACTACCCGATTAGGTATATCATTCCACAACTTAGTCACAGCTGGAATAAATTTTCTGGAATACTGTGAAGTATTGAGCCTCATGATGGAGAAGGCCTGAGTATTAGAATTAACGGCATACCTAATATTACAATTGATTCATTGATTAAAGGTTTTCTGGCATCCTGACATCTAAGGTCATTGACGCCGATATCGTTTATTGTGAATAAGAAATAAAAGAATATTCAATTAAAACCATAAAAGCAAAGAAGTTATTTTGAAAGTTAAATATCGTTCAGAAGATCTTCTGAAATGAAGCTAGAAATACCACTAGCATGGTAGGACACATCATGTCCAAGAATCTTGGCAAGGATGACCCTGCCATCCTCACCTCGAGCCTCAAACAGGTATCGATTTCTCTTACTATATATAGGGCATTAGGTTAACAAAAGCGGATGGTACTATCAGGGAAGAACTGAATGCAAAGGATGATCAGAATTATGAAAAATCTTGTACAACAAGTTTAACAAAGTAAATGAATGACCTATACCAAGCAGATTTCAGATTCAACCCAATCGAGCATTAGCTATGTATTCCCAGAGGGCATAGTTCTTTACAGGACCATCCAATTGTGGAACAAAACAACATTTATTCCTTCAATATTTTGACCATAAGCAGAAATTTTTGAGGTTATCGTCCTTCCCAGATAAAACATTAACAGTCTGATTCAAACAGGACTTCTCGAAATAGACTACAATCCCGAGCCTCGTTAAGAAGTTCCACGAAACGGTCGTCAAAGAACGGCCACTCAATTGTTTATGAGCACTTCAGTGTCTCTATGAAGAAAAATTTCCTCTTGCTTGATGGTACACATTGGCACACTATTATCTTATTTCTCTTCTTGTTATTTTGAGTTTCTATAGTTTATATATGAAAGATTTTTTTTCATGTTATTATTCTTAAACTTCTCTTGTAGTACATTTCGTTATTTCCTTTCCTCACTGGGCTATTTTCCCTGTTGTGGGCCTTGGGTTTATAACATCCTACTTTTCCAACAAGGGATGTAGCTTAGCAAGTAATAACACTTTAATAATAATAATAATAACAATAATAAACGGATTTTGAGCGAAGCGAAAAATCTATTTTTGGGTAAGATAGCCATGTCGTCCTGATGGAAGTTCCTTAAAGGCAGCTTCCTAGGGTATATTACAACTACAGCGATATTCCCAGAGAATTTACCTTCAGGTACCCAGAATTCTAACTCCTGGAGCGAGTATCCCTAAAAAAGACCTTAGGGATATCGTAAATATCAGTGGACGTATTCTTGACACGCCTCATAGCAATCTATACCCCGAATAGAGTTAACACTTCGTAGGGGTAAAATGGCAAGAAAACGAAAACGATAAGAAAGGGGGGAGCCGTTCATAAGGCATCCCTCCTCCCCGTTTCGAAAGCGTGCCCTGCGCCGCTCACGGCGCCATCTGTATTCCTTGTAGCGATACACGAGGTGCTACAGATACTGTATGTAGGGAGGGGTCCTACTATCCTTTTCACTCATATTTATTTTGAAAAGGAGCAGGGCGGGTCCATCAGGACGACATGGCTATCTTACCCAAAAATAGATTTTTCGCTTCGCTCAAAATCCGTTTTTTGGGCTCAAGCCATGTCGTCCTGATGGAAGTATACCAGAGCATTACTGTATCTGTGGATTCTCAATACGTGCCGTACTCCTCAAGAATGTTTCTTAGTCAACTCGACTGACAGACCTAAGATGTTACCGTTATACATCTTTTCACTAATCATAAGCCATGAGAGTGCTTCCTGCCCCCTACAGGGAGGAGTCCTACTAGACTCTAGAAACGAACGAAGAGTACATATACCTATGTATGAATCACTCGCTAGCCAGTACCATATAGTGGTCTCACTCTATATGAAGCGAAGTCTTACGGGACTACCGTATCCAAAAGAAAAAGTCCCGACCAGCACCCTGGTCGAAGTAAAAATAGACAAAAGGTTATATCTGCGTAGGATTAAACTTGCTACTACCACCGTCCTCAGAAAGGGGTGGAGTCCTTATTGCTAAGGAAAGTATAAACCAGTATAATCCAGGCTTTGCATTAAGGAATAGGCTATTATAGATATCCCCGATTAATATACATAGGCTAAATGCTCAAAAAACAATATGAAATCAAAAAATATAGGTGAAGGAGACGCAAGGTTCCCGAGAACAAGTTTATTGAGAAACAATAAATAGATATGGTCACCATAAATATGTACATATGCTAGGTGGATAACCAACAATTTTCACAAGTACTGTAGTGCATGGATGAATGATTATCTGAAAGAAAACATATGTGTCACTTACACATACCCCGGTATCAAACTTAACGTCCATGTTACTACTTTGCTGACAATAGCGTTGGCAAACGCTTGGCACCCTGTCTGTACTTATGTTACCATCACCATCACGTTGGAACAGTCACTGTGGGCTCTGAGAGCCTACACTACCAGTTATATCAACATATATAACTAACTATTCACCCAAGAATCCAAGTCCCAAATGATTCCGCTGTTCCTCGCAGAGTTAAACAGCAGGGTTAACGACGCAACCAACTGCTACCACAGACCTC
This sequence comes from Palaemon carinicauda, assembly GCF_036898095.1. Taxonomy (NCBI): domain Eukaryota; kingdom Metazoa; phylum Arthropoda; class Malacostraca; order Decapoda; family Palaemonidae; genus Palaemon; species Palaemon carinicauda. The sequence goes on from NC_090737.1 coordinate 140,588,282, forward strand.
TTTAGCTGCTCCACTTGCTTAGCATAGTGGCGAAAGAATACCCTGGAAGACTTCCAGCCAGTGTATGAACGAAGGTGTTCAAAATCCATAAAATTAAAGAAGTTTAAAGATGAAGCAACTTTCCTCGGATCATGACCTGCGGGTGAACTGTCAGGATCCGCTCTGCGAATAAAATATGTAATTTTCGCCCTAAGTTGATTTAAAGATAAATTCGAGCCCGATGTTTCTCCTCTGAATAGTTGGCCCCCATGGAAGTCTGAAGTTCTACGAAGATAGACCTTAAGGCATTCTACGGGACATAGAGATGCATCTTCTTTCAGAGGGCAGATTCTCCAGGGACCCCACCTGTTGGTGGGCAACTCGTTCTTAGCGAGAAACGTAGGGTCCGGAAACAGGTTCAGTTCTCCCCCATCCAGGAACTGAACTCGGCCCTCCTCTCTCGAGAGGGCCACAATCTCACTAACTCTGGCCCCAGAAGCAAGGGCAAAAAGGAAGATCACTTTTTGAGTCAGGTCCTTCAACGCACATTCCTCATTATCTAGTAATGAGGCAAAATGAAGGACTTTGTCTAATGACCATGAAATAGGCTTTGGAGGAGCTGATGGTCTAAGCCTAGCACAGGCCTTTGGGATCTTATTAAACATTTCGTTAGCGAGGTCTACCTGGAAGGCATATAGAATGGGTCTTGTTAGAGCTGACTTACATGTAGAAATTGTGTTCGCCGCCAGCCCCTGTCCGTGGAGGTGAATGAAGAAGGATAGGCAGAACTCCGTAGAGATCTCGTGCGGGTTCTTATCTTTGACAAAGGCTACCCATTTCTTCCATGCAGATTCGTACTGCCTCCTAGTAGACTTACACTTGTATTCTTCCAGGAAGTCGATACTATCTTTCGAGATTCCGAACCGTTTCTTCACCGCTAGGGAGAGAAAATCATGAGCTGCAGGGTTCGGGTCTTCTGTAATGAAGCGAAGACAGTCGACTTCTGGACTTGCTGGGACAGAACTGGGTCCGGGAGCGGTAGGAACTTCAGTCGTAGTTCCAGAGCCAGAGGGAACCATACACTGTTCGGCCACTTGTGGGCCACTATTGCTGCTACTCCCTTGAAGGATCTCAGTTTGTTGAGGACCCTCAACATCAGATTGTGAGGGGGAAACAGGTAGATCCTGGACCATCTGTTCCAATCGAGGGACATCGCATCTATTGCTTCTGCCGCGGGGTCCACATATGGGGACACATATTTCGGCAGCTTCTTGTTGTCCTTCGTCGCGAAGAGGTCTATCTGCAGTTCTGGGACTTGACTCAAGATGAAAGAGAATGATCCTGCGTCTAGGGACCATTCTGTCTCTATCGGTGTTACCCTGGATAGAGCGTCCGCGGTCACATTCCGGACTCCTTGAAGGTGAACTGCTGACAGGTGCCACTTCTTCTTCTCCGCCAGTCGGAATATGGCTAACATCACCTGGTTGAGAGGTGGGGATCTCGATCCCCGCCGATTCAGACATTTCACAACCACCTCGCTGTCCAGTACCAACCTTACGTGGATCGAGTGACGTGGGGATACTTTCTTCAGGGTCAGAAGTACTGCCATAGCTTCTAGAAAGTTTATGTGAAAGGTCCCAAATAGCTTGGACCAGATTCCTTGCACTTTTTTCCGATGGGAGTGACCCCCCCACCCTACCTTTGAGGCGTCTGTGTGGATTGTCACTGACGGGGGGGGTGGCTGAAGAGGTAGAGACCTCTTTAGACGACTGGCTTGAGACCACGGTCTGAGAAGAGAACGTAGCCGAAGTGGGACCGGTCTCTTTACGTCCCTTCGCTCTTTCGATGCAAAGGTTCTCCATACTCCCGCTGCATCTTTTAGCTGTGCTCTTAGCACAGGGTCTGTTACTGATGCAAACTGAAGAGAGCCCAAAACCCTCTCTTGTTCGCGTCTTGATATCCTCTCGGAACCTAGAAGTCTCCTGACAGACCCTGCTATTTCCTTCCTCTTTGACATCGGGATGGAAAGACGGTGTGACACTTAATCCCAGTGAATTCCCAACCACTGGAACCTCTGAGCTGGAGAAAGACGAGACTTCTTTCTGTTGATCATGAAGCCTAGATATTCCAGGAACTGAATCACTTGTAGGGAAGCTTGCAAGCATTCTGCTCTGGATGCTGCCCACACCAACCAATCGTCCAGGTAGGCTACTACCTGGAACCCTTTTAGGCGTAACTGTTTGAGAGCTGCGCTCGCAAGCTTCGTAAAGATCCTTGGGGCTATGTTTAGTCCGAAGGGCATCGCCCTGAAAGCGTAAAGTTTTTGTTGTAGCTTGAATCCTAGGTAGGGGGAGAGACGACGACTTATTGGAACGTGCCAATATGCGTCTGACAAGTCGATGGAGACGGTATATGCCCTCTTGGGCAGTAAGGCCCTTATGTGTTGTAACGTTAGCATTTTGAACTTGTGGTTCACTATGAACTTGTTGAGTGGTGACAAGTCCAGAATGACTCTGAGTTTCCCCGAGTCTTTCTTGGGAACACAAAACAGCCTCCCTTGGAACTTGATGGACTTTACCCTCCTGATCACCTTTTTCTCCAACAGATCTTGGATGTACTCCTCCAAAACGGGGGTGGAGTGTTGGAAAAATTGAGGGCACAGGGGCGGAGTACTGTACCAACTCCAACCCAGTCCATTTTTGAGAAGGCTGTGGGCCCAGGGATCGAAGGTCCAGCGATCCCGGAAATACTGAAGTCTCCCACCTACCGGCGACACTTCACTTTGACTGTCCTGCAGTCTTGCCTCCCTGGCCGCGACCACCTCTGAATCCTCGTCCCCTAGAGGGGCGTCTTGATGACCCTCTAGCTGCTCCTCTGGGTCTTGCACGAAACGTGGTCGACTGTCCCTCGAACACGGGATTGAATGCAGGGGAAGCTGATGACATTGCTTGGGGAACCCATTGGAAGGTGGTCGGGGTCTGGGCTACCAGTTGTGGAACCGGAGGCAAAGCTGGCTGTTGCTGCTGTGGTCTTTGCTGTTTGAAGGACTTGGCTGGACGGGAGGAAAACCTTGACTTCTTCGCCTTTCCTTTCGGCTGAGGGCCCTCATCCGGAGAAGACTTCCTCTTAAGGGACAGGCCCCACTTCAGGAGAAGATTGCGGTTCTCAGTGGCAGCCTTGTCCACGATCTCTTTGACCACGTCCTTGGGAAAGAGATCCTTACCCCAGATGTTAGATGAAATTAGCCTCTTGGGTTCGTGCCTCACTGTGGCCGAGGCAAACACAAACTCCCTACAGGCTCTCCTTGCTTTCACAAAGCAATAGAGGTCCTTGGTTACTGTGGCCAGATGGATTTTGGCCATAACCATGAACATCTCTGGCATCTTGGGGTCGCTAGCCATCGTCTCCATGTTGGTCTGGAGAGACATTGAGGCTGCCAGGCGCTCCTTTGTGTCCAATTCCCTCCGAAGAAGGAATTCCGACAACTTGGGAAGGTTTTCGCCGAACTGCTGTCCTGCAATGTCGGCGTCTAACTTCCCAACCGAGAAAGTAAGGTGCACCTCCTTCCAGTCCTTGTTATCCATTGGCAATGCCAGCGATAGAGGTTTACATTCCTCCAAAGACGGGCACGGCTTGCCAGCTTCAACTGCCTTGATGACGGCCGCAAACCCCTTTTGCATAAAGGGGAAGGCCCTAGCTGGGGAGGATACAAAGGAGGGGTGTTTCTTGCTCAAGGCGGCAACCTTCGAGTTTGAGAACCCCCTCTCCTTTAAAGCAGCTGTCAAGGTGGCTTGAGCCTTGGAGTGATCTAGGATAATCACTTCCTTTGGTTCCGTCTCCTCCTTCGAAGCCGGCTCCTTCTTCAAACGGACATAGCAGTCCGGGTAGGCCCCTCTACTGGGCCAGAATTCCACCTCCTCAAGGGGAACTGAACCCAGTTTCTCCGACATGACGATCTTCCCAATCGTCATCGGCATGTGCTCGGCATATCTCCACGGGTTGGCATCCGAGCACAGAGGAAGGTCCTTAACGTTGAGCTTCTTTGGAGGTCCACGTGATGCTGTGATCTTCTGCATCTGGAGCTCCAAAGTAGCGGCCTTCTGATTATTCTCCCTCTGCATCTGTTGGATCATACCAACGATGGAAGAGAGAGCCTGTCCAAGCTCTGCTGGAAGAGCGGACGAGGTAGAGGGGATAGGTTCAGGGACCTGAACCGGCACGTCTGATGAAACGGGAACCTCTTCCTCCACAGCAATAGGATCTCGATCTTGCTCCTCGCCCTCTGCGAGGAGATCCTGCTCCGCACGATCAGACAAGTCAGACATCTTGTCGTCCAACTGGATGTCCTGCAAGGCGTCAGCGACATCCTCCTCCACTGGGATCTGGATCAGAGGGATCTCCGGCCGAGGCTGGGGAACAACAGCATCAGGGGAAGCCTTGGGGAAAAGGTATGCCCTCATCTTCTCGTTAGGAAGATAAGGTCCAGTGGTGTTTTTCTGAAAACCCCTTACCCATACACGAAGCCTCTCCCTCGCTGCATCTCTTGACTCCGCCGACCTAGGGGATTCAAAAGCCTCTGATAGCAGGTTAGTACATACAGCACATACCTGCGGATCCCAGTAACGATGTTCATCATTGGAGGCTGCACAAGCTGCGTGCCTCCTACACGAGGTATGTCCGCAAAAGTTCTTACTGCGGACATTGCAGAAGACACTATCACACTTCGGATGCTCCTCCTGTAAAAGAAGAAAAATTTCCATGAATATCAAGTGAATTTTAATTCACATGTAACAAATGAGTATTCAACAAAAGAATAAGGGAAAGACACCTACTTGTGAAACCCACACAAACACCTGTGGAAGCCCACCGGCCAAGTCACATAGTTAGTCTTTACTAGAATAACCAGAGAACGTATTTCCAAAGGAAATTAGGTGTAGCTCACACCTAAGGTAAAATAATACCATTCTGGCCAGGAATAAAAGAATTATCTTTTATCCTTGTAAGGCGACACCAGGTGATTATACCAGTAACACAAGTAAGATAGAAAAGACAGTGTTGTAACCTACTACATCATGAACTCCCTTGGTTGAATATACCACCAAGAGAGGACTGATACAGTACCTGAGGGTGGTGTGCCAGCCGGCTATTGCCGCTCAGCACCCCCCCCCCCTTGTTTTCGAAAGGTAGATCTCAAGTACACAACATCAGATCACCTTTATTGGGGAGAACTCCAGAACCCATGCCTGAACCGGCCGGCAGTGGTTGCCAGACCGTAGCCACCCGGTTTGCACTGAGTTGCCGGCCATCATATTTAGTGGCCGGCTGACTGGGCAGTGTCGCGGGCCGGCCGGCAGCAGTAAACAAACCCTGCCGGCTAGCCCCCACACACTAGGCAGCACTCGGCTGCCGGCCCCACTTGTAGTGGCCGGCAGATGAGCAATAGACCGGCCGGCAAAGGTATACACCCAACGCCGACCGACAGCAAGAGAACTGGAGAACACCCCTCCCCACCGACGGCCGGCCTGTAGGCCGGCAGACGGCAAGGACAACACATACTAAGACAAAAGAGTGAGTGCCGGGTTAAGAGACTATAAGTCTCTGAGCCCGGCACCCGAAAGAGTGCCGAAAGGAAGGGGAAGACACTAAGTCAAGCTTCCTAACCGCTGCCTACTGAATTTTCAGACGGCAGCGATAGAGGGACCAAGAAAGGACCGGGCAGCACTCACAGTAATGGTCTCTGCCGGTCGGCACACTTTGCCGGCCGACAGGAGACCACGTCAGTTCCTCATCCCAACCTAGGCTAGGCAAGGATGCAGACGACTGACACAATGAACGGAAAAAGAGAAGGGAAGGACAGAGGGTCCTATCCAACCTTACCTTGGTTAAGGGTCATTCCAAACTAAGACAGTTCATCTCAGTTAGAGAAAGACCCGAGAGGGAGGCCGGCACTACTGGCTGCCTCCCACGAACCACGGCAAGGAAGGAATTGCCTTTCCAGAAAAGGGAACATATCCCGAGACCGGAACGGCAAGGACAGTCTGATGAGTCACCGAGTAAAGGGATCACTACTGGAACCCAACAAGGTGGACTAAGGGGGGAACCCTTAGTGCCCGAGTCAATCGGCAAGGGAGACTCTGCCCCATGCCAGACAAACCGGGTTCAGACTAAACACTGTTGTACTGTCACCCTCTGAACCAATACTGTTGGAACGGGAAGGTACAGTACTACCCCAGCATAGATATATTTGAAGATTAATTCAAATAAACCACTAGAGTTAAGCCTAAGGCTTAAACAGAGGGAAAGGGTTTGCCCCTTCCCCTAAGAGAAGGGAGCAAACGGGGAACAGATAATATTATAATGACCTAAGACAACCTAGCCTAGGCACTAAGAGAATCGATTACCTAATTCACCGAAACTCACATCAATACTATCTTGGAAGGTACTCGAAAAGGACTAATATGTATAACGTTGCCTAACGCTTAAAGCAATAATTTCACATTTGGAAGACTAATTATCATGCAGGAAGTACATAGGCCAACAACTAGCCTACGAAGACTAGTGTTGGTAGCCTTGGTAATTTCGCCAGGCACATTACTATCGCATCATAACAGAATTCCTAAATAAGCTAAGTAGCTAATATTTAAGCGCAAAGGGGGCTGGGAACGTCGCTCTTGCTAACAAATAAATCCTATTCTAGCGAGCGACAGCATCCATGATGCCTCCAGCAGGCAACAGCTCTTGTATCAAAGATAACTCTTTTAAAAACTTTAATTTTAACCAAGAGCCTACATTTATACATAAAAGAAATAATACTCAACTTATCCGAGGCAGAAGAAGTTGGAGAAAGCATTATTAACGAGAAAATTCCAAGATTGGGTAGTAAACAGGGAAAATACACCGAGTCGTAGAGCTACGCAAAAAGGAATACAGATGGCGCCGTGAGCGGCGCAGGGCACGCTTTCGAAACGGGGAGGAGGGATGCCTTATGAACGGCTCCCCCCTTTCTTATCGTTTTCGTTTTCTTGCCATTTTACCCCTACGAAGTGTTAACTCTATTCGGGGTATAGATTGCTATGAGGCGTGTCAAGAATACGTCCACTGATATTTACGATATCCCTAAGGTCTTTTTTAGGGATACTCGCTCCAGGAGTTAGAATTCTGGGTACCTGAAGGTAAATTCTCTGGGAATATCGCTGTAGTTGTAATATACCCTAGGAAGCTGCCTTTAAGGAACTTCCATCAGGACGACATGGCTTGAGCCCAAAAATAATAATAACCACTCTGCTACTGGGGCTGTGACTTCTGAAAACATTCAGTGAAGAGCATTCAAAACATAACTTAAACTGACAAATTCTGTCTTCTAACAAACTTGAGGTATTTAGTGTCTGTTAAAAATGTCCAAGTTCTATTTACTCTATAAAACTGGTATACCTCAGTATCTTTAACATATGCTGACATTATGTACATTGGTGGGAAGTAGTCGAGTTGTTTTTGTTTGAGATCGATCAAAATTATCATGAATATTTTCTGCAAAGATTAAGTTATTGAATCCTGATCCAGCCCACTGACAGAGCACAGGTATTTACAACTTATCTCCACCTTTGAATTGCAGCTAAAACTGTGGAAGTGGTCTCAATGGAGAACCTGGTTTAAAATAGGAACTTGAGATGAAAAACATCTAAAACTGGTCTCCAAAAGTCTCACACTACTTTGAACAGCTCTCGTAATTACTCATACATAAAGCACAAAGTACAAGCATAGCGAGGAAGCGGTAGTAAACACGTACGTCTACTAGGGAGACCAGGAGACAAATGGCGCCATCTCGCTAACTCGGCCACTCCTACACAGGGGTGAGGCAGTTGGTAAGCATACAATGTTATCAGAATCAAACAACTTAAATTCTGGTCGTAACTAAATGACTTAGGAGTAAACTCATACATATATAATGAGGGTTTGAACTTGCGTAGGAACAAAATACAATTAAGGATATGTCTGGAGGGTTTTTGAAACAACTGCTAAATTCCAAAAGAATTGTTAGTTTATTAATGAAAGAAAACTTCTCAGGTCTCCATCACTGTATATATTTTTTGGGCTGTACACTCAACTCTAATAAAGTCTACATTTTTTTATTATTCCAAACACAATTACTACAATCTTCCTTGCTTGGCATGAATATTGTACTTACATAAACCTATGGGATCAAATTCATAATCATATTATACTATTAGCACCCTATGCAACAAAGTTATTAAATCTCTCTACACTGTCCCTTAGGCTCAAGTAGTCAGTGGATGTCATGCATAGAAGGAAAAGAAGGATTTTTAAATATACAGGAGAGAAACCGGAAGGGGAAACGTGCAAGAAATCTTGGGGAAGGATATAAAGTTTACTATGCAAGGGAAAATAAAATTCTTATATATACAGGAGACAAAACGGAAGGGGAAACGTGCAAGAAATCTTGGGGAAGGATATAAAGTTTACTATGCAAGGGAAAATACAAGGAGAAATATGGTAGGAATTAATCTACATTTAGATTTGCAGGAAAATGTCAGAAATCAAGCTCATGAGAAAGATAATATGGCATATCCTCTCGACATGTGTCCCTTAAAGGTGTGGTGAAAAACAGGATTAATTTAGAGGGAAACTACTAGAATACATAGGAAGATCTCGAAGGAGTGAACTGCTAGTGTTATCTGGGGATAAGAGTGTTGGAAGAGACAATCAGGAAGGCGAGAGATTGATGGAATTAGCAGAAGCTATGAATTGTCATGAATACGGAAGTTTGAGAAAAAGGAGAAGTCATTGAGTAACTTATAAAATGGACAAAATGTTTCAAAGATTGACTTTGTGTTAGATAGCCAAGAAAACCATTACGGATTGTAAGATTACAAATAAATCCATAGAACCTCATAAACTGGTAGTGGCAGATTTCAGGCTGAAAGCAATAAGAAAAGGAAAGACCCCAGCCACAAATAGGATCAAAACTTAGAAGCTAAAGGGGGGTATAAGGTACAAGAGTTCAATAAATTTCTTCTCCGCTTGACCTCATTTCTCCGGATCTTGCCCCGAGGAAGAAGTGCATATCATCGGGGTCTCCTGAAATGGAAAATCCTACATTAGAGCACTGCTGGACATTTGGAAAATGTTGCTGTTCCACAGAATAGCTTGCAATGGGTAAGAATAATCAAAGACTGGCTTTACTGTTCTGTCAATTTTCTCTGATACTGTACTTCATTATCCATTTTAATCATGTAAGCGCCCTAACTCATTTGAGCAGATTGTAAATTTTCTAAGTTCCAAATAAAGTGTTGAGAGAAGGACCCAGTTTCATTACAACCTCCTTTATCTTAATTTATCCAACGCATCCTTGAAGAGAGAGTATTTAATGCTAATTATTTATCGCCGTGAATATGCCAACAGGTTACGAGCCAAGGTTATTGGCAAAACCATTTGATGGCGATGCCAATAATTATGATTTTCATAGTCTCTCCCATGGGCTAATGAAACCAGAGACTTGAGATGACGGAGTAAAAGCTATCAAGTTAATGAGACGATATTACCTTAGGGATATAACACAGAGTTTAAACTTTATGGAAATCATATACATACTCATAAATGGAAGATAAGAATGCTGATGTATCATAAGCTACAACAGATAAAGCTTTGCCGCCGCATAAGGAACGAGGCGAGGCAATTAATGACGACCTGATGGTTGTGTGTACATTAACCCTTTTACCCCCAGGCTCTTTGGAAATTTCCAACCCTTAACCCCCAAGGGGTTATTTTTCTCCCAGCACATTTTGCAGTATATATTTTTTAAATTGCTCTAACAGCCTTAATTTTTATCATAGAGAGGTCAGGTTGGTCTCATTCTCTTGGAAAATGCCTGAATTTTCTCAAAAAATTATCAAAAATATGAAAAAGAAATTTCATAGCATTTTTTTGCAAGGACGTACCGGTACGTCCATGGGGGTAAAGGGATGGCTTTTGTGAAACGTACCTGTACGTCCTTTGGGGGTAAAAGGGTTAAAAATTAGTAAAAACAAAAATGCTTCAGCAAGATATTTTGCGTCTAAAGCATACCTACTGCTACACGTGGCACTCACCTTTAATCTGTAGTTGAAAAGATCCGATTCCTGGCATTTCCTGTCGGTTCCCTCTTTGACCGCTGATTTGCAGGGCACCTGTAAACAATACCAAATTAGTTACAGAACTTTATAAACAGTAAACTAATAAAATTCATATCAAAGTCATACGGACAAGTCTCTAAGTCTCCCCACATACAAAAAAAAAGTCACTAACTCAAAATAGTATATTCCACAGCAAACTCCAAAATAGGTTTAGTGTTTCAATAACATTACACAGGAGGTTACACAATGTGTATTTTGTAAATATCCAATAGCTAAATTTATAAACCATAGAGTCAATTATTACTCAATTATAATAGCTGAGGCCGGTGGATTGGGCAACTTGGCCAAAGGGAAGCCAGTAAAAAGAAAATCACTTAACCCTTTTTCCCCCAAAGGACGTACTGGTACGTTTCACAAAAGCCATCCCTTTACCCCCATGGACGTACCGGTATGTCCTTGCAAAAAAATGCTATAGAAATCTTTTTTTCATATTTTAGATAATTTTTTGAGAAAATTCAGGCATTTTCCAAGAGAATGAGACCAACCTGACCTCTCTATGACAAAAATTAAGGCTGTTAGAGCAATTTGAAAAAAAAATATACTGCAAAATGTGCTGGGAAAAAAATAACCCCTTGGGGGTTAAGGGTTGGAAATTTCCAAATAGCCTGTGGGTTAAAGGGTTAACAACTAAATTATAAACCTTTCAGTTTTGCAGTTAAAGGGAAAGATATGACTTTACTGAACTAAACAAGTTATGCAGGATACTCCCAATCTTGGGCATCCGGCATCTTGCACTAGAGCGGAGAAAAAACACCGGAAAACACAGCCAAAAAATCACAACAAGCGGAAGCGATGATGCTATGAAAAGGAGTGACGTAGTTGGCGTGGGTTGAGATGGTGGTAGTAGCATTCAGTGGTGGGTGTTGAACGGCACCTCGCTGTAAAGGGGATATCGAGGAGGAGATATCTAAATGGCGCGAGACCTCTGGTTGTGATTTATCACGCCCCAGTATTAGACCGACACCTTATATAGGTGAGCGAGCTGGGTTCAACCCTGGCATTCCTATGCAACTTTTTTCTCTGGTAATTCATCGCAGTTATATACCTTAGAAAGGATGTAAAAGGAGCATTTCACGGAGGGGCACAGGTCTCTCGCCCAGAAATATATTTTTCCTTCGTCAAAATCCCTTTTTTTACTTCGAACTACTCCGATGATAAGACTATTGCCTTATAGAACTTTTATCTTATTATTGGGTTGTTTACCAAGACTTAGAGTAAAATATTTTACTCTCTTAGGTTTGGACTAATGATCTTTCAGGAACAAAGAATAAAGTTGCGTCCACACAGGCAACAATAATTTGTGAGACGACTTCTCAAGATTAATCATTCCTTGTTGCTGTCAGTTTCTTCTGAGCCCTTAGTAAATGTCCTTTGAAAACAGTAGGACTTGAATTAAAAAAAGCAATGACACCTTGGTCCATATGCTCCAAATAATTATTATTATTATAATTATCATTATTACTAGTTAAGCTACAACCCTACTTGGAAAAGCAGGATACTATAAGCCCTGGGGAGCTAATAGCAAAAAAACAGCCCAGTGAGGAGAGGAAACAAGGAAATAATGAACAACTAAAATAAAATATTCTAAGAACAGTAACAACATTAAATAGATCTTGCATATACAAACTATAAAAAGTTAAAAAAATTAAGGGGAAGAGAAAAAAGATTGAATAGCATTACCGAGTCTACCCTGAAGCAAGAGAACTCTATTCCAAAACAGCGGAAGACTGGTACAGAGGCTATGGCAGTACCCAAGACTAAAGAACAATGGTTTGATTTTGGTGTGTCTTTCTCCTAGAAGAGATACTAAAGATAGCTAATGAGTCTCTTCTACCCTTACCAAGGGAAAATGGCCACTGAACAATTAACAGTGCAGGAGTTAACCCCCTGGAGAGAAGAATTGTTTGGTAATCTCAGTATTGTCAGGTGCATGAGGGCAGAGAAGAACGTGGAAAGAATAGGCCAGACTATCTGGTGTATTATGTACAGGGAAAGGAAAAATTAGCTGTAACCAGAGAGAGGGATCCACTCCTGTCTGGCTAGTCAATGGACTCAAGTGAGCAGGTGACCAGGAGTATTGTCCAGTGCTAAAACTTTTAAACAAACCCTTGGAAACATAACACTGTCAGACTTCTGGTAAAATAAAGGTGTATAAAGCAATCTAAATGAAAATAATGGCATGTCACTCGAGCCTTCTTGTTAAATCTCTAGATGACAGGCAGTTGTCTCTTACACTATACCCCCTGGATCCTCTGCCTGATACACCAGCAAGGGTTTCAGCTGTAAGAATCAAGTCAATCTCTCCTTATTTAGTTAAGGCTTGGCATATGAAGCCAAAATAACCAGGTCTCATCCACATTAAAAACCTGCTCGTCAAGGTAACCACCTTTCCTTAATAATATAAGTCAGCACAATAGCATACAGTAGGTTCTCTGTTTACAACAGTTTCGTCTTGCGATGCTTAGCGGATATGACGTCTCTCCCAGAAGACAGGAAGAAAATGTGTTTCAACCTCCACTGATTACATCAGCTATACAAATGGCTGGAATAGTTTTCATAAATGTGATATTTATATAAACAGTACTTAACCCTTTTACCTCCAGGCTATTTGGAAATTTCCAACCCTTAACCCCCAGGGGGTTATTTTTTTCCCAGCACATTTTGCAGTATATTTTTTTTTAATTGCTCTAACGGCCTTAATTTTTGTCATAGAGAGGTCAGGTTGGTCTCATTCTCTTGGAAAATGCCTGAATTTTCTCGAAAAATTATCAAAAATATGAAAAAAAAAATCTATAGCATTTTTTTTCAAGGACTTACCGGTACGTCCATGGGGGGTAAAGGGATGGCTTTTGTGAAACGTACCAGTACGTCCTTTGGGGGTAAAGGGATGGCTTTTGTGAAACGTACCAGTACGTCCTTTGGGGGTAAAGGGGTTAAATAGTTAACCCCTTCCTGAGTGAGCATACGTTCACATGGTGAAAAGGTTTGTATATCACTATGATCATCAAAGCTGTACTAGTCGGGGACACCCCTACTTGGTTGGTTTGGTGTGAGCAATCACACAAAAATCTCACATGCTCACCTATACCGCAGTGGCCAGCATGGTGAAGACAACTGGCAAAACTCATTGATATGTGCGAGGCCTTTGTCATGCAGTGGACTAAAAACAGCGGCATTTGTTGTTGTCGTTAATAGCTAATAAAAGCAATGTTAAGAAATGTCACAGGAAATACAATTACAGTAAAGGCAAAACTTAAGAGGCAAATGTCAAAAGCATCAACTGCATTATTACAGGTACAAAGTGCCTAAATGGGGAAATCTATGACGTGTTAGTCAAAAATTCTATCTCATACTTTTAAGATTTTGACAATTGCCCCTCGTCCCAAATACAGTACGTGACAATTCTTTTGCATTTCAGCAACACGCACTTGTGACAAATACCAATTTTCACTGTTAATATTACAGGTAGTAGGTAGGCCAAGGCACTAGCCACCCGTTCATACTAACTAGAGTTATAGGGTCCTTTGATTGGCCGGCAGTACTACATTGAATCTCGTTCTGGTTACGGTTCAGTTTTCCTTTGCCGACACATCCACCGAATAGCCTGGCATATTCTTTCCACAGTCTCCTCTGTACTCATACACATGACAACACTTAAGCTAAACAAACAATTCTTCTTTGCTCAAAGGGTTAATTTCTGTTTTGTTATTGTTCAGTAGCTAATTTCCACTTACTAAGGGTAGAAGAGAAAGGAGCTCTTCTAGGCCACTCCAAAATCAAACCATTCTTCTCTAGTCTTGGGTAGTGCCATAACCTCTGTACCATGGTCTTTCACTGCCTTTGATTAGAGTTCTCTTGCTTTAGGGAACACTCGGACACACCATTCTATCTGTTTCCTTATTTCCTTTCTCTATTGGGCTATTTTCCTTATTGGAACCTTTGGGCTTATAACATCCTACTTTTCCAGCTGGGGTTCTAGCTTAGCTAGTAATAGTAATATTAACCCTTTTACCCCCAGGCTATTTGGAACTTTCCAACCCTTAACCCCCAGGGGGGTATTTTTTTCCCAGCACATTTAGCAGTATATTTTTTTTAAATTGCTCTAACAGCCCTAATTTTTGTCAGAGAGGGGTCAGGTTGGTCTCATTCTCTTGGAAAATGCCTGAATTTTCTCAAAAAATTATCAAAAATATGAAAAAAAAAAAATTTATAGCATTTTTTTGCAAGGACGTACCGGTACGTCCATGGGGGTAAAGGGATGGCTTTTGTGAAATGTAACAGTACGTCCTTTGGGGGTAAAAGGGTTAATAAAAGAGAAATCCTACACATTGCCTTACACATTCATTGGTATGCTTTAATTATACACATGAACTTGTCACAAATAAAGTTTCAAAGTTGAACCTAAACATCAAAATTTCTACGAGCAAGAATCCACTCCAGTATACCATCTATATCAGCTGGACAAGGGAGGCATTGTGGACTGTTTTCTAGTTCTTCTTATGGTACTCCTTGAATTCTCACAGAAAATCAATAAATAGCTCTTTCCAGGGATCAATTGAATGAACTGACTCTGGTCTCTATATAACATAAAACTATAACATGATTCATAAAAATAATTTACCTTTCAAAAAGCCATGATAAAAGTTTTATCTTTTTAATTTCCCAATTACAAAAAATATATCCCATGAGGTTGCAGATATACCTTCATCCCTTGCCCAAGATCTCAGAAATGAACTATACTATTATTATTAGCTAAGCTAAAACCCTAGTTGGAAAAAGCAGGATGCTATAAGCCCTGGGGTTGAACAGGGGAAAAATAGCTCAGTGAGGATAGGAAACAAGGAAATAAATAAACTATAAATGAAGTCATGAATACTTAAAATAAAATATCTCAAGATCAGTGTCATCAAAATAGATCTTTCATATATAAGCTATTAAAACTTAAAAAAATAAGAGGAAGAGAAATAAGATAAAATAGTGTGCCTGAGAGCACCCTCAAGCAAGAGAATATAACAACAAGAAGGCTTGGACTACTATAAAGAAACTGAACACTGAACAGAACACTTGAACAAGAGTACCTGCCATAACACCAGACAAAGCAGCAAACCAGCTACTATTCAACAAGGGTAGCTGCCATGACACCCAGCAGAGCAGCCAACCAGCTACTACCCAACAAGGGTAGCTGCCATGACACCCAACAGAGCAGCAAACCAGCTACTACTCCACAAGAGTAGCTGCCATGACACCCAACAGAGCAGCAAACCAGCTACTACTCAACAAGAGTACCTGCCATGACACCAGACAGAGCAGCAAACCAGCTACTACTCGACAAGAGTAGCTGCCATGACACCCGACAAGAGCAGCAAACCAGCAGCTACGACTCCACAAGAGTAGCTGCCATGACACCCAACAGAGCAGCAAACCAGCTACTACTCAACAAGAGTAGCTGCCGTGACACCCGACAGAGCAGCAAACCAGCTACTACTCAACAAGAGTAGCTGCCGTGACACCCAACAGAGCAGCAAACCAGCTACGACTCAACAAGAGTAGCTGCCGTGACACCCAACAGAGCAGCAAACCAGCTACGACTCAACAAGAGTAGCTGCCGTGACACCCAACAGAGCAGCAAACCAGCTACGACTCAACAAGAGTAGCTGCCGTGACACCCAACAGAGCAGCAAACCAGATATGACTCAACAAGAGTAGCTGCCGTGACACCCAACAGAGCAGCAAACCAGCTACGACTCAACAAGAGTACCTGCCGTGACACCCGACAGAGCAGTAAATCAGCTACTACAACATAAACCGCCCAACAAAGAACGAGTGTACCTCAAGAAAACGATGCATGAAATGGACCACATCAGGTGAGAAAGGGATTAACAAGTTCTCTTGCTTGAGGGTACACTCGGGCACACTATTCTATCTAATTTCTCTTCTTGTTTTGTTAAAGTATTTGTAGTTTAAATAGGAATTACTCATTTAAATGTTGTTACGGTCCTTAAAATATTTCATTTTTCCTTTCCTCGCTTGGCTATATTCCCTGTTGGGGCCCCCAGGCTTAAAGCATTCTGCTTTCCCAACTAAGGTTGTAGCTTAGCAATTAATAATAATAATCTGAAACTAATACCACTTCCCTCTCGCACAAGGTTGCTGTGACATCACAGCAGGAACATAATGACTGAGCTGTTGTAAGAATTGTAAATTGATGATTTGTTCACTAACCAAACAAACAACCTAAGAATTAAATAGCAGCAGCTATGAATACAAATAGTATCAGTGTTGATGTAGTAGCATGTGCCCTGGGACACTGCCACATGCATTAATGATAATCAACCAATCAGTTGTCTTAATGTGGTAGCCATTTTCATTATTGATAATCTTCTTGCTTGAAAAGGAAAAGGGTGATCACACTTGAAGTCTGCAACCTCACCATCCTTGTGAGCTAAGGATGGGGAGTTTGAGGGAGCCTAAAGGTCTACCTTGTGAGTTATCAGCCGCCATTCCCTGGCTCTGCCTGGTCCTAGCTTGGGAGGAGAGGGGGCTTGGAATGCTGATCACATTCATATATGGTCAGTCTCTATGGCATTGTCACTGACCATTGCCTCTGCCACTGACAAGTAGCCTTTAGAACTCTAATTGTTTTTAAGCAAGACCCTATGATAAATACAGGACTGTCAGACAATTTCTAACAGTATTCAACTGGTCTGGTAAAAATAAATGTTCCTGTGAAGACAAATAATTTGACATTTATCATATATACACATGACTGGTAAATTTAACATTGGGGACACGGATGTGTCATGTAAAAATATCTAGATTTTTCAGTCTCTTATTCACAGTAAACCTTTAATACATAAAACATTTCTTTGAAACATTTACTACGGTTTAAGCCGACATAATTTGAGCTCAGTTTGATAAGAGTTCTGATCTGTGATTTCAACGCCTTACTGTTGTTACAGGCATCAAATTCCGAAGTATGCCAGTAGTGTTCAAATATCTGATCTAAAGAGTTCATTTGGTGATTGATTGACTGATTTCAAGTTTTCAGGCATCCTGACATCTAAGGTCATTGACGCCGGTCATTTGGCGAACTATTCACATTCAAGAACACTATGATGTTTAACTAGTTGAAATTACTCTATTCTAATATTGAAAGTTATAAAATGCAAAAGCAAAAAGTAAGGAAATAAGGTCATTTAACCCTTTTACCCCCAAAGGACGTACTGGTACGTTTCACAAAACTCATCCCTTTACCCCTATGGACGTACCGGTACGTCCTTGCAAAAAAAATGCTATTTAAATTTTTTTTTTTAGCATATTTTTGATAATTTTTTGAGAAACTTCAGGCATTTTCCAAGAGAATGAGATCAACCTGACCTCTCTATGACAAAAATTAAAGCTGTTAGAGCAATTTGAAAAAAACTATACTGCAAAATGTTTGAAAAAAAATAACCCCTTGGGGGTTAAGGGTTGGAAATTTCCAAATATCCTGGGGGTAAAAGGGTTAATGGAAAAAACAACAGGAAAAAATAGGATTCTTTTGGACACATTAAAAGAAATTGGAAGAAACTAAACAATGTTGAATTTAAATTTGACTTAAGTTTTTTGTACCTCATTTAAGGTTTATGATTGATTGAAGGAGGAGGAGGAGGAGGAGGAGGAGGAGGACGAGAGAGAGAGAGAGAGAGAGAGAGAGAGAGAGAGAGAGAGAGAGAGAGAGAGAGAGAGAGAGAGAGAGAGAATTTTTTCTTCTAATAATTAGTTCAAATATGATTTACTGTGCATTAACGATGTGGATAATTTTCCATGATCAGACCTCTAACCCAGGTACTATAGTCCATTTCTTTTAGCGAGGCATATTTGCACCGACTGGCGGCGGTGCCCTTTTAGCTCGGAAAAGTTTCCTGGTCGCTGATCGGTTAGAATGATCTTGTCCAACCAACCAGCGATCAGGAAACTTTTCCGAGCTAAAAGGGCACCGCTGCGAGTCGGTGCAAATATGCATCGCTAAAAGAAATGGACTATAGCTTCCTCCTTTGTTACTTTTTAAAAGGGGCATTTTTTAATATTAAATAGATAATAATCCTCGTCTCTTACCATGGAATTGATAACTGTAATCCTAGAGAACTTGGTTTTTGCATTTAAGTCATGCGGTTTCTTGGTGCGTTCTCTATAACTGTAGTGTACTTGCTGTTCAAACTTGCGGTTCAGTAGCTCAATTTACTTCAGCAAACTTTCATGATCTGAAAAAAGATAATTCATGGATAAGCATGTCATGAAATACTTCTGGAAACAAGTAAAATCTATTGAATTATAAAAAAGAAAGCAATGATAAGAAAAAAAAAAGTCAGTGCAGTAAGCCAGTCTTTGTACATAAGTTTTCCAATGACTAACACTGGAAGGTTATTCACCAATAATAAGATTATACATTAAAAGCATTGATGGCCACTCATAGGACTGCTAACACAGAACTCGTGTAACATTTGTGTCAAATTTGTTGATGTATATACATAATATCCCCAGAATATAGTCATCATCATCTCCTCCTACGCCTATTGACGCAAAGGGCCTCGGTTAGATTTCGCCAGTCGTCTCTATTTTGACCTTTTAAATCAATACTTACCCATTCATCATCTCCCACTTCATGCTTCCTAGTCCTCAGCCATGTAGGCCTGGGTCTTCCCACTCTTCTTGGGGAGTGCCCGAATATTAATATGGAAGCCATTTTAGTACTTGCTTTCCTGTAAATATCAAAAACAAATCTTCTATTATTTCTATGCACTAAAACATCTAAAAATGGCAATTTACAATTATTCTCTTCTTCAATAGTGAATTTTATGGAGTATACTAAACTATTTAACTTTTCCAAAAAAATATTTAGATTCTCATATGTAGGCCAAACCCAAAAAATATCGTCAACATAACGAAACCAAAAAACCCCTTTAGGCAAAATCGCTGGTTACAATTTAACTTCGAAAAATTCCATGTAAAGGTTACTGAGTACTGGGGATAGGGAATTACCCATTGCCATTCCAAACTTTTGCAGGTAGTACTTTACATTAAAAATAAATTTACAGTCTTTAACAGATAATCTTATCAATTCACTGATTGGAATAAACATGATAACCCTGATTTTGTCAAGTAAACCTTTACAAGATCATGCTTATAGTGCACTAGGTTATGGTTTAAGTTTTTCTTTCTCTCCGGAAATACCCTGATTAGTAGACGATCGGTATTATTACTTTAAGTGTGCATGTGAAACCATCTTGTCGTACTCATTTCTAGAGCCTGTCGTTCTTTAAAGGCCATTTTTGTCATCTTGTTTCTAAAAGAAAAGGCTTAATTGCATCTGAGTGTTTATTCTTATCTTATGGGTAGACAGACCATATTTATATTGCAAGGTCATCAGATGAATACAGTTAGAACAGAGTAAAGTTGCCTTCCCATAAGCGCAAACTGCCGATCGGAAACACGAAATACAGACTATCCACCCTACGGATATAACTCATTTTCATCAGAGACTTTTCTTGTCCATAAAACACAATTTCAGTTCCTTGAATATGTCAAATTACTGACCCTAACTATGTTCACTGACCTCTGACACAAACTTGGTGCACGAGTCATAATAATCATGCTTAGATAGCTCCTTCTCGCTGTTCTGTTTTGGTTCGATGCACGCCTCTCTCTCTCCCCCCAGTATCAACTACATTACAAGATCTCTAGACAAAAACTAATAAAAACTAGAGGGGCACTCAGTAGAGCGCATACCTCCGCCGTGGTATCTTATTCCTCGACCTTCATATGTATTAAATGACATGGACTTTCATACACTCAATTATGAGGCAAGTTTAAAGTCCCTGTGACAACGACGTCCAAACTCATGGCTGATTACGTGTATTGGACCTTTTGCTTGATTGTAACCTTGACCTTAGAAAATTTAATCCTTTCCAGCTTTTTACGTAACATGTAATCCCTGCAAGTTTCATTACTCTACGATTAAAATTGTAGCCAGGGAACTGTTAACAGATAAACAAACAAACAGGGGATAAAACATAACCTCCTTCCAACTTTGTTGGCAGAGGTAATTAACTACTAAGGAGACATTCTGGTCAATATTTCAAGTTCTTATCAGCAACGTTTGGAATCAAAACCTAGAACTCCATGTACATACTATAGAGTATTAAGCCTAGATTAGATACCTGTTTCCTCCAGGGTGACCAGACTTAGAAAACTGAAATAAGGGATACTTAAATTGGAGAGGTAGTTGAACAACATAGGCACACAACTTTCATAAAGTTACACCCGCAGAGACTCGGCTACATTCGTTACATATATCGAGGCATCAGAATATTGCAATCAAGCATGTTTTATAGTTTTAAAGGATTTTACTTTATGATGAAAGCCTTTCCATAATCCTTATAAAAATATTTTTAAAAATTTCACTAAAATAAATATTTTTTCAGATCTTTAAAATACTGTATGGGACCCAAAAAGGATTGATAGGGAACACAGGACGAACTTCATAATTATGGTACAATCCTCTCTAATACAGGATGCCTGGTTACCCTGCGGTATCACGCAAGAGACAACATTTGTATCGGGAATGACATTGCATGGGTCATATTCACAAAATTTGGCCTCTATAGTCTAGCAATGAGAATTGAAGGTCATTTAAACCATTATTTGTTTTTTGCCAGGAACATATAAAAGGAATGAAATAACCGAGCTTCCGCAACCCTAAGAGGAAGACCTAAAAAAAATAATAGGTTCATTTTTATTAAATGAAACAAATTTAGAAAATACAAAATGAATATTATACCTGATGTAGACAAAAAGACAAAGCAGCGTAAAAGAAAGTAAATTCAAAATAGTTAGATTATAGTACGAGCTATTGTAGAGGCTATGCCTCCTCCCTGAACTCGAAGAGAATGGAGAGCAAGAATGAAGGAAATAGGAGCAGGGATACGGCAGAAGACTTGAAAGTAGGAGCAGATAAGGAATGGGGGTAAATTTACAGCTTAAACTATGGCTGGTTTAGGGATAAAGAAATAGCATGGAATCCACAATAACAAGTAAAGTACAGGGAAGCAAAACCTATTATAACCTCAACCACCTAACCAGTATAGAGTAACTGTAATCCCAACTTATTTTCTGGGTAGGCTTTGCCCACCTATACCAAGTTAAGCTTTGGTATTAGTCAAATTACCCTATTCAGGTACCATATGACCACACTAAAGGTAAAATTCATCAATAAACTATTTAGGTAATTACAATAGGATTAGGGTTGCGATGGCCGATGGAGTAACGTCGCTGACTGGTGAATGCCAGACTGGGGTTTGCATCCCGCTCAAACTCGTTAGTTCCTTTGGTCGCTGCAACCTCACCGCCCTTATGAGCTAAGGATGGGGGGGTTTGGGGAGCCTCTAGGTTTAATTGCTATGTCATCAGCAGCCATTGCCTGGCCCCCTTCGTCTTACCTTGGGCGAAGTTCGTATGTATATATGGTCAGTCTCTAGTCTAGGGCAATGTCACTGTCCCTTGCCTCTGCCATTCATGAGCGGCCTTTAAACCTTTAAACCTTTACTGTGCATAACCCATTCAGAATCACACTTCGGAAACCTTAAGTAATGATAATACCAAGACTACAATAAACTGCTACTACAATTACGAAAAATAAGTCACAAAGGTTATTTTAGATATGAAAATATCGTAGGTTGAATAAATCTACTTTCAAATGGTTTCTCTTACTTCATAAATATAATCGAGGCCATAGCATGAGCAGTTTAAATCTACGGTAGTGTGGCCAAAGAGATGACAGGTGGCCATGTTGGCCAGTCGAGTTACACAAATTATCTATACACAGCCGAGTAATTACATTTACAATGGCAATCTTCTGAGATGGCCTTAGCTTACACCAGCCATCGGTAAAAACACAACAGACACTTTTAAATGTCACAATCGTAGACAAATGCCGTACCTACTTACCAAGAGACTGATTCTCGATTAGTCTTGTCTTTGCCAGCAAATACCAAATAATACGTCTTAGACAGTACACCGAGATGTTAGTTTATCATTTGGGTGTTTAAAAACATAATTAATTGCGTGAAAATACTTACAATAAGCTAATTGTAGCAGGAGAGACAAGGTTTTCTTGAACGAAACTTGCCGCACAATATTACCACAAATTAGGTCACGTGACTTTGTTTACATTTTTGTCAACGTTCCAACAGCCTTGCGAGCCACGAAGGGAACGCTATTTTAAACCGTTCCAACAGACTTGCGAGCCACGAAGGGAACTGTATTTTAAACCAAGGTCTATAGACCTTGTTTTAAACCATTTATCTATCATATACTTTCGTAAATCACAATTATATATTAAAAATATCTTTAATATATCATATTAGTTTCCCTGAACGAAACTTGCCGCACAATATCACCACAAATTAGGTCACGTGACTTTGTTTACATTTTTGTCAACGTTCCAACAGACTTGCGAGCCACGAAGGGAACTGTATTTTAAACCAAGGTCTATAGACCTTGTTTTAAACCATTTATCTATCATATACTTTCGTAAATCACAATGATATATTACAAATATCTTTAATATATCATATTTCATCCAATTAATATTAAATTTGTCGTTACAGCTTCAATATTATCCTTTCATTCTGACGTATAAAACACTGGATTTCAATTGTAAATGAATGGCATGGCCTTCAAATTTAATATAATTAATTACCAACGAATTTTCAGTAATGTAAAATGCTGTCTAGATTAAAATTTAAATTCACATTATTTCACAGCACGTAGTAGGTTGGCCAAGGTACCTGCCACCCGTCGAGATACTAGTACTAGAGTGCTACTGGGACTTTGACTAACCAGATTAATATTATTATTATTATTATTATTATTATTATTATTATTATTGGCTAAGCTACAACTGTAGTTGGAAAAGCAGGATGCTATAAGCCCAGGGGCTCCAACAGGAAAAAATAGCTCAGTGAGGAAAGGAAAGGAATAAACTAAAAGAGAAGTAATGAATTGAAATAAAATACTTAGAACAGTAAAAAAATATAAAAGACATTTCTTGTATAAACTAAAAACTTAAGAAAAAAATAAGAGGAAAAGAAATAAGGTAGAATAGTGTGTCCGAGTGTATCCTCAAGCAAGAGAAATCTAATCCAAGACGGGGTTCCCTTGCTTGAAGGTACACACGAGCACACTATTCTATCTATTTCATTATTTCCTTTCCTCACTTGGCTTTTTTCCCTGTTGGAGCCCCTGGGCTTATAGCATCCTGCTTTTCCAACTAGGGTTGTTGCTTAGCATTTAATAATAATAATAATAATAATAATAATACGGGACGAATATATTAAAATAAGTAAATTATTTTTATCTGGAGTAATATATTCAATTCTTAATATATATATATATATATATATATATATATATATATATATATATATATATATATATATATATATATAAATTGATAATACAAATATATTAGAAGAGACTGATGCCAACTTTTCTCTTGGCAAGGATCCTTCATTAAAAGAAAAAACTATTGTCTGAGCTTTAAAATTCTTCCATATAAAATATATATTTTGTAAAATAGTATTACAAAATACAATTATATTTAAGAAATAGAGTGCATTGGATCCAATTAATGTTTTATTTGACTGTAAAATTAGAAATATTGAAGGGTTTTCAGTCATCTAGTTTGGTAACGTGGCAAAAAATGAATTTTGTGTTATGGCTTATAAAACATTAATATACCATTTTAATGGCAATTTTAAGTCTTAGAATTTAATACAGTTAATCATTAAAGGATATTCCATCCTAGAGATAGCTATATATAGATGAAAACCTTAAAAATAGAGATTTATTATTAGCAGACGAATTTATTTAGGGAAACTAAACTAAATTAAGAAAACAATATCTTATAAATTGGCCCATTCTATCATGTAAATTTCGGCTTCAATTTTGATACTACTGTTCCTGTATTCTATTAAATGATTTATATATATTTATTATTCATTAGAGGCTCGTAATTTCAAGAAATTCATGGACACGGCGATGGTATGGACACCTATTGGCAGTAGAAGTAACTATTTATGTAGACATATATTAGATACTATCTTGCAACTTTGTATATCCAAAAGAAGGTATTTTGTGCAAAACATGGACTATTGTATCATTGCAATAGGAGACGAATATATTAAAAAATAAAATTACTTTTATTTGGTGTTATAATATATACAATTGTGAAGATAAATACTGAGAAAAAAACTAAAATAGAAAATTT
>NC_090737.1:140617758-140620258 GCF_036898095.1 Palaemon carinicauda
GAGAGAGAGAGATGGGTTTGTTTTAGACATGAAAGAATATCTGTATTATTATTATTATTAGCTAACCTCCAACCCTATTTGGAAAAGCAGGATGCTATAAGCCCCATAAGACCTCCAACAGGGAAAAATAGCCCAGTGAGGAAAGGAAATAAGGAAATAGATAAATTACAGAAGTGAACAATTAGAATAAAATATTTTATGAACAATAACAATAAAATAAATCATTGTATATAAAGTATAAAAACTTTAAAAAAACAAGAGGAAGACAAATAAGATAGAATAGCCTACCCGAGTGTACCCTCAAGCAAGAGAACACTATCCCAAGACAGTGGAAAACCAGGTACAGACGCTAATAATAACAACAACAACAATAATAATAATAATTTCCTATAAATGTTGTGGAAGCAATTCATGGCGAAGTACATTCCACATTATAAAGTAATACCACAAGAATGTACAGTACAGTAGAGTACATTACATATGATTTAAAGTACATAAAAGTACTTTGGCAATGTGCTTAAATAGTTACTTATCTAAAGATCTCGAATTTGAATAACTTTAATAGGAAATAAATAATGGAATATCAACAGATATGTCAAGAAATGATAGAATTAAAACAATTAATAATATATTTCAGGAAGACAATAATAAGATAGTGAATTATAACTAATAAGAAATAAAGACACAAAGAGAGACAGCTGATTTCCAACCCCTTCGGCCTTCGGGTGTCGAAGTAAATGAAGAAATGAAACATTTTCGGTTAGGCACCAAGAGTAACGGTCTCTCTCTCTCTCTCTCTCTCTCTCTCTCTCTCTCTCTCTCTCATGAATTCCTTAGATGTGAAACCTTACATATCAACGCTCTTATACCTCATAGATATATTTTATCAATTTTTAAAATAAGGTTCTGGACGGATAATTTAGAGAGAGAGAGAGAGAGAGAGAGAGAGAGAGAGAGAGAGAGAGAGAGAAAGAGAGAGAGAGAGAGAAGCTAAGACATCTGACTGCTTTGTTTTCCAACACTGCACCATTGCCAAATCTCCAAATCATATTCTACTTAATAATTGAAAAGGGATGTATTATATTATAAATGGTTTAATCTTTGTTTAAAAGACAGTCCTTAAAGCCTTGATTTTTATTCGATCCTCTATTTTCATATAAATAAACTATCCACTGCACTGTTTTGAACATTTGGCAACGCTGCTTTTCCCCGTTCTATAGGCGGGTCGAAGATGTCTGTCTGTCTGTATAGATTATCCAGGGCCCCCAAAGGCCAGAGATGATCCAACATGCTTGTGTCCAGCATTAATAAAGCATCACGCAATGCTGTCTATTTCTTCAAACCATAAAGTATCAGTAAAAGTTTAAGCCTTGTTGGTATTTACGTAACTATTTAAATATTAACGCCAAAAAAAAGGCTAAATGCAAACCCTTTGCATGTCAGACTTAGTAGTTTCAAAAAGGATTACTTGCAAAATTAACTTTAGTTTTAAGCTCGATTTTCTTGGCTTATATCTATGCGTAATTAAGATAAGCCCAAAATATATAACTAAGGATTAAAACTTGATGAATTTTGACCACCATCTTTCATATAATATTCAAAATAATGTTATAAACTCTAAGTTTCCTATAGGCCTAATGATAAGTTTATTTGCAAAATAGTCAGCAGAACTGTAAATGAAAATGAAGTATATCTAGAAAAAAAAAAAAGATTGTATTAACAGGCTAAGAAATAAATGAACCTTAAAACTTTCATTAATTTATTTTTACCATTTCTCATAATGATCCTGCTTCTATTTTTGTATGTCTTTATCTTTATGTACCGAAGATCAGAAAACTCTTTACACAGTTCAATAAAGAGGGAAAAATTAAACTTGCAGTCATATCTATGCTAAGGGCCTCTTTATGAAAAAAAATATTCATAATTTACTTAACCTTCTGAATATAAACAATATGCGGTTGTGTTGTGCGTCTTTGTGCGTGTATACGTCTCGAGATATTTGAGAGAGAGAGAGTGAGAGAGAGAGAGAGAGAGAGAGATAGAATTAGCTAGCAAATGTCTGGTTGGTAACACAAGGGTCGAAAACACATTTCTTTAGAACAGCCCACATGCCACTCTCCAACTTTCTCTCTCTCTCTCTCTCTCTCTCTCTCTCTCTCTCTCTCTCTCGATAATATATAAAAACTTCTTAGAATGCGTGCGTGCGTGTGTGTGTGTAGAAATCACGAAATCTGACGTGAATACCACATGAAATGTGTAGCCTATATATGCATGTATAAATACATGAATTATCGAGACAAAATATTTCATGAAAATTGGGAGAAAACAATTAAAAAAATCGTAAAAAAGGAGATCATGATAAAATATGTTTTTTATGCAAAGATGTCGGTAAAACGCTAAGGAACAAAAGACAATTGATATATTTACTGAACTCCATTTTGGTTTTCATAAGAGACATATATATTTAATGTGTTTATTGGACATTAAGAATAACAGAATG
>NC_090737.1:140625258-140705263 GCF_036898095.1 Palaemon carinicauda
ACATATATATGTATATATAATATATATATATATGTATATATATATAAACGTGTATATATATATATATTATATATATATATATATATATTATACATATACAAATGTCTGTTGAATAAGAAGTTTTATATAACTCTGACCATCCTTTACATTCAGATCTCCCTGGACATTTCCATCCTGTTCGTTATACTAGGCAGGCAGTTAATTCTAATAGCCAAGCCTTCTCCATCATGAGGCTCAATACTACACAGTATTCTAGAAGTTTTATTCCAGCTGTTACCAAGTTGTGGAATGATCTTCCTAATCGGGTAGTTGAATCAGTAGAACTTCAAAAGTTCAAAGTTAGAACAAATGTTTTTATGTTGAACAGGCTGACATAAGTCCTTTTATAGTTTATATATCAAATATCTGTATTAATGTTAATGTTTTAAAATATTTGATTTTAATTTTTCATGACTTCTTATATCGTTTCTTTATTTCCTTATTTCTTTTCCTCACTGGGCGATTTTTTCCTTGTTGGAGTCCTTGGGCTTATAGCATCTTGCATTTCCAACTGGGTTGTAGCTTAGCTAAAAATAATAATAATTATAATATATATATATAAATTTATATATATATATATATATATATATATATAAATATAAGTGTGTGTGTGTGTGTGTTTGTGTATGTATATATATATTATATATATGTGTGTGTATCTATATATATATATATATAATTCTCTTTTTCAATATATATATATATATATATATATATACCAATTGAGTTTGTGAATAGTAATTACAACAAAAAATGAAAGAGTTACTAAAAAGGGAACGAAGATCTGATAAAAAAGGTTTGCACAATATCACCAACATTGCCATATATGTATGGAACTATTAAAACTCATAAGCCAAATTATCCAGCTAGGCCAATAATAATAATAATAATAATAATAATAATAATATAAGTGATACGTCACCCAATTGTACCCTCAAGCAAGAGAACTCTAATCCAAGACAAGAAGAAAGAAGAAGAAGAAGAAACACTCAAAGTATATTTGAATAATATTAATCGAAAGGAAACAATGGAAATATCAACAATTGTGTCATGAAATAATAGAATTAACGCAGGAAGGAAAACAATAAAAGAAGAAATGAGTTTCCCGGCCAGGCCACGAGTAATGGTCTCTCTCTCTCTCTCTCTCTCTCTCTCTCTCTCTCTCTCTCTCCTTCCTTAGATTTGAAACCTTGTATATACAATAGTTTATATATCGACGCTCTTATACCTTAAGTATATATTTCCTCAAATTTTTTTCTCCAAAATATAGTTTTTTTAACTAAATGTCAAAGCTTTAGCACTTTGTAATAAACGAAATATTGCTAAAGGATGAAAGAAATAATTGAGAGAGAGAGAGAGAGAGAGAGAGAGAGAGAGATTCTAGGTGCTTATGCGAAAACAATTGCCACATGGTGCCAAATATCAAAACAACATTCTACTTCAAGACTGAAATTAGAATTACCGAGCTATAAATGGTTTAATTTTAATCAACATAAACCTTTATTACGGCGTTGAATTGTATTTGATATTTGACTTTCATATAAAATGAATTAATCACTAATTGTTTTGAACATGTGGCACTAAGATCACACAAGCAGTTATACTAAGATCTCTTTTAGAAAAATCCTTAAATTCAGTTAACTTCTGTCAGTATTTTAGGAACTATGACCTCTAATACAGGGTCTTTAGAATTAAGTTTAGTGAAAGTTTGAAAAAATAGCAAAGTAGACAATGGCTAGGTTAAGTCAAATTTGGAAATCGAATGGCTTGAAATTACATATAAAAATCAGACTATATATCAGTGTTACTAAAGGGTATGACAACGAAACAATAGATTTAGTATATTTGAGAAAAGAGTCCTCACAAGGATATTGGGAGTTAAATGGCAGGGCAGGATTAGAAATGTAACTATAAGAGAGATTAATCGAGTGCCATTCGTGATGAGATCATGATGAGGGGTAGATGGAGATGGTTTGGGCATGCTCTTCGCACACCCCAAGAGAGATTAGTTCACCAAACTTTCAACTGGGCTCCAAAAGGCACTAGAAAGAGTTGGAAGACCCAGACCTACATGGCTGAGGAATATGAAGCGTAAAGTAGACATTGAATGGAGAAGTATTGAATTAAAAGCTCAAGATAGAGATGACTGGCGAATTCTAACCGAGGCCCTTTGCGTCAATAGACGTAAGAAGAGATGAAGTGAAGGTACAAGAGAGAGAGAGAGAGAGAGAGAGAGTGTTTTATATATATATATATATATATATATATATAACAAATGCAGCCGTTTCTAGTCCACTACAGGACAAAGGCCTCAGATATGTCCTTATTCATGTCTGGAGTTTGTATGCGTGGGAATGAATGACGACGCTCACAGGTGTGTGTGTGCGTGCGTGCGTTTCTTATTGTATAGAGCAACCCGTTATTACGAACATCACATCGTTCACCTTCATTTAAAGCATTCGAAATAAATCAAAGAAATGCCTTATGAATTATATAGAGGATGACATACGCTACAATAATCATAAAACACAGAAAGTTACAAAGTAAAACAAATAATAATAATAAACTTACCCTTTGGAAATGATGGGGACAAATTTTATATACATCCTCCGTGTCTCACTGCTGTAAGATAACTGACCCGGCTGACCATCTAACGGTACCAGGGTTTGCCAGGTTTTCCAAATGAAAAAGGGCAACGTCTGAACAACAGCAGCTTTAAAAGGCCAACTTAATGGTAAAAAAAGGCCAACAATATAGCATTCAAGGCTGACCAATTTAAAAAAGGCCAAATTCAGGTATCTAGCATGGAAAAAAGGCCATATTTTGGAGTTTTTTTTTGGCCCATAAAAAGGCCAACCTGGCAACCCCTGGCAGCATCTCATCTGGGCGCTCAGGCTCAGGGATAACTTGAAGTCCGTGAGAATTAGGTTTTTTAATAAGTTTTGAAATAAAGTAGTTATTAGGAGTGCTAATGAATAATGGAAAATATATATTCAAACAAAGTCTGTTTTAAGGCAGAGATTCTGAATGAATAAACCCTTTTTTTTATATATTAATACTTTTCGAGAGTGAATTTTCAAGTCCGTGAGAGTTAGCAGACGAAATGTACCCCCTCTACTATGTCCAGATAAACATGCATTTCTTGTCTCCTGTGGTGTGTGTTTGTGTGTTTGCGTGCGTGTGTGTGTGTGTGTGTGTGTGCATAGGTCTAAAAAAACCTAAATTTCTTATCCTAATTATCTGGAAGACATTGTAAATATATCAATAAATGAATAAATAAGGGATTAACAAAAAATCCTGATACATGTCAAATAATAATAATAATAATAATAATATAATAATAATAATAATAATAATATAATAATAATAATAATAATAATAGATGAAAGAATGAAAGATACAGATAATGATACAATTAAAACTTGATTGAAGTGAAATATTTAATTTATATATATATATATATATATATATATTATGTTATATATATATATATATATATAAATTCTGGTTTGAAATGCATATCTTGTTTGAATAGAAAAGGCAAATATATATATATATATATATATATATTTATATATATATATATATATATATATACCCTGGAAGAGAAAGACACTCCAAAATCAAACCATTGTTCTCTAGTCATGGGTAGTGCCATAGCCTCTGTACCATGGCCTTCAACTGTCTTGGATTAGAGTTCTCTTGCTTGAGGGTATATAATGGCACGCTGTACTATCTTATATCTCCTTTTATTTGAATTTTTTTTATACTTTATATATGAAATATTTATTTTAATGTCGTTACTGTTCTTGAGATAATCTATTTTAATTATTCATTACTTCTCGTGTATATTTTATTTCCTTATATCCTTTCCTCACTGGGCTATTTCACCTTGTTTAAGCCCTTGGGCTTATAGCATCCTGCTTTTCCAACTAGGGTTGTAGCTTAGTTTGTAGTAATAATGATAAAAATATGAGAGGGAGTATTGACGCAAAGGGCCTCGGTTAGATTTCGCCAGTCGTTAGATTATATATATATATATATATATATATAGATAGATAGATAGATAGATAGATATAGTATATTTGTAATATTTTATGATCTTACCCAAACCACCTCCCAGCTATACTTAGAGAGAGAGAGAGAGAGAGAGAAGAGAGAGAGAGAGAGAGAGATATCCAGCTATCAGTTATTATGCCTTGAAGTTTATTCTTTCCTATTAGTCTCTCTCTCTCTCTCTCTCTCTCTCTCTCTCTCACGCAGATTCGACTGAAGAAATCCTTAGAAATATAAATACACCTTTATTTTCTTATTTCCTTTCCTCACTGGGCTATTTTTCCCTGTTGGAGCCCTTGGACTTATGGCATACTGACTTTCCAACTAGGGTTGTAGCTTGGCTAATAATAATAATAATAATAATAATAATAATAATAATATTAATAATAATAATAATAAAACGTTGGCCAACACTTAATATCATCATTATTACAAGCCAAGCTACAACCCTAGTTGGAAAACCAGGAAGCTATAAGCTCAAAGGGCCCCAACAGGGAAAAAATAGCCCAATGAAGAAAGTAACCAATGAAATAAATAAACTACAAGAGAGGTGATATTAAATATATATTAAGACTAGTGACAACGTTGAAAAAGATCTGTCATATATAAACTAAGAAGACTTGTGTCCGCCTGTTCAACATAAAAACATTCGCTGTCACAGTTAGGAATAACATTTTACTAACATACAAAACATGCATGGTATTATAATCGGTAGCATATTAAAATGTGTCATTTACAGGCTTAACAAATAATTAAAACTTGACTGCCAAAATTGAAACGCCATCAACCGTCATCGGTTTATTATTATTATTATTATTATTATTATTATTATTATTATTATTATTATTATTATTATTTGCTAAGCTACAACTCTAGTTGGAAAAGCAGGATGCTATAAGCCCAGGGCCCCAACAGGGAAAATAGCCCAGTGAGGAAAGGAAACAAGGAAAAATTAAATATTTTAAGAACAGTATCATTAAAATAAATATTTCCTATATAAACTATAAAAACTTTAACAAAACAAAAGGAAGAGAAATAAGATAGAATAGTGTCCCCGAGTGGACCCTCAAGCAAGAGAACTCTAATCCTATCATTATTATTATTATTATTATTATTATTATTATTAGAAGCTAAGCTGCAACCATAGTTGGAAAAGCAAGATGCTACAAGCCCAAAGGCTCCAACAAGGAAAAATAGCCCAGTATGGAAAGGAAACAAGGAAATTAATACATAACATGAGAAGTAATAAAACCAAAAATAGAATATTTCAAAATATGTAACATTAAATTAGATCTTTCATATAAAAACTATTCAATACATGAAGTTGACGAATTTACCCGATTATGAAATAAGATTTCCATTCGTGTTTCGTTTATAAAATTGATTACTTTTCTCTCAATTTTGATAGAATAAGCGATTGAAAATATTGTATTGGACTAGATGGAAAAGCAGGATGCTAAAAGCCCAAAGGCTCCAACAGGAAAAATAGCCCAGTTTGGAAAGGATATAAGGACAAACTACAAGAAGTTCAAGAATAATAACAACATTGAAATAAAATAACACGAGGAAGAGAAACAAGAAAGAAGAGTGTGCCCGAGTGTACCCTCAAGCAAGAAATCTCTAACCAAGACAATGGAAGACCATAGTACAGAGGCTATGGCACTACCTAAGACCAGTGAACAATGGTTTGATTATGGAGTGTCCTTCTCCTAGAAAAGCTGCTTACCACAGCTAAAGAGTCTCTTTTACCCTTACCAAATGGAAAGTAGCCACTGAACAATTGTCGTTTGAATAGAATCAAAAGTTTTTGATAAAATCTATAGCATATTGCTACATAGAATATTACGTAATCATATTCATTTATTACTATCTTAGAATTACAATATTCACATGATATTTTGTAGTACGAAAAAGATGTTTATTTGTTATAATAGTATTTTAACATTTGGTTCATTTTATCTATCTATCTATCTATCTATCCATCTATATATATATATATATATATATATATAAGAAGCAAATACTAATAT
Source organism: Palaemon carinicauda (assembly GCF_036898095.1). Classification (NCBI taxonomy): domain Eukaryota; kingdom Metazoa; phylum Arthropoda; class Malacostraca; order Decapoda; family Palaemonidae; genus Palaemon; species Palaemon carinicauda. The sequence goes on from NC_090737.1 coordinate 140,631,384, forward strand.
ATATGGATTAACAATAGAAAAAAAAGTTGCAGGGCCTTGTGTGTGTGTGTGTGTGTGTGTGTCTGATGGCGTTTCAATTTCAGCAGTCAATCTGTACTTATTTGATGAATGTGTAAATGCCCTGTTTTTATTGTGATACCAATTATAATACATTACACGTTTTGCATGTGGCTTCGGAGATTCGTTATATATAAAACCAGTATTAGGTTTTAAAAGAGACTTAGATGTTAGGTGTAGGTCTACATTTTCGGAGAGAGAGAGAGAGAGAGAGAGAGAGAGAGAGAGAGAGAGAGAGAGAGAGAGAGAGAGAGAGAGAGTTATTATTTTTACTTCAAAAACACTCGGACTGGGAACCCTCTCTGTTCTTCCTCTGAATTGAGTGATATTCTCATATTATTTCGTCCGGTCGAGTGGCTAATTCTCTTTTGAAATGAGCGATAATTTCATATTGCTTCGTCCTTTAGAGGCTTTAGGATAGATTTTTCCGCCAAGTTGCATGATATGACAATTGGACGTTAGTGTTTAATATATATATATATATATATATATATATATATATAATCTCAGTATATTATATTTTAAGTTTTTATGTAGCGAAGTCAACAGAACATCATCTCGGGAGTTTCATGATCAAACGATTCGAATATAGAACGAAACATTCTGGGAAACAGTGGATATAAACATAGCATTTCGTTGTGATTCGAATTTTTCTTTTCATTTCGTTTTTATAGAACGTGGTTTTGAAAACAATTTTCCTTCGTTGTTTTAAAAGTTTAAAAGTCACTCATGAATGGCAGAGGCAAGAGACAGTGACATTGCCCTATCAAGCAGGACAATGCCCTAGAGACTGACCTTATACAACATAAGATCAGCGGCCAAGCTCCCTTTCCCCCCCCCCCAAGCTACGACCAAGGAGGGCCAGGCAGTGGCTGCTGATGACTCAACAGATAGACCTTTTGACTCCCCCAAAACCCCTCATCCTTTGCTCACAAGAATGGTGAGGTTGCGGAGACTACAAGAAACTATATATATATATATATATATATATATATATATATATCCCTTTCTGAGAGGTGATACCTTGACGTAGTGAAAAGGTTTGCCTATCAATATGATCAGCAAAGCTGTAAGGCTACTATTTTAGGGCCACCCATACTAGGTTGGTTTGCTGTGAGCGATCAGACTAAAGTCTCCTACCATCACCAATTTGCAGTGATCAGCGTGGTAGTAAAAAGGACATGTCTGAGGCCGTTGTCCTGCTGTGAACTAGAAACGGCTGCATTTGTTGCCTATCGTTTAATTAAATTCGTAAATCAAGATCAAATTGCCTGTTCTTATTTTATATTTGGAGAGAGAGAGAGAGAGAGAGAGAGAGAGAGAGAGATTCCATATATTAATCCATCTTCACCGTTATTTCAAAAGTACTCGGACTTAGGGAGCCTCTATTACGGTCTTCATCTGAGTTGAGCGATATTCTCATATTATTTCGCCCAATGGATGGAATAATTTTCTCCGGAATTGAGCGATAGTTTCATATAGCTTCGCCCTTTGGAATATTGAAGAATGTTGAGTGCTTCGCGGAGTTCTATGACTGAACATTTATGGTTCTGGGCGAAACATTGTGAGAAACAACTCAAGGTTTCGCCCGTATTTCCCGTTAGGATAAGACTTTTCCATTTATTTTCGTCTCCTTCAGAGATTTACAGCAAATGCTCGAAAAGGCACAGTAGACCCACCGAGAAAGATGTCTAGCAATAGCCCTTCTGGCATTGAAGGAAATGCTCTCTCTCTCTCTCTCTCTCTCTCTCTCTCTCTCTCTCTCTCTCTCTAACACAGATTCGACTGAAGAAATCCTTAGAAATATAACTACACCGAAAACGTTGGCCAACACTTAATATCATCATTATTACAAGCCAAGCTACAACCCTAATTGGAAAACCAGAAAGCTATAACTTCAAGGGCCCCAACAAGGAAAAAAATAGCCCAATGAAGAAAGTAACCAATGAAATAAATAAACAACAAGAGAGATGATATTCAAAATGTATTGAGACTAGTGACAACGTTGAAAAAGATCTGTCATATATAAACTAAGAAGAGACTTATGTCCGCCTGTTCAACATAAAAACATTTGCTGTCACAGTTAGGAAGAACATTTTACTATCATGCAATACATGCAGTGTATTATAATTGGTAGCACATTAAAATGTGTCATTTATAGGCTCAACAAATAGTTAAAATTTGACCGCTAAAATTGAAACGCCATCAACCGTCATCGGTTTTATATATAGAATAGTGTGCCCGAGTGTACTCTCAAGCAAGAGAACTCTAACCCTATTATTATTATTGTTATTATTATTATTATTATTATTATTATTTGCTAAGCTACAACCCTAGTTGGAAATGCAAGATGCTACAAGCCCAAAGGCTCCAACAAGGAAAAATAGCCCAGTGAGGGAAGGAAACAAGGAAAAATTAAATATTTTGAGAACAGTATTTTCCTACATAAAATATAAAATTTTTAACAAAACAAGAAGGGAAATTAGATAGAATAGTGTGCCCGAGTGTACCCTCAAGCACGAGAACTCTAACCCTATTATTATTATTATTATTATTATTATTATTATTATTAACTGCTAGGCTACAACCCTAGTCGGAAAAGCAGGATGCTATAAGCCCAACAGGGAAAATAGCCCAGCGAGGAAAGGAAACAAGGAAAAATTAAATATTTCAAGAACAGTAACATTAAAATACATATTTCCTACATAAACTATAAAAACTTTAACAAAACAAGAAGAGGAATTAGATAGAATAGTGTGCCCGAATGTACCCTCAAGCAAGAGATCTCTAACCCAAGGCAATGGAAGACCATGGTACAGAGGCCATGGAACTACCCAAGACTAGAGAACAATGGTTTGATAAAATATATAGCATATTGCCACGTAGAATATTGCGTAATCATATTAATTTATTCATATTTTAGAATTACATAATTCAAGACAATATTTTGTAGTAGTCGAAAAAGATGTTTATTTGTTATAATAGTAGTTTAACATTTGGTTCAATATATATATATATATATATATATATATATATATATTATCAGTATATTATATTTTAAGTTTTTATGTGGCGAAGTCAACAGAATATCATCTTGGTAGTTTTGTGATCAAACGATTCGATTTTAGAACGAAACTTTCTGGGAAACAATGGATTAAAATATAGCATTTCGTTGTGATTCGATTTTTTCTTTTCATTTCGTCTTTTAAAAGACCCATGGTTTTGAAAACAATTTTCCTTCATTGTTTTAAAGGTTCAAAAGTTACTCATGAATGGCAGAGGCAAGAGACAGTGACATTGCCCTATGAAGCAGGACAATGCCCTAGAGACTGACCTTATATAACATATGATCAGCGCCCAAGCCCCCTTTCCCCCCAAGCTAGGGCCAAGGAGGGCCAGGCAGTGGCTGCTGATGTCTCAACAGATAGACCTATTGGCTCCCCAAAACCCCATCCTTAGCTCACAAGGATGGTGAGGTTGCGGACACTACAAGAAACTGTATATATATATATATATATATATATATATATCCTTTCTGACAGGTGATACCTTGATGTGGTGAAAGGATTGCCTATCACTATGACCAGCAAAGCTGTAAGGCTACTATTTAGGGCCACCCATACTAGGTTGGTTTGCTGTGAGCGAACAGACCAAAGTCTCCTACCATCACCAATTTGCAGTGAGCAGCGTGGTGGTAAAAAGGGACATGTCTGAGGCCGTTGTCCTGCTGTGGTCTAGAAACGGCTGCATTTGTTTAATCAAATTCATAAATACAGTTCGATTTGCTTGTCTTATTTTGTATTTGGAGAGAGAGAGAGAGAGAGAGAGAGAGAGAGAGAGAGAGAGAGAGAGAGAGAGAGAGAGAGAGAGAGAGAGAGAGAGAGAGAGAGATTCCATATATTAATCCATATTTACCGGACTATAGGTAGCCTCTCTTATGGTCTTCATCTGAGTTGAGCGATATTCTCATATTATTTCGCCCAAAAGATTACATAGTTTTCCTCGGAATTGAGCGATAGTTTCATATAGCTTCGCCCTTTGGAATATTGAAGAATGTAGAGTGCTTCCCCTAGTTCTATGACTGAACATTTATGGTTCTGAGCGAAACATTGTGAGAAACAACGTTATGTTTAGTACCTATTTCCCACTGAGATAAGACTTTTCCATTTATTTTCGTCTCCTTCAGAGATTTATTCCCTATATTCCCTATAACGCTAAAGCGTAGTTTCTCGTTAGTCTCACTTGTTGCCAAATGTCAATGAACCGTCTACTGCAGTATTAGGGTGAATAAAGGTGTCAGGCGGAAATTTGGCACCGCTGGAATCATTCGTTCTGTTTAAAATACATATTTCTATATTGTTCATAATGTGTTATTTATTGTTATTTCATTATATCATGAATGGCAGAGGCGAGGAACAGAACAATGCCCTAGAGAATGACCATATATAGACTTGATCAGTGCCCAATCTAGGACCAGGGAGGGCCAGGCAATGGCTGCTGATGACTCCTCAGCAGGTAGAACTATAGGCTCCCTCAAACCTTCCCTCATCCTTAGCTCACAAGGATGGTGAGGTTGCAGACTACAAGAAACTATTGAGTTTGTCAATCTCAGTGTTGTCAGGTGTATGAGGACAGAGGAGAATCTGTAAAGAATAGGCCAGACTATTATGTGTCTGTGTAGGCAAAGGGAAAGAACCGTAACCAGAGAGATAGATCCAATGTAGTACTGTCTGGCCAGTCAAAGACCCCATATATCACTAGAAGAGTTGCAAGACCCAGGCCTACATGGCTGAGGACTATGAAGCGTCAAGGGGTTAACTATTTCACTGTAATTGTTCAATGACTATTTTCCTCTTGGTAAGGATAGAGGAAACTTTTTAGTTATGGTAAGCATCTTTTCTAGGAGATGGACACACCGAAATCAAACCACTGTTCTTTAGTCTTGGGTAGTGCCATAGCCTCTGTAATGTACTATGGTCTTCCACTGCCTTTGGATAGAGTTCTTTTGCTTGAGGGTGCACTATTTTATCTCATTTCTCTTCCTCTTTTTTAAAGTTTTTATAGTTTATATGTGAATGATCTAATTTAATGCTGTTATTGTTCATAACTTCTCTTGTAGTTTATTTATTTCCTTGTTTTCTTTCCTCTCTGGGCTATTTTTTCTTGTTTGAGCCCCTGGGCTTAAACCAACCTGGTTTTCTAAGATTGTTGCCTAGCTTGGAATAATAAAAATAATAATAATAATATTTTGCGGAGTGAGTAGTCAGGAACCAGGAACCAGGAACCAGCTTGCACAGAATCACCAGCTATATGTAGTATGTATATATTCTCAATTAAATTCCTAAATAAAGAGTTTTACAGGCTATAATTATATAAATTCCTAAATAAAGAGTTTTACAGGCTATAATTATATAAATTCCTAAATAAAGAGTTTTATAGAATATAATTATATAAATTCCTAAATAAAGAGTTTTACAGGCTATAATTATATAAATTCCCAAATAAAGAGTTTTACAGGCTATAATTATATAAATTCCTAAATAAAGAGTTTTACAGGCTATAATTATATAAATTCCTAAATAAAGAGTTTTATAGACTATAATTATATAAATTCCCAAATAAAGAGTTTTACAGGCTATAATTATATAAATTCCTAAATAAAGAGTTTTACAGGCTATAATTATATAAATTCCTAAATAAAGAGTTTTACAGGCTATAATTATATAAATTCCTAAATAAAGAGTTTTACAGGCTATAACTATATAAATTCCTAAATAAAGAGTTTTACAGGATATAATTATACAAATTCCTAAATAAAGAGTTTTAAAGGCTATAATTATATAAATTCCCAAATAAAGAGTTTTACAGGCTATAATTATATAAATTCCTAAATAAAGAGTTTTACAGGCTATAATTATATAAATTCCTAAATAAAGAGTTTTAAAGGCTATAATTATATAAATTCCTAAATAAAGAGTTTTACAGGCTATAACTATATAAATTCCTAAATAAAGAGTTTTACAGGCTTTAATTATATAAATTCCCAAATAAAGAGTTTTACAGGCTATAACTATATAAATTCCTAAATAAAGAGTTTTACAGGCTTTAATTATATAAATTCCCAAATAAAGAGTTTTACAGGCTATAATTATATAAATTCCTAAATAAAGAGTTTTACAGGCTATAATTATACAAATTCCTAAATAAAGAGTTTTACAGGCTATAATTATATAAATTCCTAAATAAAGAGTTTTACAGGCTATAACTATATAAATTCCTAAATAAAGAGTTTTACAGGCTTTAATTATATAAATTCCCAAATAAAGAGTTTTACAGGCTATAACTATATAAATTCCTAAATAAAGAGTTTTACAGGCTTTAATTATATAAATTCCCAAATAAAGAGTTTTACAGGCTATAATTATATAAATTCCTAAATAAAGAGTTTTACAGGCTATAATTATACAAATTCCTAAATAAAGAGTTTTACAGGCTATAATTATATAAATTCCTAAATAAAGAGTTTTACAGGCTATAATTATATAAATTCCTAAATAAAGAGTTTTACAGGCTATAATTATATAAATTCCTAAATAAAGAGTTTTACAGGCTATAATTATATAAATTCCTAAATAAAGAGTTTTACAGGCTATAATTATATTATAGATTATAAATTAGAAACTATGAAAGTATTTTAAAGGGTTATGAAAGTAGTTTTAAAGAGCAAAGCTATATGTAGTATCTATAAATTCTCAATTAAATTCCTAAATAAAGAGTTTTATAGACTATAATTATATTATAGAATATAAATTAGAAATTATGAAAGTATTTTAAAGGGTAGACCAAGATGGCCACCAGCTACGATGAAGTTTGTCTGCCATCTTTTAACTATATATCTATGATCTTCCACATGTCAACATACGATAATCATCATACATGTTCGATTACTTCAGGTCCAGTACGATGTAGGATAAATACCTTGGGTATATACATATTATACATATATGTGTATGTGTGTGTTTAATTAAATAATTATACTTAAATATATTGAAATAGGACAGTTATGTAACTCCTAGATAATTATATTGAAACTGTGTACGATAATTTTGGTTGATAAACGATAATTTTGGGGCTTATGTACGATAATCCAGTCCGCCCAACAACAAGAACAAGAACAACAACAAGTTGTTTTGTTTACGTTTGAAATTCTCTATCAAATCAAGGCATATTGTAAGTATTTTGCATTAATACACTTATTTATAGTTATAAATACGTATTTTACGTTATATATATCCTTTTTGTTAAGTTAAATACGTAAATTACGTATTTATAATGGTATTAAGCTAACTTACCAGGAGTGGAGCCAAGCTAACCTACTCGTATATTTAAAACAAAATTTCGAATAAACTAATAATATTTTTTTTAATATATCTATCTCAAAATGTTTTTTTTAATAGTAGAAATTATCTCAATTAGGCCTAATTAAAAATATATTCCGATTTAGGGCTATATTGTCTATGCCAACTCTGGCCATTTTTCAGTTTGTGTTTTACCGTATTTTTTGTCCAGAAATCGATTTTTAATAACAAATTGTTGATTATTTTAATAATAAAACATTAATTGGTCATTTATTATATCGATTTGTGAATTTCAATCAAAATAAAAAGCAGATCAGAGTTATATAGGATGGTTTTGTAGAAAATAAGGAGCCTTTGTATAATAGCGGCCAGTTCCTCCCAGGTGCATTAATAATGGACATCAATTAACCTAACCTAACCTACAAGCCATGTCCTTACTTACCTAATGAGGGGCTACGACCCCCTGCAACCCCCTATACTGCTGTATTCCTAGTCGGCCGCCATCATATGTACAGGTGGCCGCTATTATAAACCCTGAAAATAATACTGGTTTGTTATATATTTTGTGGAATTTCAAAGGTTTCTGATAATGATTCCTGGCGAAAATCTATATTTTTCGAGTTACTGTGGCTCGACTACCATAACTGAAAAGCAATGGCTTTCTGCTAGGTTTTGTCATCAATTACATTTGAAACACCCTAAAACAGGGGTGGCCAACCTATGGCGCATGCGCCAACAGTGGCGCATTGCACGATTACAAGTGGCGCACTATACCCCAGAGATAATAAATTGAATTACTTTTCTTTAAAACTGCTAATTATGTTTATATGGTTTTATAGTTTCATTAGTACTTTCAAGAATAGCTAATGAATATTATCAATGCAAATTCAAAGTGTCAATAAAGTAAGTACAGTTTAATTTGTATTTATGTTAAATCCTTTCCTTTACAACTACTACATCTCTCCATACTGTCATATATATATATATATATATATATATATATATATATATATATATATATATATATATATATATATATATATATATATATATATATGTGTGTATATATCAAATGATTATATGTATAACTGCCAAATATGTCCAAATCACCATAGTTCAAGGATTGAAAGGGGGTTAAAGTTTGTGGCGCATCTGAATTAGAAATGAAAAAAATGGTGCATGGGAAACAAAAGGTTGGCCACCCCTGCCCTAAAATATTCAGTGTTCTTATCTAATGGACCTACCAGTATGTCCATTGGGGGTAAAAGGGTTAATCATGTGATGATAGAAATGATATAGCGGTTAAAGGTCTATATGAAATGGAATGTCAATGCTGTATTTTTTCCTGAAGTGATCAGATATAAATTAGGTAGAATGTCAAGTGATGAAGAAGGTAAACTTTTTGGTCGGAGGAATGAAATTTAAATCCAAACTGCAACTGGGAGAAGTTATTTCGGTTTGAGGATGAAATTGAGACCATTTTGTACCATATTAATTTATTAATTATATATGGACAGTAGAATTGTAGGGCTCTGTGTATAAGACGAATTATCTTTTGCAGCCTCCAAAAATGAAATGTCTTAAAAGGAAATTTCTAAAAGGATTTCATTTCAGGTGTGGTCTGGTTGTCTGGAAAACATGGAGATTAACGAAAGCAAGAAAGAAACCAGGCTAAAGTATTATCCATCAAGAAAGGTTCTACGTAAGCTCAAGATGGGAATGCCAGAGTAACATACAAGGACTTAAAATAAACAGAGTTGAAGTCATTTGTTACTCCAGGGAAGAAGTAACTGCAGTAAGTAAGGTTGCATAAGGAATGCGACGACAGATTTTGGATTAAGCACAGTTTTTGTGCATAAATTAATAGGTAAGAACTATTTTGTTTTTGTTAGTATAGTATTAAACCTTGTACTTAAAAGATTAGTTTAGGAAGCCTAAATAAATGTAAACCCAAAAATATGGTACAGTATAAGGAATTGACTGAGGTACCATTGCAGAATAGTAATGAACCTTCCATAGGAGGACAAATAGTCCATTGTTTATGGCGACTGCCCAAAGACGTCTTATTGTGTGGGTGTTTGGGAGAAAGTCCAGAGATGATCTATCCACTCGGGTGTTTGTGGAAACTGTCCATGGAAGGCTTATCATCTTGGGTGATGAGGAGACTGTCCAGGAAGGTTTTAGGCCACTGTCCAAGGAGAACATTTCATGCAGAGTATTGGACGTTTCCAATGGGCGATGTCGCACAAGCACAAAAAGGCGTGACTTTTATGATAGCAGTTTAGGGTTTTTGCTCAACTCTGCAGAAGGGCTCATCTGTAGTGTTGCGGTAACTGTCTAGGGAGAATATATCCTAAGTGTTTGTGGGGAACTGTCCAGGGAGGGCCTTTCATCTAGGGTGTTGGGAGTGAATGTTAAGGGAGGGTTTATTATTTAGTGTCTCAAGGAGACTGTCCATAGAGAACATTAGTGTCCGGGTTGTTGGGGCATCTTTTGTGGGAGGGCCTATCATCTGGGGTGTTGTGAGTGAATCTTCAGGGAGGCCATATCATCCGGGGAGTTAGGAGTGAATGTTAAGGGAGGGGTTATCATTTCGTGTGATGCGGAAACTGTCCAGGAAGGACATAGCATATGTGGTTTTGAGAGTGATTTCAAGGAGGGCCTATCATCAGAGGTGTTGGGATTGAATGTTCGGGGAGGGTTTACTCATCAAGGTTAAGTGTTGAACGATACCACATGAGATCAAGTTGGAAATGTACGTGTTATGTACATGGGGACAAAGTAAATGGTTGAACTGTAGGGTACTGTTATTCTGCAGTAGGTATAGAATGTGACGGCTATTGTTTCGATGCGAAATTGGCCATAATACTGTTGCCTCGACAGATTTCAGATTAAATCGAGATTTTGTACTAACACTGATTTAGTAGAGAACTATTTTGGTTTGTGAATACAGTATTAAAACTATAACTAAAATATTTAGTGTAGGAATCATAGAAATAAGTCAGCGTTGCAAACCTGGGTGATATAATACAAGGAATTGACCAGGTATCATACCAGAATAATATTGAACCTATCATTAGGGGAGTTAGGAATGACTGTTCCAGTAGGATAGATAATCCAGGTGTTTGGGGCGACTCTCCTTGTCATGCGGAGTGTTGGGTAAATTATGTAAAGATGACTTCATCCCAGGCTAGTGGAGACATTGCAACGACATATCATCCAGTGTACTTTAGGGCAACTGTTCAGTGACCTATTTATCATATGGGGTATTGGGGAGAATGTTCAAGGATGATATATCTGCCGAAGTGTTTGTAGCAACTTTTTCAGGGAGGGGTTATCATCTAGGTTGTTGGGGAGATATCCAATGTGTGCGTGTTGTCAACAATAATAAAGGCAATGCCTACAGATTAGAGTGCGGGGGAAACTCTCCAGAAGGGCTTACCTGTAGTGTCAGGGTAACATTCCAGGGTGGATATATTATCCTGGGTGTTTAAGGGGAGGGGGTTACTGTCCAGGGAGGTTCTATTTGTTGTGTCAGTGAGACTTTCCAGGGAGATCTTTTTCGTCTTGGTATGGCATATCATTGAAGGGTTAAGGTGACTATGTAGGGAGGGCTCATTGTTCAGCATGTGAGTGTCCATATGGCTGTATCATCCATGGTGTCAGGTAAGTGTGCAGGTAGGGATTATTATTATTGGGTGGCAGGGTAACTATCTAGGGAGGGCTCGTTATATAGGGTGTTGTGACACTTCCCAGGTAGGGTTTTCATCCTAGGTGTCTAGGTACTGTCGGAGGAGGGCTCCTCATTAAAGACTGAAGATACAGTTAAGCTCGGCATCTGTGTCAGCAGGAAGATTTAGGTGAGATGATATTAAACAAAAAATTATTTTTTAGAGAGCTTTCCTATGTTTTAACTTTCAAACTTTGAGAGGTATTGTAGAATATAATACAGGAGAAATCACATTTTTATAGGTTGTCTTTCTTTGTTCCAACACCTAATACAAACCGTTTCGCTGTTTACACTGCGTTATATATTTCTGTGAAACCTTAAACAAAGCCAGAAAACTTTTAGCGAGGTACTGTATAACCATCCACCGCTGGTTAGCTGGTGTTAGACCGGCCACCTCACTAACACACAGACAGTGGTATGACGTCACTTTTTATTTTCGCTTGGTAGAGAGAAGAAATGCTGTCTTTCTCTGCCATTAACCCTTATTTAGGAAAATACAAACTGCCTTAAAAGTTTGATTCCTTATTCCTATTTGGGGTGTATCGTGAGGTTTCACGATGCACGTTTATCCTGGCGTGGAAGGTTCCCTTGCTGCATCTTCGTGTTAGCCCCAGAGCTGGATCTTCACACCCTTTTTCCTGCATGCAGAGGTCACTGATGCTTGCGGGAGTCTCCTTGTGATGTGTCAGGGCCTGAAGGCGAAGAGGTCCTTAAGTCTGGCTCAAATTCCTCGTTCCCTCCTCGTTGACTTCTCACTTGGTTTCTTCTTGGGAACGGTTGAGTAAGAGTGATAGTGGTTTGACCCCAGAAAAGTCTTAAGTTCTGAGGACAATGCATTTTCTCCTTGTTAATTGGCGCCACCCTCGGTTGTAGGGAGTCATGTCTCCGTTGAAGTTTTAAGTCATCTTTTGGGTTTCTTGATGATCCTGGGTATCCCCTTTAAGGAACGGCTTTTTGAGTTTCTGCAGTAAAGGGCTCAGTGGGAGTGCAGAGCTGCCTCCCCAGGGGTTGACTAGAGTTTTTTCAGTTGAGACTCCAGGGGTAATGCACCAAAAGAGTGTCTTGTGCTCTAGCTTTAGCATCCTCTGCTTTTGCTTTTCCACCCTTCGTTCGTCCTGCTTCGGCTGACAAACGAAAACATTTGAAGACTAGAAGGCCTACCAATAGGGGTTAGCAGTTGGTTGATCCTGCTGAGAAAAACCCAGAAAATAACTTGTCATGTTTCTCAGCTCACCAATTATGATGTGCACCCCCTGACTGAGTTTTTATAGCGTGCTGAGGGTTCGCAACATACAAAGCACCGAGCATTAACATCTGGTGGCGAGCGCCATCCTCGTTTGTGATAGTCCTTCCTCGCCTGAACGGTTGCCCCAACTGGGCTTCGGGAAATGTGCTGGATTAGTTTTCAGAGCAAGACGACGATGGGGTATGTAGACTGTTTAAGGTTCCCGCTCCTTACCCTCATGATTTTAAGCCAGGTCCTTTTGGCATGTGCCTCGGGCTTCTCCCTTTCACGAGCAAGAACCTTTTCAAAGTATGCACCAGCTAGTATCTAGCTCAGCTCAGCCTTGTTTGCCTCCTTCCTGTAGGTGCGCACAAAGCTATTTTCGCCAACCTCCGGCTAGAGCCATGGCGAGTGAGAGTGCTTTTACCCACACTGCTACGGTGCATAGACCCTATTCTCATAAAGGAAGTCCAATCACTGAGCGTTAGGGAGGTGGGCGGGTGAGCGCTAACTCACAGCGAGTTTCCAGCACGTGTTTAAGGAATCTGTTGTCATTGAAAGAAAATATCATTAGTGCTCAGAAGCTCTCAATATACTTGCTTACATTTTAAAAACCTATTTGTTTGTACAGTAGACCCCCGCCATACGACATTAATCCGTTCTGGAGTTGGTATCGTATGGTGAAAGTGTCGTATGGCGGGCAATAGTATAGCTAATGCGTGCAAAACCCCAGGTAAAAACCTTAAAAATTAGTACGTAACGAAATAGTAAGTGATACCTCGGTACTCGACCATAATCCGTTCGGGATCAGTGTTCGACCTCCGATTTGTTCGAGTACCGAAACCTTTTTCCCATAAAAAATAATGGTATTTATTTTTATACATTCCTACACACTCCAAAATGGCCAAAATATTAATAAAACGTGTACCTAAACAACAATAATTATTTAAATGTGAACGAAATTGGTCGGAAAACTATATAAAACAATTTTAAACCATTTACTGTACATACCTTTGAGCAGCGGTTCGATGGCATACAGGAATGGATGTGAAGAGGATGGAAGGGGGAGGTTACTGCTTGGAAGGAGAGTCCCCCTCCATGATGTGGCTGGGTAGTTCTCCTTCAGTGGTTTTTTCTCTCTACAGTAAAAGGTCGGGCAAATCTCCTTCAGGGGTTTTTTCTCTTCTGTTTCTCTTCTTTGGAGGGGAATCAGGCTGGGATGTAGCAGCTCTCTTTTCTTTTATGAAAAACATGTCAATTGTCAGCTGCTTCTTTCTCTTCTGCACTATTCTTCTAAAGTGAGACATAACATTATCATTAATGTAGGTATTGGCCGGCATTTTCTTCCAAAATAACCCGGTCTCATCGCAATTGAAGACTTGCTGCGGGATCAAATTTTGTTCCTTAATTTATCGGTCGAATTCAACAACGTATTTTTCAGCTACCGCCTGATCCGAACTGGCTGCCTCCCCATGCCTAGTCACACGGTGAATGCCAGTTCTGTTCCGGAATTTCTCAAACCAGCCCCTGCTTGCTTTAAAAGTGAATGACGAATCACTTTCACTAGTACTGGCACTTTTCTTCACCAATTCTTCATAAATATGAAGAGCTTTCTCGCAAATGAAAGCTTCACTTATACTTTCCTCGGCCAACTGCTTTTCTTTAATAAATATAAGGAGCAACTTTTCCATTTCCTCAATTACTTGTGGCCTTTGCTTACTAATTGCTGTCACTCCCTGTGCAATATTAACTTTCTTTATCTCTTCCTTATTTTTCAAAAGGGTCGAAATGGTCGACTTTGCCATGCCATACTGTAAGGCTAGATCAGACACTCGTACACCATTCTGGTATTTCGCAATAATTTCCTTCTTCAACTCGATCGTTGTTCTCAATGTTTTCCTCTTATCCTTCCCCTTATCACTAACTTTCTTGGGGCCCATTATTATCGGCAAAAAAAGACAATAAAACGCACTAAATCACAATAAATTCTCAACACGTGTTGTCGGACTGACGCTCTCTCTTGAAATGATGCTACCCGACCAAGCGAGAGTAGCCGAGATGGCCGCTCATCTCACTCGGCCATGCGTTCGGCTGTTCGAGTTCCGATTTTTTGTTCGAACACCGCAGCAAAAATTACTCTAATTTTTTGGTCGAACTCCGATTTGTTCGAATTTAGAGTCGTTCGACTACCGAGGTATCACTGTAGTAAGCACTGTACTACAGTATACTTATATATAATATACATGTACTGTACAGTATATGATTAAATAACATTACACGTATAAATAAAAATTATATACTCTACTGTAAAGGAAAAATGAAATTTTATTTACCTTTGGAGTGACGTGACTTGAGCTGGTAGTGGGTGGAGGCAGAGGGGGGAGGAGGCCGTAGATATAAAAACGTATCAATGCTAATTATGTCATGTACACTTAATAATAAATTTATTCTTACTATTAAACACTTAAAATTAAAAATGCTTTTTTTTATTATTTTTGTCTTTAGAAATTTTTTTTTTATGATTTTTTTTTTTTTAGAATTTAAAAAATTACTCTTTATTAGCCCTTTTAATAGAATCACTTATCATCTTTGGTTTCTGACACTTCTCTTTTGGAGAAATATCTATCCAAAGAAGCCTGTTTCTGACGACTCCTCAAAATATTTCTAAAATGACTCATACACTTGTCATTAACACTCTCCAGAAGACAACCGGTGTGAAGTTTTTCTGGGTGTTTTTTTTTTCAATGAATCTCTTAAGGTTTTCATACCAACCGATAGCTTCTCTTATTTCTGCCGATGTTGTTTCTTCAGTCTCCCCCCCGTCCTCGCCACCACTAGAGCTGTGCTCTTCTTGAATGATGGTCAACTGCATTGCCTCCAACTCCTTCAAGTCTTCAGTCTTAAGCTCCTCCCTGTGCTCCTCGATAAGGGTATCTACGTCAGCCTCATCGACAACAAGCCCTATGCACATGCCTTCTTCGTATTTCTTTAATATCTCCAGCTTCGTTTCCATAGTAATCATCTTACTTTTCCCTTTAACATCACTAGCAATCTTGGGACCCATGGTTAACGATTTATAGTTGGAATTAAGCACTAAAATGCTCAAAAAATACGATATCGCAAGCACTCACACGAGATCAAGTCTTTACGAAACGCACACGAGAATCTGAACTGAACGCGTGATTAACAAAGAGAGAGACTGAGGCAGCATCTCTCTCAGGCGTTGTAGGAGGGATTTCGGCCAATAGCGTATCGGCATCTTAGTGACGCCGACCAATAGCAGACCAGCTTCTTAGTGACGTATGAGCGTGGTGGTAGGAGAGTGGCTCACACAGTCGTACGCTGAAAAGCTGCCAAGTTTGAATTTTGGAATTCGATGCCGTAAAGTGGGGAAAATGTCGTAACGAGGGGATGAAAAAACATCGTATTCCACACCATAACGTGAAAGAAACGTAAGCTAGGGACGCCGTACCTAGGGGGTCTACTGTAGTCGATATTTCCTCCTCGTTGGAACTTTCTTTGCTCATACGCAGTTACGAGCTTACTTGTCCCCAGGCAGAGCTAGGACCTCCCCCTTAGAACGTGGTTCGGGTCCGATCGCCACCTCACGTGGAAGACAGTGTTCCTGCTCGCTCTGGCTTCGGCCAAGAGAGTTAGCGAACTTCATTGTCTATCTGCTGATGTCTCCCACTCTAGGAGATGGGGGGAAGTAATCCTCAACTACGTCCCTGAGTTTGTAGCCAAGACTCAAAAAATGGGTGTGCTGGACTCCAGGTTCGGCCCATTTCAGATAGAGAGTCTTCGTTCTGTAACCGAAGATCCAGACCAACTGTTACTATGTCCAGTAAGGAGTCTGAGGTGTTACTTAAGAAGAACAGCAAAAGCTCGCCCCCGTGTACGAGCACTTTTTGTTAGCACGGGGAAGGTCAAGAGGAGGGTCACGAGGAATACTATTTCCTCCTGGATAAGGAAAGTAATCGAATATGCTCTATATCCAGATCCTCCTCTGTCCAACCGACCCAGAGCTCATGACGTCAGAGGCATTGCAACGTCTCTGGCATTCAAGAAGAATTTTTCTGTGGCACAGGTATTGCAAGCGGGCGTGTGGAAGCGTCAGACGACCTTCAGAGCCCACTACCTGAAAGACGTAACCCACAGGAGCATGGAAACCTTCTCCATTGGTCCTGTGGTGGCCGCACAACAAGTGATCTAATGCCTCAGGCTCCTTGATGGACAAGTAGCAGAGGGTTGAGGGCTGAGGTTGCCCGGGTTAGTCTGGGGTGAATGAAAAGAATGTCTGGCTCACTTCTTTCTTTCACCTTCTCCACCCCTGGGGAAACAGCTCCGCAAGACCGAAACATAGCTGACCTCACCCCGCTGCAGGTAAGATTCATTTCCCTTGTGCTTCCTGAGTATGAATGAATACTTTGTTACGTCACCAATACCTCATGAGGGAGGGTATTGGATATGTCTTAGAATCCTCGAGTTCCTACATAAAGACAAGCCACGAATCTATCTCACACAAGCTTCTGCAGGCCGCTATCATTGAGTTACCTTGTAAATACTTTGATTATAGTGAGGGTAGAGTTCCTACTAATTAGATAAAAAATCAATTAGAAGGAACCCCGGGTAATGACCAAGGCCAGTTGGTAGAACTTCCTCCCTCCTAAGAGTAAGTCACCCTATAAATAGCGAAGGTTTGTATCTGTGTCGGAACAAATAACAAATTTGGAAATAATTTGTATTTTTCCTAACATACAAACCTGAAGCTATTTATACAAATTGGCCTGCCACCCTGTCCCCCTAGAAGTCCTGCCAGAAAGCAAAAGTGGTTACTCGACCGACAGGTGTGAGTGAGCGGGGTAGCCAGTCTACCCCAACCCCCTCCCGCTAACTAGCGGATGGGGTAATTATCCCTCACTAAAATTGTCTCGGCTGGTTTTCAGTGTTGCGGAAAGTAATACCCTAATAAATAGCTTCAGGTTTATTTGTTAGGAAAAATACAAATTATTTCCAAATTTATTTTGACCTGTTCTGTAATTTTTAGAGTTAAATAGAAGCCTTTCATTAAATTTTCACTTAAAGACTCATCCATAATTAAATCAGTAAAATCTTTTTTTGTAAACAGTATTATGTTGGAGTATGGGATCTCAGTGGGAAGCATTTAACCCTTTTACCCCCAGGCTATTTGGAAATTTCCAACCATTAACCCCCAGGAGTTATTTTTTTTCAAGCACATTTTGCAGTATATTTTTTTTAAATTGCTCTAACAGCCTTAGTTTTCATCATAGAGAGGTCAGGTTGGTCTCATTCTCTTGGAAAATGCCTAAGTTTCTCAAAAAACTATAAAAAATATGCAAAAAAAATTTGAATAGCAGTTTTTTGCAAGGACGTATCGGTACGTCCATGGGGGTAAAGGGATGAGTTTTGTGAAACGTACTAGTACGTCCTTTGGGGGTAAAAGGGTTAAGGAATTTATGTTGAGAAATCACTATCTATTTAGCCAAGGTTTGTTAGCAATTGTTTGGTTGACTTCTCTAAGACGCATTACCTTATGTAACTCGTTAATCTGAGGGAATATGAAATTCAAGTTATAGCAGACCAAACCCTATGTGAGATAGTGATACAGTGAACCCTCGCTACTTCGCGGTTCGACAATCGCGGATTCACCACTTCGCGGAGTTTTTCCATAACCCATATATATATACATATCGCGGATTTTCCGGAAAATTCGAAAATACCGCGAAATCTGAAGACCCCCAAATACGATATTTTGTTACCTGTAATTCCATTAATACTGTAATTAGTAATATCTGCTCTTACTGATTGTTCATTGCATTACATATGATATATAATTCAGCACAGAAAGAAATAAAACACGAAAAGAGAATGTGATCATACGATAATTCAGTACGTAGTAAAATTAAATCGAACATGAAACGCAAATCAGATGCAGTCATACCATATTAGAATGGTGTGTACTGTAATGGATGTGCTTCTTTTCCATGAATCTTTTGTATGTATACGTACGTAGTACAGTACTGCATCCAATAATATTCTTTGTTGCAAATTTCGAATAAGCGTACGAGAGAGGGAGAGAGAGAGAGAGAGAGAGAGAGAGAGAGAGAGAGAGAGAGGGCGTAAAATAGCATACGTAAAGTGTGTATTATTATTGTTATTATTATTATTATTATTGTTGTTGTTGTTAATAAAATTATTATTGTTATTATTATTATCATTATTATTATTATTATTACTGTACAGTATTATTATCATTATTTATTATTATTACGGTATTGTACTTAATCTACGTACGTTCAGTATGCGCGGGGCATCTTCTGTGAGTAGGTAACCAACGCATCATAGTACTGTAAGACGGGTTGTGATTGGTTCAAGCGCTGATAGATGACGAATCAGAACTCAAGTTTTGTTATCTAGCCTGTGATTGGTGTTTTGCCCGCATCTTCTACCCGCAGCATCAAAGTTCTCGCGGGGCTGGATCGTTCACTTTCTCTTACCGCGTATCGCTGAGTAGACGTTCTTAAGTTTGTGAAGTTTAATCTGTGCTGTGTGCGACCTTTTTAAGTTGAACTTTTTGTTACAGTACTGTACGTAAATCCTACTGTAATGGCTCCCAAGCGTTCTGCTTCTCTTAAGGCTGGTAGTGAGCCTAAACGCCACCGAAGGATGATGACGATAGCTGAGAAGGTTACGCTTCTCGACATGTTAAAAGATGGTAGAAGTTACGCGGCCACCGGCCGCCATTTTGGCATCAACGAATCCACTGTTCGCTATATCAAAAAGGACGAGGCGAACATTAGAAAGACGGCTGCAATCACCTTTAGCAGATCAGCGAAGCGAGTCGTTACAACGCGTAATAAAACGATCGTACGCATGGAAGGTGCTTTAGCTGTGTGGATTGCCGACTGCCGGAAGAAGAACATAGCGTTGGATACGAACACCATCCAAACAAAGGCTTTGAGTTTATATGAGAATTTTGCTGCAAAGGAACCTAAAGATGACGACGGCAACCATGCTGAAGATGATGATGATGCAGATGATCCTCAACCAGGGACATCCAGTGATTCCCAGCCTCAGAAACATTTTTCCGCAAGCAAAGGATGGTTCGCGAAGTTTCAGAAACGCTTCGCCCTGAAAAGCGTTTCCCTGCATGGGGAGTCTGCTTCCGCTGACACTGCCGCTGCTGAAACTTACGTGAACCAGACGTTCAAGAATATTATCGCCGAAGGTGGATACAAGCCGGAACAAGTCTTTAATATGGATGAGACTGGCTTGTTTTGGAAGAGAATGCCGTCGCGAACTTTCCTGTTCAAAGAGGAAGCCAAAGCCTCTGGCTTTAAGGCATTCAAGGATCGCGTTACCCTCGTGATGTGTGGCAATGCTGCTGGATTTTTGTTAAAGCCGGGGCTTATTTATAAGTCGAAAAATCCTCGTGCTTTGAAAAATAAAAATAAGAATCTCCTTCCCGTGTACTGGATGCATAATCAAAAAGCATGGATTACGAAGATGCTGACCTCCAACTGGTTCCACCAGTGTTTTATCCCGCAAGTCAGTAAATATCTCTTAGAGAAGGGCTTGCCATTCAAGATCCTTCTCCTTATGGATAACGCTGGTGGACACGCAACTGACCTGTCGCATGAGGGCATTCAGGTTGAGTTCCTGCCACCCAACACCACGTCATTAATTCAACCGATGGACCAGGGGGTTATCAGGGCGTTCAAGGCCCTCTACACGAAGAATACCTTGGCGGACCTCGTTGCGTGTGTGGATGCTGCCCAAGATGACGAGGATGAAGATTTCAACTTGAAGGCGTACTGGCGGCAGTACACCATAGCCACGTGCCTGCAGAATATTCAGAAGGCACTTCAAGAGATGAAACCTGCAACCGTGAATGCGAGCTGGAAGAAGTTGTGGCCCGATATTGTTTACGACGACAAGGGATTTACTCCGTCGGAAATCCAACACTCTGCAATACGGAAATCTGTGCAGTTGGCTGCCATAATTGGAGGTGACGGGTTTGGCGACATGACGACTGAAGACGTCGACGAGTTGTTGGACTGCCATTCCCAGCCCCTAACTGACGCAGACCTCGAAGACCTGACGAAATCGGCAAGTGAGGAAGAGAGTGATACCCAGGAAGAGACCCAAGAAAATGTCGAAGAAACGGGCTTAACATTAGAACGGCTTGCCAAGGCCTGCAACCACGCGAAGGAGTTGAAAGAAATGTTGCAAGAGTGGGACGAGGATATGGTTCGCTCGATGCAATTCTGCAACAAGGTTGATGACATAATGACTCCCTACAAAATGCTCTTGGATCGAAAAAAGAAGCAGCGGCAACAACTTCCGATCACAATGTTCTTCCAGCCTCGCAAAAAAGAGCCAGTTCCTCCTGCTAGTACGCCTTCGGAAGAAATATAAGTTTCCCAGGAAGAAGTTGAAGAGGTGTCCCAGGAAAAGACACCTCCGTCTGAAGAGACGTAAAATACTATCATTGGCTGCACAGTAGAACACATCATCAGCTTCATCATCATCATTTCTACTGTGCAGCAAATTCATCGCCATCACCATTCAAGTTTTTCTTCAACTTCTTTCGTGGTGAGTACAGTAACAATCTTTATTTTTTACTTTAATATTCTTACTGCCTGTTTTATAGTTTAGTAATGTACGTACTGTATGCATTAAGTTAAAGGGAAGGTTTTAAAAGTCTACATGTTGTAACCTATCATATTTTTTTTGTTTAAAATTTACATTTACGTACGTAAAACAATCTCTCTCTCTCTCTCTCTCTCTCTCTCTCTCTCTCTCTCTCTCTCTCTCTCTCTCTCTCTCTCTCTCGTAAATTGTTTTCCTGCTTTGCTACGTACAATACTGTATAATTTATATTTGTAAGGTAACATATTTTGTAAATGCTTTTACTGTAAATACTGTATGTACTGTATCATTATTTATCACTATCATCATGCGCGTTAAATGCCTTGTTTGTTCTGAGCGTGGTTGTTTACTGAGCGTGGTTGTTTACTGAGCGTACACGCCGTTGTTTCAGGTGGCGTCATAAAGAAAAACATTTCATTTGGAAGTCCTAAGAAAAATACGTAAACTAAAACATTGGTAATAAACAAATCAACATACAGTACAGTACTGTATAATCAATATAATCGATGCAAAAACTAACCTATACATATATGTGTACTGTACACTAAATGAGTTTGTTTCTTCATTATGATCAGAGATGAACGTAAACAAAACATTGGTTGCCATTTTTTATCGTGCTTTTTAGGTGTTTAGGAAACGCATGATATAAAATCGCCTTTAATATTTGTGCCTGTTTTAGTTTAGGGTGCTGTAGTACATGCATTAAGTGTTCTGTACATTAAAGGGTGGTTTGTTAACAGTACTACGTACAAGGGAAGGTTTTAAAAGTCCGAATATACATGTTAAATAAATAGGTAAATATGATGTCACTACTTCGCGGATTTTCACCTATCGCGCCCGCGTCTGGAACCTATCTACCGCGATAAACGAGGGTTCACTGTATTTTGACCTCATGCTTGTTAAACCCATGAACTTTCACGAAGTAGCCAGGATATTCATCATCATTTGAATCATTTCTTAAAGAATAACTTGTTAATTAATACTACTAAACTAACTAACTAAGCTCTCCCAGGACTGGTTTGTCACTGATTAGAATAAGCTGGTAAGGTCTTTTGTAAAGCAGCGGTTTTGTTGGGATGCAACATCAAAATTGTAAGTGTTCAGATTCATTTATTATTTGACCTTTATCAATGAGGCAAGATCATGTTGTAGAAGGACTTTTTGTCACCAACTATCTGAATTTGTTTCCCCATATTTAGTCATTTGATTGAGTTTATACAATGTCAGGATATTTGACTAATAAGCCTTTTGGAAGTACTGTTGTGTATTTCCTCTTAGAGTAAATGGATAAGTTTCAGCCAGTGATAAATTAGATTATGTTTTGTGAAGGTTTGTGATATTCAGTCTCGGGAAACTACAGTTGCTTGTTCCTACAGAAATACAAACCCTTTTCCATTAAGCTTTCAGCAAAGCTGGATACTGCCGTTGAAACATTGAGATGGCGTTAGTTAGCTGGAGGGTTGCTGGTAAGACCTCCCCACCCAAAAGTCCAACGAGCTCCCACTTTTCTTCTCAACTGCTGGATAGTACAGAAATACTGCAGTTGCCCTCAACTGGCTGTTTTTATATTTTGCTTTTATATTTAAGTAATTTATCAGTAGACTATCGTGTTCGAGGGAGATTTAGGAGGAGAAAATTTGCAGTTGTTTCCCCGTTAACTGTGTAACAGTTGTTTGTGCAACCTGGAGATATCCATATTCTTTTCCTTATTAGACTGCAGTCCTGTTTGCAGTTTATTCCCTTGTTTATGTGGCCTTGTGACGACAACAACAACGTATTCCTGATTATTGTATTCTGTCCGATGAATGAGGTTTTTTTGCTGTCAAGTTTGAAGTGTAAGGGCATCGCCCTTGTTCTTTCCTTCACTGTCAAGGCACTCAGGACTTATCACCTGGTTGTGCTCTTCTTCATAGGTCTATTCTCTCTGTATGTGTTGCCTTTGGCCTGCATGACCCTGTAGAAGGCAAACTTAAAGTTCTTCCCTCTCTTCAGTTTCATCTTTGTGAGAGGGTTTTCGCTGCTGTTCATCTTTTTAGAATTCCAGGAAGACTGATTGATAAGGGTCAAGTACGTGTGACTCCTACCGGGAGGGCTTGAGGGCTCTTATCTCGTATGTAGGGCACCACCCTATTTTCCCACTTCATGGGCAATCATCTTCGACTGTTCCTGTATCTTCCTCTCCTGCTGCCGAGCCTTAACCTACTAGCAGGTACGTGTCGGTGTATACGTAATACGCTAATGCTGCCAGTGCTATGTCAAGACATTGGCGGCTGCCCTTGTACCTCTTGCAACACAACATTTCCAGGACACCCTAGTGACACAGAGACTTCAAAGAACATCGAGAGAACCACAGGTGCAGACCGAGGGCATTCCACTTGGAAGATCAATCCTGGTACTTTGTTGCCTCGTATTTTTTGGTACATGATATAGAGGTTTACATGTCTGCCATCACTATTTGGTCTCATACCAAACTGGACTGTTGCACCTTCGTACAGGATAATAGGCACTGCCATCCTTCCCTTCTCTCTTTGGAGAGTTCCAGTGACAACAACCCAACAGAAGGAGCGTTCGATCAATTAGCAGCCCCAACGTAGTAGTGTTAGCTGATTGATACCACCACAACATAATCTCCAAGGAGACGGTCACATTGCACATAGTATCCAAGATCCTGGCCCTCCATATCACCATCAGTTTCCACCCGCTCTGTCACCAATTGAACAGTCTTGGTATGACTAGTCACTACGAGATCTGTCTTCTATGCACTTGTCAGACACCACACAATAGAACACATTCGTAACTGGATCTCTCGCACCTTTTCTTTAGTGAATTTTGTGTTAGAACTTCTGCCATCTGCTTCATATTAGCGTTCCCTGTCTACAAAACTGGTGGAAAAGGAAGATATGATCATTCTCGTCTCTTGCAAGGGATACTAGATCTGCCTTTCACGAGCACTGAAGTTTTTGTTGGGGTCGTGCATTTGTGTTTCGTTCCGATTATGTCCTCTTCCCTCAAGTAACGCATGCAAGCTATCCAAAGGAGTTTGGTAAAGAACTCAGTATTGCTTCCATTTGTGGCTAACGTCTACAAGGAGCTTGTTTCACAGACCTTTATCAAGCAGGTGCACTCTTGGAAAGTCATCAACAAGTTAAAGATGTTTGCAAAGTTCAACCCAGAGAAGAGACGGTTTCACCAAACTCTCTTAGTTGACAGGGATTCGATGTAAGAGTCAATTGTGATTCCTACATCACTGCGTGGCAGAAAGGCTTCTTACGTTAGGTCTTCACCATCGATCGTTCGGCTTGCCGTTCAGCTGAAAAAGAAATTTCCCGTATTCCCCAGTCCCCGTTTGTCGGCAGCATGTAAGGATGCCATCGAACACCCATTGGAATTCTAGACGTTTACTCCTTTGTGCCAATTTTCCTGTTTTGCCGATTACTCAGCATTTGGTAAACAACATTGAAGCTTAGCATGACTGATCTGTTCCGACCGGCCACATGCCGATGCCATCCAGATTACCTTTTTTCTTTCTTCCTCCATCAGGGAAGCTCCTCAATCTTCATGGTAAAAGATTCTGCTCGCCCCTCAATACCAGTTTTCAACTGGGAATTGGGTTTAGACTCCTCCCAGAATGGGCTACACTCATTAGGAGCTTATAGGGAGCTCAAGCTGCAGGAATATTTCATGAGTTTCCAGGTCCCTCAATCTACCTTGCTCGAACCCAGGTGACGAGCGGTAGATAGGGCTTCTTGCCTCGTGACTATCCTAGCCTTGACTAAGTAGGTAGGAGATTGCATATTTTGGCCTGTGTCATAAGTCATTCTTGAGGATATATCTCCATCGTCTTGGTTCATGAGTCCGGGGTCAGTACCTAGAACCCAGCCGTCCGTGAGTTCAAGTGCATCTTCATCTCTTCCCTACAGAAAGCATACTATTTCTTCATGACTTCATGGAACAGGAGTCATGACTTTTGCTCTCGTACATGATTGAAATACTTTGATATTTCCAAGGAAAGTAATTCAGTTAATTTGTTTATAGGGAGCTCTTCCCTCCTAAGGATAAGTCTCCTATTAAAGGAAGGTTTGTATTTGTGTAGAAACAAATCACAAAGTTTAAAGTAATTTGTGATTTTACCTATGTCTGTTTGTTTGTTGCCAGCTTAACCCAAGAAGTTTCAAATGAATTTTGATGAAAATTGTTTATGTCAGAAATGGCCTGGCTTAGAATTGATTAGATTTTTGCATCCGGATTCATGATTGCTATTATACAGTAGATTAATTCACAGTCACCATATGGAAGAGGAAGAGCTCTGGTTGTAAATTTGAGTAAAATTTTGACAATCTTCATTGGCGAAGTCTGAAATCTCTGGTTGCTCTTTTTACTTGTTCCCAAGTATACAAACTTGGATCCTTTAACCACCTTGCGAGTTGCGAGTCCTAGGTTTAAGGTCAAGGTGGGAACTCATTAGTCTGTGAGGTGGGCGGGGCTTACCCTTCACCCTCCAGCTAACTACCGCCACCTCGTTAAGATTTAATAGCCGCATCTATCTTTGCTGATATTATACTCCTATTGAAGGTCTCAGGTTTGTATAGTAAGGTAAAATATAAATGGCTTTACAAATTTGTAATTTTTTTTATAGAAACGTACAGTACAGTAGTGCACAAATCGCAGTTTTAAGTATTTTAGAATTTCCAATGCTGATTAGAATTTTATCTGGAACAGAATTACATCTTTTAAAACTTTGTAATTTTTCAAAATTTAAATTTGTTCTTTCGGAAATTGAAGTTTTAAATGTTTTGAAATTTCTAATGCTAATTAAAATTTATCTGGAACAGAATTACATCTTTAAAAATTTGTTATTTTTCAAAATTTAAACGTACAGTACTAGAAATAGCAGTTTTAAATGTATCAATTTCCAATGCTAATTGAAATTTAAAGGTACAGTACACTACTGGTACTGTATTCACAAACTGCAGTTTTAAATATTTTTAATTTCCAGTTCTATTTAAAATTGAATCTGGAACAGAGAATTGAATCTTTAAGAATTTGTGATTTTTCAAATTTAAATGTACATTACATGTATTGGAAACTGCAGTTTTAAATTTTTTAATGAAAGTGCTATTTGAGATTGAGTCTGGAATAGAGAATTAATCTTCAAGATACTCGGTTAATTAAGCTAGGTTGAACTGCAATACTTATGTGATGCATGTAGGCGCATGTGTGTGTGTGTGTGTATGTGTGGGAGAGAGAAGTAGTATTTTCTGGAAGATAGCATCATTGACATGCTTCTTTTCATATACCTTCTTTTGTTTGTTTAATCATTATTATTATATTCTTTTTACTTGCCTCTTTTTTCTTTTTACAGTGTGCCTTGAGCAGCCTAGAGATTTATTGTTGAGGAAGAACAAACTGCATTTACAAAGAATCAACGACAAATTTCTGACTGCCAAATTGCTTTGTTAATACATTTAAGCCTTCCACTTGAATCTAGTAGTTAGGCTTTTCTTTTCTTTCTCATGCTTGAGGGTACACTTGGGCACCCTATTCTATTTTATTTCTCTTCCTCTTGTTTTGTTGAAGTTTTTATAGTTTATATAGGAGATATTTATTTTTCAATATTTAACTTAGCCGGTGATTATATAGCTGCAACTCTGTTGCCCGACAGACAACTCTACTGTAAAAACTCGCCAGCGATCGCTACACAGGTTGCGGGTGTGCCCAACAGCGCCATCTGTCGTACAGATACCCAGTACTCAATGTAAACAAAGACTCAATTTTCTCTCTGTCGAGCTATCGACAAGACGTACTTACTCGCTGTTGCTAAACTGGAGTTTTTTCACAACTAATTGGTGAAGTACTTTATTCTAGTTTTGAGCTTTCGCTATGGAGGTGTTTTATCTTCATCTTAAATCTTGAACTCGTTTTGGATAGATTTAAATTTTGGTGACAAAGAGAGTATGGACTTTCTTTCACTTTTAAATGGCCGACCCTTCCCTTAGACGGAAGTGTGTTTAGGCTTTTAGTAATTATATCACGTTATAGATTTTCCTCTATATATTTTTATCTCTCCGCCTTTATTAGGCCTCTTCGATTAACTTTCCATTTATTATAAACATATAATAATAATTTTAATGTTTTGTTTATATAGACCTTTCCTGAGAGTAGGCGGTCCTAACTTGGAAACCGAAGTTAATCAACGTTGAGCCCTTTATATCGTAATGAGCTAAGGATTTAAAACTTTTTAAATGTAATATTTTATGAAAGATTTTCTTTGATAGTCTTCGTAGGGGAGAAGTCTGTTTTCAAAGATGAACTAACGTTTAGTTTATTTATGCTACGCAGTTGTTGACGTTCAGGACGTTCAACATGCGCTCTATCGTTACGATAGAGAGAGAGTGTATCACGGTTTCACTTTGCAGTAAGAGTAAATCGATTCTGACGTTTTGTTCATTCTTTCTTAGCTTAAATGTTTTAAATTCTATTTTAAAGGAACTTTTTATTTGAAAAACCTTTCAGTTTTTTCCTTTAGTCAAATAACATGTTTTTTTTGACGAGATATAATTGGGCTCTTCTCTCAGGTGCAAAATCAAGAGAGAAAGAGAGAGAGAGATAGAGACGGAGGGAGAGAGAGGAGAGAAAACGTTCCGTTCAAGCGGACAACGTACTCGAGTTACTCTCGTCCCTAGTCGCTGTACGGGGAGGAAGGATAAAACGTTTTAGTTTTTTATTCTCGTCCCCAGGCTATGTGCGGTGAGAGATTGAAAACGTAGTTATATGAACTAGTGTTTAGTCTCTTTCCCAGCCACTGATTTTTTTTTTATCTTAAAATATGTTTTCTGTTTTTTGCTGGTATTAATGAGCTTGCATTATACGACTGATTTCGCAATTACTACCTTTTAATGTAGGATAGAATTGCGTGTTTCAGGTAGAAATCAGTAAAAGTTTCGATTTCAGTGAAATAAGTGCAAAACAGAAAATCGAAGTGATAAAGTGATATGCGCAAAGTGTTACAGTGTTGCGTCCGAGGGTTCGTCTGTTCGTGCCTGTCGTTCACCTAGTCCGGGACCTCTTACATGCTACCAAGCCCAGGGGAGAAGTAATGTCAAACGACTTATGGGTTCGAGAGGCCTTGACCAACGAACAGACGTTTTCCCTCTATGGTATCGGGTGTATCTTACCAAGATCTCCCCTACCATAAGACGAGAGAGACGTTGTTTCTCCTCGTCATCCGAAGGCTTTTCGCATAAGAAACCGGTCACAAGGTTTCGAAGCCCTTAAGCGAAAGTCAGTCCTTTCAGGACAGGTCCAGCGTCCAGGTTACAACCATTAGGACAGCTCTGACCCTATGCAGTCGTCGGATAACTGCTCGCCGCCTAACAAAAGCGTAACACAGACTCCGAGAGTCTTTTTTTTTTTTTTTGTAGGCAAAGTGTTGCGGTCACAGACGTTACCCTCGTCTCTTACCACAACCATTTCCGTTGATCCGTAATGGGTTGTATGGCAAGACATGCAGTATATGCTTGCCTCCCTTATGGAAGACTATTCTGCCGATTAGTCCGTTGAGTCTAGCCGTTTATCTCATCGATATCCTGGCTTTCAGCCAACCTAACGTTCCTTTGTGCTTACTGTTGACGTTGGCGTAGCTTAGTCACGTCAGTCAGGTTGTTTAGAACCACACTCGATGCGGTCTCGTGTGGTTTTTCAGCCGCATTTGGACGTTAGGCCACTTGCTGATGCTCCTGTTGACGTTCAAGACGTTCACTAACAATCGGAGTTGACTTGTTTTGACGCTGTGCGTCAACCTCCGCATTCTAGAGTTGTTTTGACTGCTCAGTCTAGGCAGTCAAAGCAGTCTCGAGTGGACGCTGTGCGTCCTCACGCACCTGATGTTGTTGACAGTTCAGTTGTTGTCAGTTCACAGACCGTCAAGCAGTTACATGACGTTGCGTTCTGGTCCGCTACTAATGCACCAGTGAGTGTGGACTCTGCTTGTAAAGCATTCCCACACGGTAGGTCTCTCCCTTGCTTGAGACTCAGCTTTTATCGGACAAGGTTCCTGTAGATGAGGAAGTTGCTGTTCCCCTCCTACTGATATTCCCTTGAGGACTCTGTCAGATGGAGAGGAGCCTAAAGCTGCTTAGCCTCCTATGGACTTTAATTAAATCATGATGATTTTTTTAAGGATCTTTGTCCGGATCTTTTGTAACTGCTGCTCCTCGTTCGCCTAAACGTCAGAGCTTACACTAGGCCTAGCTACTTCGAAGCCGTTGTTTTTAAGCTAGTGCTCTCTCGCTCTCCTAGAGAGCCTTACGTTGGCTAGGCGACTGGTTTTTCACCAGGAGGAGTTTGGGGGATGCAGCCTTTGCTTTCCCTTCTTTTAAACTGGTTTATAGAGCGAGAGTCTGATATGACACGAGAGAAGTTCTCGGCTTGGGAGATCATGCCTCTGCCCAGATAGACTTCTCAATTCTCGTAGACTCTCCCTGGCGCCTGGCCAGGAGACGCTCCAAGTTGTTTACAGGTCAACTTCACAGTTGTTTTCGAGCCTTTGAAGTTTTGCTGTACAATTATGTCACGCATAACAAGGCTTTCAGGGATGGTAAACGGTACCGCCTCAGTCGCTAACCCCGTCTGTTGCCACACCTGCTCCCGTAGACCCTAAATGGGCTTTGCTGCAAGACATGCAGTCCAAGCTTGCGTCCTTGATAGAGGACTTTAATGCGGAGAAGGTTGCTACCGAACCTTCTGGCCAACAACCTTCCAACCGGTCGGTTGTGCGCCCTGTTGACGCTGAGGTAACCTACTCGCGTCTGCCAATTGAGGTGGTTCCTCCACCGATGCGACCCAGTGTGGGTTGCCAGCCGCACGTTGACGTTAAGCGACGCTCGGAGGTGGTTGTTGACGTTCAGGACGTTCAACAACCAGCAGAGGTGACTTGTTTTGACGCAGTGCGTCAACCTCAGCAACCCGGTAGGGTGTTGACTGCACAACCCAGACGGTCTAGACAGTCTCGGGTGGACGCTGTGCTTCCTCGCGCACCCATGGTTGTTGACAGTTCACAGACTGTGCAGCAGTTCCATGATATTGCGTCCGGCTCCGTCACTCATCCACCAGTGCGACCGGACTCAGCGAGCCAGACGTTGCCCACTCCGTTGCCGTTTCCTCATCAGTTTTCGGATGAGGAACTATCTGATGAGGACGTTGCTGAACAACAAGACGATCAGCCCCCAGAATAGATCAAGCCCTGCTATCCATCCAGAAGATGCTGAAGAAGGAACGCTGCTCAGTCAGGCTGTGGATGAGTCTGGTAGGGACGCTGTCATCCGTGGAACAATTTGTGTCACTAGGAAGACTACATCTCCGTCCTCTTCAATACCATCTAGCTTTTCACTGGAAAAAGGACAAGACGCTAGAAGCGGTCTCGATCCCGGTTTCCGAAAAGATAAAGTCTTGTCTGACTTGGTGGAAGGACAATATCAACCTTAGAGAGGGTCTTCCCCTGGCTGTTCAGACTCCCAACCACGTTCTCTTCTCTGACGCATCGGACGTGGGCTGGGGCGCGACACTAGACGGTCGGGAATGCTCAGGACTGTGGAACTCGAGTCAGAGGAGCATGCATATCAACTGCAAGGAGCTGTTGGCAGTACATCTGGCCTTGAAAAGCTTCAAGTCTCTCCTTCGAGGCAAAGTGGTGGAAGTTAACTCGGACATCACCACGGCCTTGGCGTACATCTCCAAACAAGGAGGTACCCACTCACTGACGTTGTACGAGATCACAAGGGACCTGCTCATCTGGTCAAAAGGTCAAGACATCTCCCTAGTAACGAGGTTCATCCAAGGCGACTTGAACGTCATAGCAGATTGTCTCAGTCGGAAAGGGCAAGTAATTCCAACCGAATGGACCCTCCACAAGGATGTGTGCAAGAGAC
Organism: Palaemon carinicauda; assembly: GCF_036898095.1. Taxonomy (NCBI): domain Eukaryota; kingdom Metazoa; phylum Arthropoda; class Malacostraca; order Decapoda; family Palaemonidae; genus Palaemon; species Palaemon carinicauda. The sequence continues at coordinate 140,662,353 of NC_090737.1, forward strand.
TTTGGGCCACTTGGGGTAAAACCATCCATAGATCTCTTTGCAACCTCGCTGACCAATAGGCTTCCAATCTATTGCTCTCCAGTCCCGGACCCAGCAGCAATACATATAGATGCTTTCCTCCTAGATTGGTCACATCTGGATCTCTACGCATTCCCACCGTTCAAGATTGTCAACAAGGTACTGCAGAAGTTCGCCTCTCACGAAGGGACAAGGTTGACGTTAGTTGCTTCCCTCTGGCCCGCGAGAGAATGGTTCACCGAGATACTTCGATGGTTAGTAGACGTTCCCAGTGGTCTTCCTCTAAGGGTAGACCTTCTACGTCAGCCACACGTAAAGAAGGTACTCCAAAGCCTCCACGCTCTTCGTCTGACTGCCTTCAGTCTATCGAAAGACTCTCGAGAGCTAGAGGCTTTTCGAAGGAAGCAGCCAGTGCGATTGCTAGAGCAAGGAGAGCTTCTTCCATTAGAGTCTACCAATCGAAGTGGGAAGTCTTCCGAGACTGGTGCAAGTCAGTTTCTGTATCCTCGACCAGTACCTCTGTAGCTCAAATAGCTGTTTTTCTCTTATACCTGAGAAAAGGACGATCCCTTTCAGCTCCCACTATCAAGGGCTACAGAAGCATGTTGGCATCGGTCTTCCGGCATAGAGGCTTAGATCTTTCCAAACATAAAGATCTGCAAGACCTCCTTAAGTCTTTTGAGACCACCAAGGAGCGTCGTTTGGCTACCCCTGGATGGAATTTAGACGTGGTTCTAAGATTCTTCATATCAGACAGGTTGGAGGCGTTACAATCAGCCTCCCTGAAAGATCTCACTCTTAAGACTCTTTTCCTGGTATGCTTAGCCTCGGCTAAAAGAGTCAGTGAGATTCATGCCTTCAGCAAGAACATAGGATTTTCGTCAGAAAAAGCCACTTGTTCGCTACAACTTGATTTTCTAGCCAAAAACGAGCTGCCTTCTCGGCCTTGGCCTAAATCTTTCGATATCCCCAGCTTATCGGAGATCGTAGGCAATGAACTAGAAAGAGTCTTATGCCCTGTTAGAGCTCTTAAGTTCTATTTAAAGCATACTAAACCTTTACAAGGCCAATCTGAAGCTTTATGGTGTTCAGTTAAGAAACCATCCTTGCCTTTGTCAAAGAATGCTTGGTCAGACTTTATCAGATTGTTAATACGAGAAGCTCATTCACATCTGAGTGAGGAAGACCGAACTTTGCTTAAGGTGAATACGCACGAAGTTAGAGCTGTAACAACTTCCGTGGCCTTTAAGCAAAATATATCTCTGCAAAGTATAATGGACGCAACCTATTGGAGAAGCAAGTCAGTGTTCGCGTCATTTTACTTGAAAGATGTCCAGTCTCTTTACAAGAACTGCTACACACTGGGACCATTCGTAGCAGCGAGTGCAGTAGTGGGTGAGGGCTCAACCACTACAATTCCCTAATTCCATACCCTTTTAATATTTCTCTTGAAATGTTTTTATTGTTGTTTTTTGGGTTGTCCGGAAGGCTAAGAAGCCTTTCGCATCCTGGTTGATTTGGCGGGTGGTCAAAGTCATTTCTTGAGAGCGCCTAGATTAGGGGTTTTGATGAGGTCCTGTTGTATGGGTTGCAACCCTTGATACTTCAGATCCTAGGGGTCGATCAGCATCCTAAGAGGATCGCGAGGCTCCGTAAGGAAGACGTACTTAAAAGGCAGAGAAATTGTTCAAGTCGACTTCCTTACCAGGTACCTATTTATTTTGTTTTTGTTATTTTGATAACTTCTAAAATGAAATAAAAACTCTTAGCTCATAAAAGTGTAAACATATATTGCTGGTCTCTACCCACCCCCCTGGGTGTGAATCAGCTATATAATCACCGGCTAAGTTAAATATTGAAAAATGTTATATTGATAATAAAATAAATTTTTGAATATACTTACCCGGTGATTATAAATTAAAGGACCCTCCCTTCCTCCCCAATAGAGACGCAGTGGGACGAGGAGAAAATTGAGTCTTTGTTTACATTGAGTACTGGGTATCTGTACGACAGATGGCGCTGTTGGGCACACCCGCAACCTGTGTAGCGATCGCTGGCGAGTTTTTACCGTAGAGTTGTCTGTCGGGCAACAGAGTTGCAGCTATATAATCACCGGGTAAGTATATTCAGAAATTTATTTTATTATCAAAATAACATTTTAATGGTACCTTTCTTAAAATGTTTTATTTTTCCATGTTTGCTTTCCTCACTGGGCTATTTTTTCTGTTGGGGCCCCTGCTTTTCCAACTAAGGTTGTAGCTTGGCAATTGATAGATAATACCAATAATATTGATTAATGACTGCCTGTAAATCTAAGTACTTGGATTGGTTTTCCTTTATCATCTTACTGCTTTGGCTTAGCATTAACCATTTTAAATATTTAACTTAGCCGGTGAATATATAGCTGCAACTCTGTTGCTCGACAGACAAACTGTACAGAAAAAACTCGCCAGCGATCGCTATACAGGTTGCGGGTGTGCCCAACAGCGCCATCTGTCGGCCAGATACCAAGCTCTATGTAAACAAAGACTCAATTTTCTCTCTGTCGACGTGTCGACAAGACGTACTTTACTCGCTGTTGAAACCTGGAGTTTTTCCCATCATCTTTGGTGAAGTACTATATTCTGGTTTGAGCTTTCGCAGTGCAGGTGTTTTATCTTCATCTTAAATCTTGAACTCGTTTTGGATAGATTTAAATTTTGGTGACAAAGAGAGTATGGACTTTCTTTGACTTTTAAATGGCCGACCCTTCCCTGAGACGGAAGTGTGTTTAGGTTTTTAGTAATTATCTTATCACGTTATAAATTAATTATAGATTTTCCTCTATATATTTTATATCTCTCCCCCTTTATTAGGCCTCTTCGATTAACTTTCCATTTATAAACATAAAAACAAATTTTAATGTTTTGTTTATATGCGACCTTTCCTGAGAGTAGGCGGTCCTAACTTGGAAACCGAAGTTAATCAACGTTGAGCCCTTTATATCGTAAATAGCTTTTAAAGAGCTAAGGATTTAAAACTTTTTAAATGAAATATTTTATGAAAGAATTTCTTTGAATAGTCTTTGTACTGTTTTCAAAGATGAACTAACGTTTAGTTTATTTATGCTACGCAGTTGTTGACGTTCAGGACGTTCAACATGCGCTCTATCGTTACGATAGATAGAGAGTGTATCACGGTTTCACTTTGCAGAAAGAGTAAATCGATTCTGACGTTTTGTTCATTCTTTCTAGGCTTAAATGTTTTAAATTCTATTTTAAAGGAACTTTTTAATTGAAAAACCTTTCAGTTTTTTCCTTTGGTCAAATAACATGTTTTTTTGACGAAATGTAATTGGGCTCTTCTCTTAGGTGCGAAATCAAGAGAGAAAGAGAGATAGAGACGGAGGGAGAGAGAGGAGAGAAAACGTTCCGTTCAAGCGGGTAACGTTGTTCTCGAGTTACTCTCGTCCCTAGTCTCTGTACGGGGAGAAAGGATAAAACGTTTTTAGTTTTTTATTCTCGTCCCCAGGCTATGTGCGGTGAGAGATTGAAAACGTAGTTTATATGATCTAGTGTTTAGTCTCTTCCCCAGCCACTGAATTTTTTATTTTAAAATATGTTTTCTGTTTTTTGCTGGTATTAATGAGCTTGCATTATACGACTGATTTCGCAATTACTACCTTTTGATGAAGGGTAGAATTGCGTGCTTCAGGTAGAAATCAGTAAAAGTTTCAATTTCAGTGAAATAAGTGCAAAACAGAAAATTGAAGTGATAAAGTGATATTGCGCAAAGTGTTACAGTGTTGCGTCCGAGGGTTCGTCTGTTCGTGCCTGTCGTTCACCTAGTCCGGGACCTCTTGCAAGCTCCCAAACAGGGGAGAAGTAATGTCGAACGACTTATGGGTTCGAGAGGCCTTGATCAACGAACAGACGTCTCCCTCTATGGTATCGGGTGTATCTTACCAAGATCTCCCCTACCATAAGACGAGAGAGACGTTTTTCTCCTCGTCATCCGAAGGCTTTTCGCATAAGAAACCTCAAGGTTTCGAAGCCCTTAAGCGAAAGCCAGTCCTTTCAGGACAGGTCCAGCGTCCTGGTTACAGCCATTAGGACAGCTCGGACCCTATGCAGTCATCGGATAACTGCTCGCCGCCTAACAAAAGCGTAACACAGATTCCGAGAGTCTTTTTTGTTGGCAAAGTGTTGCGGTCATAGACGTTACCCTCGTCTCTTACCACAACCATTTCCGTTGATCCTTAATGGGTTGTACGGCAAGACATGCAGAATATGCTTGCCTCCCTTATGGAAGACTATTCTGCCGATTAGTCCGTTGAGTCTAGCCGTTTATCTCATCGATATCCTGGCTTTCAGCCAACCTAACGTTCCTTTGTGCTTCCTGTTGACGTTGGCGTAGCTAAGTCACGTCAGTCAGGTTGTTTAGAACCACACTCGATGCGGTCTTGTGTGGATTTTCAGCCGCATTTGGACGTTAGGCCACTTGCTGATGCTCCTGTTGACGTTCAAGATGTTCGCTAACAATCGGAGTTGACTTGTTTTGACGCTGTGCGTCAACCCCCGCATTCTAGAGTTGTTTTGACTGCTCAGTCTAGGCAGTCAAAGCAGTCTCGAGTGGACGCTGTGCGTCCTCACGCACCTGTTGTGGTTGACAGTTCAGTTGTTGACAGTTCACAGACTGTCAGGCAGTTACATGATGTTGCGTCCTGGTCCACTACTAATGCACCAGTGAGTGTGGACTCTGCTTGTAAAGCATTGCCACCACGGTAGGTCTCTCCCTTGCTTGAGACTCAGCTTTTATCGGACAAGGTTCCTGTAGATGAGGAAGTTGCTGTTCCCCCTCCTACTGATATTCCCTTGAGGACTCTGTCAGATGGAGAGGAGCCTAAAGCTGCTTAGCCCTCTATGGACTTTAATTAAATCATGATGATTTTTTTTAAGGATCTTTGTCCGGATCTTTTGTAACTGCTGCTCCTCGTTCGCCTAAACGTCAGAGCTTACACTAGGCCTAGCTACTTCGAAGCCGTTGTTTATAAGCTAGTGCTCTCTCGCTCTCCTAGGGAGCTTTACGTTTGCTAGGCGACTGGTTTATCACCAGGAGGAGTTTGGGGGATACAGCCTTTGCTTTCCCTTCTTTTAAACTGGCTTATAGAGCGAGAGTCTGATATGACACGAGAGAAGTTCTCGGCTTGGGAGATCATGCCTCTGCCCAGATAGACTTCTCAAATCTCGTAGACTCTCCCTGGCGCCTGGCCAGGAGACGCTCCAAGTTTTTTACAGGTCAACTTTACAACTGTTTTCGAGCCTTTGAAGTTTTGCTGTACAATTATGTCATGCATAAACAAGGCTTTCAGGGATGGAAAGCGGTACCGCCTCAGTCGCTAACCCCGTCTGTTGCCGCACCTGCTCCCGTAGACCCTAAATGGGCTTTGCTGCAAGACATGCAGTCCAAGCTTGCATCCTTGATAGAGGACTTTAATGCGGAGAAGGTTGCTGCCGAACCTTCTGGCCAACAACCTTCCAACCGGTCGATTGTGCGTCCTGTTGACGCTGAGGTAACCTTCTCGCGTCTGCCAGTTGAGGTGGTTCCTCCACCGATGCGACCCAGTGTGGGTTGCCAGCCGCACGTTGACGTTAAGCGACGCTCGGAGGTGGTTGTTGATGTTCAGGACGTTCAACAACCAGCAGAGGTGACTTGTTTTGACGCAGTGCGTCAACCTCAGCAACCCGGTATGGTGTTGACTGCACAACCCAGACGGTCTAGACAGTCTCGGGTGGACGCTGTGCTTCCTCGCGCACCCATGGTTGTTGACAGTTCACAGACTGTGCAGCAGTTCCATGATGTTGCGTCCGGCTCCGTCACGCATGCACCAGTGCGACCGGACTCAGCGAGCCAGACGTTGCCCACTCCGTTGCCGTTTCCTCATCAGTTTTCGGATGAGGAACTATCTGATGAGGACGTTGCTGAACAACAAGACGATCAGCCCCCAGAATAGATCAAGCCCTGCTATCCATCCAGAAGATGCTGAAGAAGGAACGCTGCTCAGTCAGGCTGTGGATGAGTCTGGTAGGGACGCTGTCATCCGTGGAACATTTTGTGTCACTAGGAAGACTACACCTCCGTCCTCTTCAATACCATCTAGCTTTTCACTGGAAAAAGGACAAGACGCTAGAAGCGGTCTCGATCCCGATTTCCGAAAAGATAAAGTCTTGTCTGACTTGGTGGAAGGACAATATCAACCTTAGAGAGGGTCTTCCCCTGGCTGTTCAGACTCCCAACCACGTTCTCTTCTCGGACGCATCGGACGTGGGCTGGGGCGCGACACTAGACGGTCGGGAATGCTCAGGACTGTGGAACTCGAGTCAGAGGAGCATGCATATCAACTGCAAGGAGCTGTTGGCAGTACATCTGGCCTTGAAAAGAAAAGCTGCAAGTCTCTCCTTCGAGGCAAAGTGGTGGAAGTAAACTCAGACAACACCACGGCCTTGGTGTACATCTCCAAACAAGGAGGTACCCACTCACTGACGTTGTACGAGATCGCAAGGGACCTGCTCATCTGGTCAAAAGGTCAAGACATCTCCCTAGTAACGAGGTTCATCCTAGGCAACTTGAATGTCATAGCAGATTGTCTCAGTCGGAAAGGGCAAGTAATTCCAACAGAATGGACCCTCCACAAGGATGTGTGCAAGAGACTTTGGGCCACTTGGGGCCAACCAACCATAGATCTCTTTGCAACCTCGCTGACCAAGAGGCTTCCAATCTATTGCTCCCCAGTCCCGGACCCAGCAGCAATACATATAGATGCCTTCCTCCTAGATTGGTCACATCTGGATCTCTACGCATTCCCACCGTTCAAGATTGTCAACAAGGTACTGCAGAAGTTCGCCTCTCACGAAGGGACAAGGTTGACGTTAGTTGCTCCCCTCTGGCCCGCGAGAGAATGGTTCACCGAGGTACTTCGATGGCTAGTAGACGTTCCCAGAAGTCTTCCTCTAAGGGTGGACCTTCTACGTCAGCCTCACGTAAAGAAGGTACACCAAGGTTCCTCGCTCTTCGTCTGACTGCCTTCAGACTATCGAAAGACTCTCGAGAGCTAGAGACTTTTCGAAGGAGGCAGCCAGTGCGATTGCTAGAGCAAGGAGAGCATCCACCATTAGAGTCTACCAATCGAAGTGGGAAGTCTTCCGAGACTGGTGCAAGTCAGTTCTGTATCCTCGACCAGTACCTCTGTAGCTCAAATAGCTGATTTTCTCTTATACCTGAGAAAAGGACGATCCCTTTCAGCTCCCACTATCAAGGGGTACAGAAGCATGTTAGCATCGGTCTTCCGGCATAGAGGCTTAGATCTTTCCAACAATAAAGATCTTCAAGACCTCCTTAAGTCTTTTGAGACCACCAAGGAGCGTCGTTTGGCTACCCCTGGGTGGAATTTAGACGTGGTACTAAGATTCCTCATGTCAGACAGGTTTGAGCCGGTACAATCAGCCTCCCTGAAAGATCTCACTCTAAAGACTCTTTTCCTGGTATGCTTAGCCTCAGCTAAAAGAGTCAGTGAGATTCATGCCTTCAGCAAGAACATCGGATTTTTGTCAGAAAAGCCACCTGTTCGCTACAACTTGGTTTTCTAGCCAAAAATGTGCTGCCTTCTCGGCCTTGGCCTAAATCTTTCGATATTCCCAGCTTATCGGAGATTGTAGGCAATAAACTAGAAAGAGTTTTATGCCCTGTGAGAGCTCTTAAGTTCTATTTAAAGCGTACCAAACCTTTACGAGGCCAATCTGAAGCTTTATGGTGTTCAGTTAAGAAACCATCTTTGCCTATGTCAAAGAATGCTTTATCATACTTTATCAGACTGTTAATACGAGAAGCTCATTCACATCTGAGTGAGGAAGACCGAGTTTTGCTTAAGGTGAAGACGCACGAAGTTAGAGCTGTTGCAACTTCCGTGGCCTTTAAGCAAAATAGATCTCTGCGAAGTATAATGGACACAACCTATTGGAGAAGCAAGTCAGTGTTCGCGTCTTTTTATCTAAAGGATGTCCAGTCTCTTTACGAGGACTGCTACACACTAGGACCATTCGTAGCAGCGAGTGCAGTAGTGGGTGAGGGCTCAACCACTACAATTCCCTAATTCCATATCCTTTTAATCTTTCTCTTGAAATGTTTTTTAATGTTGTTTTTATGGGTTGTCTGGAAGGCTAAGAAGCCTTTCGCATCCTGGTTGATTTGGCGGGTGGTCAAAGTCATTTCTTGAGAGCGCCTAGATTAGGGGTTTGATGAGGTCCTGTTGTATGGGTTGCAACCCTTGATACTTCAGCTCCTAGGGGTCGATCAGCATCCTAAGAGGATCGCGAGGCTCCGTAAGGAAGACGTACTTATAAGGCAGAGTAATCGTTCAAGTCGACTTCCTTACCAGGTACCTATTTATTTTGTTTTTGTTATTTTGATAACTTCTAAAATGAAATAAAAACTCTTAGCTCATAAAATGTAAACATATATTACTGGTCTCTACCCACCATCCTGGGTGTGAATCAGCTATATATTCACCGGCTAAGTTAAATATTTAAAAATGATATTTTAATTATAAAATAAATTTTTGAATATACTTACCCGGTGAATATATAAATTAAATGACCCTCCCTTCCTCCCCAATAGAGACACAGTGGGACGAGGAGAAAATTGAGTCTTTGTTTACATAGAGCTTGGTATCTGGCCGACAGATGGCGCTGTTGGGCACACCCGCAACCTGTATAGCGATCGCTGGCGAGTTTTTTCTGTACAGTTTGTCTGTCGAGCAACAGAGTTGCAGCTATATATTCACCGGGTAAGTATATTCAAAAATTTATTTTATAATTAAAATATCATATTCTGTCAAAAATGTCTTGTTTAAAATTGTGGCTTGTTTAGATGAGAAATGTACAGTATAACTTTTGAGAAAAACTTCATATTAGGCATACCTTCACTAAAGGTAAACTGATTTAGGAATAGTAGAGTATAAAAAAATTATTAATTATGGTATGCTTTGTTAATATATTTAAGTTAGATAATTCATCTTTGTGTAAGCTGTGTAGTATTCAGTTTGTGATTGAAAAACTAGAATTTTTAGAGAATTCAATATTATTTCTTTGAATCTCCCCTGATATTCATATTGCTTCTTCTCCAAAAGCCTGGGGTAATCGACACTTATCCGTAGAATTTTTAAAATGTTAGAATGTCTTTTACTTCAGACAATCCACTCCCTTAGCAAAGGAACAGAGCCCTCTGCTGTAAGTGGTAGGAAGTCCAGGTGGCCACCTCGGGCAATACAGATTTCATTTTTGAAATCGACGTTATCCCTCCTCTTCATACTCTTGAGTCAGTGGAGAGGAGGATGGGCATGGATGTGAACAACAGGCGAGTATAGAATTAAGAAATTCTGTTATTAAAGTTCCTCTACAATGCTTCCAGATGGCTCAAATCACTGGCAGTTCATACCTCAAACAGCCTCTACAATGTTCACAATGCTCCCAAAAGCCTAAAGTTATAGTGATGGGGAGAGAACACTGCCTTGACAAACTAATGATAGTAACCTGAATTCTGGTCCTATATATTCTTTTATTTTGATCTTGGCCACTCATTCTACTAAATTGAATGAATCCACTCTAGTCAGAAAGAATGCTTACTCTGTACCACTAAATATCGATATAAATTCAAAGCTCTCCTGTGTATCTCCCTTGGAGCTGAGCACAATTGAAGGAAAGAAAGGGATATATTTCAGTATAAGCAATGCAACGAGGTTAAGGTTACATACCTGGCCTAGATTACGTGTCTAGCTTATTTTGATAAACCATTTAAATTGCGGTTTGAAATACTGGATTCCAGATTTTTTTATCTTGTCTTAATCCTCTGGCACCCACGGTATGCATAGGACCTCGTATGTCTCTCTCCTGTGCCATCTCTCTGAGCTCAACCCAATTCTCAGATCCGACCTCCCTTTGCATTGTCATCAGCCATGTTTCCCTTGGTCGACCATGTCCTCTCCTGCCCTGCAGCTTCCATTCAGGTACATCCTTCCTTTTCAAAATATGCCCCATCCATCTCCATCTTGATAATGTATCATTCACGTTTGGCACCCCTGTCATCTTGCTAATTCTGGCACATGTTATATATTGCTGTCATTTCATGAAAACAATCCTTCTCAATGCGTATTTACTTGTTCTGCCCTCCCTGTTCTCTCCTTGAATTCTTTAACATGTGATCCATTGCTGGTAATGGTGGTTCCTAAATATTTGGAAGAGGTTCAAATAAGGCAATTCGTTTGATCACCACTTTAAATCTGCATGACCTATCTATCTCTGGTTGATTGCCAATCCAACCTTTCTCCCCTCCAGTACTAAACTATCAATCATTTTTTACATTTCAGCCATTGTAGAGGCAATTAGAACTATATTGTTTGCGTATTCAAGATCACATAATTTCTGGTCCCCTTTTCCATTGAATAACACCATTCATTCCTTGCATTACCTTGTTCATATAATCAATCACCAAAATAAACAGTATCGGGGATAGTATTCCACTTTGAAGTACTCCAGTCTTGACTATGCGTTTCCATTACAGTGATACCTCGGTACTCGACCATAATCCGTTCGAGATCCGTGTTCGACCTCCGATTTGTTCGAGTACCGAATTTTTTTTCCCCATAAGAAATAATGGTATATATTCTATTCCGTTCCCAAGCACTCGAACAGGCCCAAAATATTAATAAAACGTGTACCTAAACAACAATAATTATCTAAATGTGTATGAAATTGGTCAGAAAATCCTATAAAACAATTTTAAACCATTTACTGTACTAAAATAAAACAATTTTAAACCATTTTCTGTACTGTAGTGAACATACCTTTGAGCAGCGGTTCGATGGCATACAGGGATGGATGTGGAGAGGATGGAAGGGGGAGGTTACTGCTTGGAAGGAGAGTCCCCTTCCATGATGTGGCGGGGTAGTTCTCCTTCAGGAGTTGTTTCTCTCTCCAATGAAAGGGTGGGCAGATCTATTTCAGGGGTTTCTTCTCTTCTTTGTCTCTTCTTTGGAGGAGAAACAGGCTTTGATGTAGCAGCTTTCTTTTCTTTTGTGAAAAACTGGTCTATTGTTAATTGTTTCTTCCTCCTCTGCAGTATTCTTCGAAAATGATACATGACACTATCATTAAACATATGCACTGCCCGGTTTGCTACTGCAATTTCTGGGTGGTATTTTTCAGCAAAAGCCTGCACATCTGCCCACTTGGAACAAATTTCATTGATGAGAGAACTTGGAACATCCTCCCTTACCTCATCCTCTTCTGAAGATTCCTGCTCCACAATCAGATCCTGCTGCTGTTGTTGTTGCAGGTGCAACAATTCCTCCACAGTCAACTCGGTAGAATGGCTTTCTACAAGCTCATCAATATCATCCTTGTCGACCTCAAGCCCCAAACTCCTGCCCATGACAACAATTTCCTCAACGACATCAGTCATCAGAAATTACAGGGGTAGCAGTGCTTGGACCCGCCTCTGGTTGGAAACCTTCAAACTCCCTCTCTGTGACACATGATGGCCACAGCTTACGCCAGGCAGAGTTCAATGTCCTATAGGTCACACCTCGCCAAGCTTGGTCAATCATGTTAACAGAGTTGAGGATGCTGAAGTGTTCCTTCCAGAATTCCTTTAGGGTCAACTTCGTGTCACTGGTCACTTCAAAACACTTTCTGAAAAGGGCCTTGGTATAGAGTTTTTTGAAGTTTGAAATGACCTGTTGGTCCATGGGCTGGAGTATGGGAGTAGTATTGGGGGGCAAGAATTTGATTTTGATAAAGCTGTATTCTTCTTTCAAGTCATCCTCGAGACCTGGAGGATGTGCAGGAGCATTGTCCATAACCAGAAGACATTTCATTGGCAAGCTCTTTTCAATGAGGTAAGCCTTAACCTGGGGGGCAAACACTTCGTTTATCCACTCAGTAAAGAATTGTCTTGTGACCCAAGATTTAGTGTTCGAGCGCCACATAACTGGTAGTGCACTTTTACAAATATTATTTCGTTTGAACACCCGGGGGTTGTCCGAGTGGTACACTAACAAGGGTTTGATCTTGCAATCGCCACTTGCATTTGCACACAGCAACAATGTTAGCCTATCTTTCATTGGCTTGTGACCTGGCATCTTCGTCTCGTCCTTGGTAATGTACGTATTGGCTGGCATTTTCTTCCAAAATAACCCAGTCTCATCACAATTAAAGACTTGTTGTGCGATCAAATTTTGTTCATTTATGTACCGATCGAATTCCCCCACGTATTTATCGGCTGCAATTTGATCCGAACTAGCTGCCTCCCCATGCCTAGTAACACGATGAATACCTGTTCTATTACGAAACTTTTCAAACCAACCCCTGCTCGCTTTAAATGTAAATGAATCACTTTCACTGGTACTCGGACTTTTCTTCACTAATTCTTCATAGATATGCAACGCTTTTTCACAAATGAACGCTTCACTAACACTTTCCCCGGCCAACTGTTTTTCTTTAATAAATATTAAAAGCAACTTTTCCATCTCCTCAATCACTTGTGGCCTTTGCTTAGTTACCGCCGTAACTCCCGTTGCAACATTCGCCTTCTTAATCATTTCTTTATGCTTTAAAAACGTAGAAATGGTCGACTTCGCCATTCCGTATTCTACCGCTAAATCGGACACTCGTACACCATTCTCATATTTCGCTATAATTTCCTTCTTCAACTCGATCGTTGTTCGCACTGTTTTCCTCTTCTCCTTCCCCTTAACACTCATTACTTTCTTGGGACTCATTATGAAAGCTAAAAAAGCAATTAAAAGCACTGAAAATCACTAAATCACAACGAATGCTGATCGCGCGTTGTCTGAGTGACGCTCTCGAGAGAACTGATGCTTCCCGAACAAGCGAGAGTGGCCGAGATGGCGCGATCATCACAAAGCCCATGCGGTCGTCACGTGTTCGGCTGGTCGAGTACCGAATTTTTGGTCGAGCACCGCAGCAAAAATTTCTCGAAAATTTTGGTCGAACTCCGAATTGTTCGAGTATAGAGTCGTTCGACTACCGAGGTATCACTGTATAATGTTTACAATCTTTTCTGGTATCCAATAGTGCCTCGGAATCTTTTTATAATATACTACAGGAAATACTATCAAATGCTTTCTCTTATGTGATTGAAAATACAGTGCTGTACTGTAGATTGGCTTTTTTAAGATAATGTTTTGAGAGTCAGCAATATGAACATCGTGGGAGATTCATAGAAGTAATTAGAATTTCAGTAATATAATTTCTTATTTCTATAATCACTTGATGTTCATATACATGCCCACTCTCCATACAGACTGATAGTATTTAGAGGAGTGGTAATGTTGGTTTCAAAATTGAAATCTATTGAAGAATTTTTATCAAACCGTTCTATTAACCCTTTTACCCCCAAAGGACGTACTGGTACGTTTTACAAAACTCATCCCTTTACCCCCATGGACGTACCGGTACGTCCTTACAAAAAAAATGCCATAAAATTTTTTTTTTCATATTTTTGATAATTTTTTGAAAAAATTCAGGCATTTTCCAAGAGAATGAGACCAACCTGACCTCTCTATGACAAAAATTAAGACTGTTAGAGCAATTTAGAAAAAATATACTGCAAAATGTGCTGGGGGAAAAATAACCCCTTGGGGGTTAAGGGCTGGAAATTTCCAAAGAGCCTGGGGGTAAAAGGGTTAAAGTACGAGGAGTCAGTACTATCTTCTTACTTTCAAGAAGGTGTCCCCCAAGGCAGCGAGTGTGACTTTATTCGCTGTTGCCACCAATGAATAGTCTTATGAGTTACCTACATCCTGGCATACAAGGATCACTATTTGTTGTTGATTTTTCAATTTATTTTAGTGGGTCATTGGCACTACAAGCAAGCCAAAAGCTTCAAATTTCTATCAATGCTGCTTCTGCATTTGCTAATGTTCTGGGGTTAGAGTTCTCTTGCTTCAGGGTGCATTCAGGCACACTATTCTATCTTAATTCTCCTTCTCTTGTTTTGTTAAAGTTTTCATAGTTTATGTTTATATAGGGGATATTTATTTTAACGCTGTTGCTCTTCTGAAAATATTTTCTTTTTCTTCGGTTCCTTTCCTCACTGAGCTATTTTCCCTGTTGGAGCCCCTGGATTTATAGCATCCTGCTTTTCCAACTATGGTTGTAGCTTAGCAAATAATAATGATAATAATAATAATTCTAGGGTATTTGTATTCTCTCCTCAGAAGACCAAAGCCATTTTTTAACTTATACTCGTAAAATAAAAGATATTATACAAAAGTTTTATGGTTTGAAATAATACCAAATAGTGTGAGTGTACGGATACGGTTGATTAATTCGTCTCGTATAGCGCTGAATTGCCTTTGATGCTCCAGTGCTTGGCTTGAGGCCAAAATTCTATAATCCTAACCTTATCCTGAGGCGACAACTTGTGCATCCTACCACTTACATTGGAGGGCTCTATTCCTTTGTTAGGGTCATGTATTGTTTGGAAAAAAAGGAAGAATTTTAATATTTTAAAGATTTTTCGGCTAAGTGTTGATAAACCCTGGCTTCCGGAGAAGTGATATGAACATCAGATGAGTATAGAAATAAGAGATTTTATCATTAAAATTCTAATGATATGATGTACAGTACAGGATGTTCCTTAATGTAAAACAAGTAGAATTAGTTTCATATGACACATATCATCATCACTTTGTTATTTAACCATTTTACCCCCAGGCTATTTGGAACTTTCCAACCCTTAACCCCCACGGGGTATTTTTTCAAGCACATTTTGCAGTATATATTTTTTAAATTGCTCTAACAGCCTTAATTTTTGTCATAGAGAGATCAGGTTGGTCTCATTCTCTTGGAAAATGCCTGAAGTTTCTCAAAAAATTATCAAAAATATTGAAAAAAAAATGTAAATAGCAGTTTTTTTGCAAGGACGTACCGGTACGTCCGTGGGGGTAAAGGGATGAGTTTAGTGAAACGTACCAGTACGTCCTTTGGGGGTAAAAGGGTTAAAAGAAAAGTAGGTCCTATTTTTGCCCGACAGTATTCGATTATTTTGATATTAGTATTGCTGTCTGTTTCCATTATCGTATTTGACAGGTTATTTCTGTAAACAATTTAAGGAAATAGTTATGGGCTCAGTCCTTCGTTTTTATTTCAAACAGGATTAAGATAAATCATGCATTGTGGCTTTTACTGCACAATATTCTTTATGTCAGCTCTTGATGTTTATGCTATGACTGTTTTTTCTTGTTTAGTTTATGGAGAAAACAGGTAGAAGACAACACGGCCCTTTATTATTTGATGGAGAATTGAATAGTTTAAGAATTCATGACAGTTATAGATGATACAGTTTTTAAGAATTCATGATTGCGATAGATAATACGTTTAATCATAATAGTTTCTGTGTGGTTACAGGTATTGCCCGGGCCCTGTAAGTCAGAAATGCTTCCCTTTATGGTTATCATTGCAAGGATTATTAACATGGAGGCTTCCTCCTTTATTGTGTGTAGTTAAGAACCCTTCAGTTTTCCAAACAGATTTTCACGGTCACAGAAATTACTTTTGTAAAATCTATTACGTTTTGTATTTCTTCTTATCACTGCTTCAGTGAAGGATATTCACTTAAATTTAAATCAATTGTCGGTCACTAATAGTTTAGAGTACAAAAATAGATTATTGTATCATAATCTGAATGATAATGCCATGCATATTTAATCTCTTGGGATAAGTTAGTTTTGGTATGGTTGCCAAAGTGCTGTTTGATAGTTCTTATTGGGCTTCTTACTTTTTATGTAGCGAGATCTCTTGACTTGGTTAGTTGTAACTGTGGTAATTGATTCTTCAAGGTTTACAATGCTTAAATATTTTTAGTTCAGCTGCAGTTAGATTTGTCCCCTAGTTCCAACTCCTCTTATTTCAGTGAATCATCTCATATTTCATTGGCTAAATGCGTTTTGTGCTTCTGCTCGATGCTTGAAATTCAGGTTGTTTTTTTTATGTTGCTTGCAGTAACTAGAGTTCTTGTACATTCTCAGCATTGCTCCTGCTAGGGGGAGGATTGTTTGCAATCGTCTCTGGTTGCTGGCTATAGGTCGTGACCTCCTTTGTGGTGTCAGGCGTATGCTTTAAGGGGGAGAAAGAGAGCTTTGCTTCTTCCTTTCGTTCATTGGGTGCAATTGCTTTCACTGCTCCCGTGCTTACTTTCCTTGCTCAATCCCCTGGGAGTATGTGTCAGGAGCAAGTCGCCTCCTGTCCTAAGTCGGCGATCTTTCAGATTCCGGTAGCATGTTGCTTCTTCCTTTCGTTCATTGGGTGCAATGCTATCGCTGCTCCTGTGCTTACTCTCCTTGCTCAATCCCCTGGGAGTATGTGTCAGTAGCAAGTCGCCCTCTGTCCTAAGTCGGCGAGGTTCGGGTAGCATGTCAGGTTCCTCCCGTTTTTGTCACACCCCATTGGAGGTTGGAGGCTCTTCTCCATTTGTGCTACTGCTGATAACAAGTGTGAATGAAGGAAAGTATTGGCGTCCTTAGGTCTTTCATTGAAGGACGTAGTCAGTGTGTCCCCGATGATGTCTGCAGTGATTGCCCCTCCCCGGGGGCCTAGGTACCAGACTGGTGGGACCACCCGCAACTTCTCGGAAGGAACTGGGGCATGCAGCTCTTCGTGTTACCCTACCTGTTTCTTCCAGGCAGTGGGGCGGCTGAAGAAGTGAAGAAGAGGGTTACGCTTTGCAGCATTCTCCTCCATCATACATCCGAGAGTAGGGGGAATTCCTTGTCGTGCTTTGGACAATCCAGCAGAAGCATAGGGCCAAACCTTGGGTTGTGTGATTCCTTCAGGATGGTTACTTACCAACATTCTCAGGCCTTTGGTCCCCCTCCATCTTGGGTATAGAGTACTTATCAATTTTTTCAACATCGAGGACCCTGGCCTTTCAGATAAAGGGAGGAGGAATGTTGGGGTGGATCACGCTCAAAGAATTCCATCAGAGGAAGACTTCTTACTTTCAGTAGATCTGAAGGATGTGTACTTTTATTACCTATGTATCAGTCCCATCTTAGTGACTCTTCTCCCACTACTTCAAAATATTAGACTTCCAGCAAATGTTTTTATGATGAATAGGCTGACATAAGTCTATTTTTATAGTTTATATATGAAAGATCTATTTTGATATTGTTACTGTTTTTAAAGTGTTTTGTTTTAATTGTTCATTACTTCTCTTATAGTATATTTTTTCCTTATTTCCTTCCTCACTGGGCTATTTTTCCGTTTAAGCCCTTGGTGTTAGCTAGTACATCACATACATATGCCAAGGCACTTCCCCCAATTTTGGGGGTTAGCCGACATCAAACAAATGAAACAAAAAAGGGGACCTCTCCTTTCTACGTTCCTCCCAGCCTGACAAGGGACTCAACCGAGTTTGGCTGGTACTGCTGGGGTGCCACAGCCCACCCTCCCCCGTTATCCACCACTGATGAAGCTTCATAACGCTGAATCCCCTACTGCTGCTACCTCCACGGTCATCCAAGGCACTGGAGGAAGCAGCAGGGCCTACCGGAACTGCGTCACAATCGCTTGCCATTCATTCCTATTTCTAGCACGCTCTCTTGCCTCTCTCACATCTATCCTCCTATCACCCAGATCTTTCTTCACTCCCGTGTCCGGAAAAGTCGCCGTAAACAAGTTTGCCGTAGGAAAACTCGCCTCAGGAATTTTCGCCTTGGGAAATTTCGCCCAATAGGAAAAATTGCCGCAAGACAATTTTGCAGTAAAACAAGTATTTGTGACAAAAACACTTTGGTTTCTGAAGTACCATTTTATCTCTTTCAAACAACCAAGTTTGGCTTTCGTAGTTTCGATAAGTAAACAACCAATAAGGAAATCAAGTAATTTTTTTTTATCTTTAATTTTATCTTTCTAAAAGTTTTTTATATATTCGACTAGTTTTTTGTAGGCAGCCAACCCAAGACGATGGTGTATCAAATGAAAACTAGTAGAGGAGGACTGAAATCAGTTGACGATCTTAACTATATTTACCGATTAGATCGAAAATACGGTGAGAAAACATATTGGAAATGTGATTATATCGAGTGTAAAGCACGAGTGCAATTGAATGGAGAGTTACTTGAGGAGGTGGATCAGTTTAAGTACTTGGGGTCTGTTGTTGCAGCAAATGGTGGAGTGGAAGCAGATGTACGTCAAAGAGTTGGAAGATGATAGTGTATCTATAGGCAAAACAGTCGGCGAGCATTGCCATCCTTCTCTTCCATCTAAGCCTCAAGTTTACGAAGCAAAAACAAAAATGAAATCAATAATCACCAATTCACAAGCCTCTGCACGGTCCATAATTGCAGAGGTTGCATCTAGTTCAGATTCAAATGCATTGGCGTTGCTGCCCACTCAAGCACATTTGTCGCGCAGTATTAGAGGCTGGAGGCAAAAGGAGAATCAAGCTCCTCCGATCCAAACCGGAAGAAGTGGGTATATTATACATACATACATATACCAAGGCACTTCCCCCAATTTTGGGGGGTAGCCGACATCAACAAAGAAACAAAAACAAAAAGGGGACCTCTACTCTCTACGTTCCTCCCAGCCTAACAAGGGACTCAACCGAGTTCAGCTGGTACTGCTAGTGTGTCACAGCCCACCATCCCACATTATCCACCACAGATGAAGCTTCATAATGCTGAATCCCCTACTGCTGCTACCTCCGTGGTCATCTAAGGCATCGGAGGCAGCAGCAGGGCCTACCGGAACTGCGTCACAATCGCTCGCCATTCATTCCTATTTCTAGCACGCTCTCTTGCCTCGCTCACATCTATCCTCCTATCACCCAGAGCTTCCTTCACTTGGTCATCATAAGCCAGGTATATTATTCCTGACTGCAAACCCCTTTGGCGGGAAAGGGATCCCTTCTTTGAGCAAGCACAAATGTTGAACATCTCCAGGGAAGAGAAAGAACGTACCACTTACGTACCACTTCCGACACTCCCAGCAGTGAGTCTCCCTACCTAAAAGACGATGTTTTGTATTTGAGTAGGAACAAATCACAAATTTTTAAAGTAATTTGTATTTTTCCTAGCAATACAAACTCGCGTTCTTTAGTTCATACTTATCCCGTCAACCACTCCTCTCAGTTTTGAGCCAAAAGGTCATTATTGAAGAGACTATGACAGGTAAGGGGGTGGGCTCTCGCCTTTGCTCCCAAAGTTTGCTTAACTGCTTGTTCAGCGATTCAGCGGCCGTCCAGCTTTGAGCTGAAAACACACTCCCTACCTAGAGGACTTGGGTTTGTATAGCTAGGAAAAATACAAATTACTTTAAGAAATTTAGGATTTTAGTTTTGTTGTGATAGCTGTAATTGATTTTGGAATCTTAACTGACCGTTTTTTTCCCAACAGCTTTCCGAAATATTTCCAAAAAAAAAAAATTTGCCTTCTGGCACCTCTTGGGTTGCATGGGGCAGGGAGTGCAGTGTGGCCACCCACCTGAAGAGGAGGGAAAAGGAAAGAAGAGGATGAGTTGATGGAGAGGAATGGGATCCCAGACACTTCTTTTTCATAACCCCCTTCTCTCTCCCTCCCTCTCTACCCCATTTTCTTATTGACTTATGTGTATGATTCTTTCCCTCAGTGTCTCTCCTCTCTCTCTCTCACTCTTTCTCTCACCCAGGTCTCTTTCCAATGTTTTCTCCAGATGTTTAGTTCTTTAAATTTGGTCTGAAATACGTCTTTAATTGCCTTGTTAGTTAAATTGACTTGATGAATATTGTATGTAAAGTGGTTCTTAAATGTTCTTGCCAGTAAGTTTGTTCTTTAGTAAAAGGACCTATAATGTTCTTTATAAAAATGTGTTTACTGAAATTAGTATTGCATTTGTCAAAATCATTTGCTTATTTCATTGTGTGCAGCTATTTTGATCCAATTATTTTAGTACTGAAATTTTTCTAATGAATGTATATGTAATTTTTATCCTGTGTGCTATTTCTGTTCTTTAAGCAAATTTAGAAATGATTATGTACATGATTTGATGTGTATTGTATGAGAAAATAGGGCTTTACATACAGTGCTTAACACTTTCTAGGTTTTATTTTAAATACTTCTTGTTCTCATTAAGGAACACAGAAATGTACTGTCTCATATAAATGTGTAGCAAGATTGTAATTACAACTTGCAATCTAACCAATGTGATCTGGTTGACAATATTTTTAAGTCTTAGTGGTTAAAGTAAAAAAGGATAATGGCATTTCTTTGTAATTTAATAGTATTGAAAGTTTTTCAATTTCTTTGGTTGATATAAATGTCACTTATTTTCAGTTGAACTGAGATGTAAAATGAATTGTAAATGATCATTTAAACGAGTCACATGAAATGTAAAACCCACTTTTGTATAATAGTTTTAAAAGAGTGTATCGTATTCTTTAGCTGCAGTAATTGAATTGAAAACTGTTAAATTGTCATTAGGAATACTCGTCAACTGTTTTCACCAATTGTACAGACAGACTCGCCGATATTGAGGGTGCGTTGAGATCTCTTGGTCCACAGGGCGTCGGACACTGCGGGCCATAGTTAGTATTGCCGTTTAGACCTTTAGCGGCCCTGTAGGAAATTCTGAATAGAGGTGTCATGTCGTCGTCTCGTTCTTGTCTTAGCTATGTCGCTGAACTGGTGGGTTTTCAGATGTCTGGGAATCTAGGAAACATTGTCGGTTGAATATGATGGACCTTTGGAGGAATCATAAGGATCACTGTATTTGTTCTATGTATCCCAGAAAAGGCTTGTGTCCTTTGTTTCCTGTTTTTGTTCCAGGAACATTCAAAGCTCTGGATGTTTGGCCTTCAGTCTCCTCTAGTCGCTGTGCTGACAACTTTTTATGCATTCTTATGCCCGGTTTATTTGTTGTATTTGAAGAACGCTTGGTACTGTTACCATGTTTTTGGGAGATAGTTGTTATTATTATTCTCAAAGAAACTGGCTTAAAGTCCAGTATCTTTCCACCCCTTATGTCTTGAGACAAAGAAAGACAAAAGATTATAGTTAAACTACTGATGTAAATGATAAATAAACATACATATCTTGTATGCAGAACACATTTGGCTCAAGCTTTGAGACAAATTTAGTGTATTGTGAAAGTTCCTTTACTTTACTTTTCCCATGTTTTAAACAAATGTGGAGAGAGATAATGGACAGAGTAAAAAGTTCCTGGCCTGTTGCCTAAATTTTATCATACCAGTACAATCCATTTCATTACATGGGAACGTCTATAACTTTTATTAAGGTCTCCCCCCATTCTTTTTATCGATGTGAGATTGTTATTACAGTGTTCCATTGTAGTAGAACAGAACACTTAGTTGGCTCATAGGATTCTATAGTCTTGGTCCTTGTAAATAAGTGAGTGCTGGAACAATGCAGAGTTGAAGTTACACAAATGCAACCAGATAGTATTAAGAGAGCAGACGACCGTTCAAAACCGAGGGTTCAAATTGATGCTTCAAAGAGCCTAATGTACCCAGGGCTGTGGGAAAAGAAAGAGCAGACATTATGTGCTACCCATTTAAGGGTCATCTCTCCTTTCTGGAAGATCAAATTATGACTGGTTTCAATTTGTCATCTGCTTATCAGATTCAAGTCATGATCTAATGGACTTGAAAAAACATTGTTTTTAAAATCTTCTAAGAAAGGGATAAGCAAAAGTTGATGAAGATGACAACTGCAATAGTTATAACAGAGACTTCTTGAAGTCTTTATTAAATTGAATCCTGAAAATTTGATGTTTCAGGATAGAAAGAGTAGAATTAGAGAAAATAAGTGAAGGTCTCTAGTTTTATCTTCCAAATTCCATAAGCTCACATATACTGTACATTAAAGCTTTTGAACGACACCTCGTAGTAACGGGGGATTTTGAGGAGGGAGAAGTTTAATTGGAAAGGGATCTCTGGTAGTGGTATCACTCGCCCCAGTTTTAATACCAACACCTTTTAGGGGTGAGCGAGCTGGATATATTTCTAGCATTCCATGCAACTTTTTTCTCTGGTATATTTAGCAGTATTTATACCTTTGAAATGGTGCTTTAAGGAGCATTTCACTGGGCGACACAGATCCCTCGCCCAGAAATAGATTTTTCCTTCGTCAAAATCCCTTTTTTGTACCGTTTCATGTTCAAACTGTTGTCTCAAAGAATATGTTCGGTGGTAAGCGTGCTTTTTTTATATGCTTACGAAGCAGTTCATTTTGAACCAAAGATGAGCATGTGTTTGTTTCTTCTCACATAGACTTGGAGCTTTCTTGTTTACAGTTCACGTCCAGTTTGTCTTCTCAAGAAATATGCTCGGTAGTAAAGTGCTTTTTTATATGCATACAAAGTAGTTAATTTTGTACCAAAGATAATTATCTCCTTTTCCATATGGACGGATAGTTCTCTGCATAGTAGAATGTCCTAATTTTGTAAAAAAGAAAGGAATATTCTCATACCCAGTTGATAAAAACGGGTAAAACTTCAAATGCTATATGGTACTTCACTTTAAAGTACAGTTATAGCATTACTGCTTCTCTGATTCTTAGGAGGGTTCAATATTTGAAATTTTCACAAGTTAAGGGACAATATCCTTAACTTTTTTTGTTCAGGGTGCCAATAGACTCTTTGAAATCTTCCTGGATAATCTTTCTCCTGTTCCTGTGACTTTTATTATTTCAAGACCCTGATACACGATGAGGAATTCTCTTCATTGTTTTTCCTGATATATTGTTATTACTACCAAGCTACAATCCTAGTTGGAAAAGCAGGATGCTACAAGCCTAAAGGCTCCAACATGGTTCAGTAATAATGTTAAGACTTAAGTCAACCTGTCCAACAGTGTCCAACAGAAAACCATTTGTAAAAAGTTCAAACTTCAGAAGTTCCACTGATTCAACTGCTTGATTGGGAAGGTCATTCTACAATCTGGTCACAGGTGGAATAAAATTTCTAGAATACTGTGTAGTGTTGAGCCTTTTTGATGGCGAAGGCAAAGCTGTTAGAATTAACGGCTAGATGGTATGTCACCGTCACCTCAGTTTCTCGGACCCGGGCTCGATTCCCGGGCCAACCAGAAGCTATTATCTTTGAATCGATTCCCCCTTGGGTCTCTGATCCTGAGGTATAGAGAGAATCCAGATATTAGGAGGAGGATAATATATGGCTTATTTGAATATTAAAAACATGTCTAAGTGTGTGAAATTTATCACCTAGTTCTACATACAAGATGGTACAGACTGGGAAGATCTGAATGTAATGGTTGATCTGAATAAAGAATCTTATGTAATATGCATGAAGTGTAATTCAACAAAGTTCCCAGGGAATATCCAGATCATGAATAATGACTTTAATATACCAAGTTATTGTCCAACAAATTGATATGAAAGTCAGCACCTTATGACCAGACAGGACAACAGTACTGTATCATGGTAGAATGAAAGAATTAAAACATTCCCTGTCGATAGACTAATCACTGGAAATCATAAAAGATATTCTCAAGAAGCCTATTTTTTCTGTGCAATTGAAGAAACTAAATGTGTTCCTAAAAAGTGAATTTGCAATCAAGAATCACACCTGAACTTAATTGAGTTATATACTGCACCTATAGGCACCTGTATCCCTCCTCGCCACATTGATATCACTGTGATTACCAGCCAAGCTGCAGCCCTAGTTAGAAAAATAGGATGATACAATCCCAAGGGCTCCAACGGGGAAAATAATCCATTTAACGTTAACAGACCTTGCCAATGTAGAGATCTGGATGTCAACCCTTTTACCCCCAATGGGCGTACTGGTACGTTTCACAAAACTCATCCCTTTACCCCCATGGACATACTGGTACGTCCTTGCAAAAAACTGCTATTTACATTTTTTTGCATATTTTTAATAACTTTATGAGAAACTTCAGGCATTTTCCAAAAGAATGAGACCAGCCTGACCTCTCTATGATGAAAATTAAGGCTGTTGGAGCAATTTGAAAAAAATATATATTGCAAAATGTGCTTGAAAAAGAAAATGTCTTGGGGTTAAGGGTTGGAAAGTTCCAAATACGTTGGGGGTAAAAGGGTTAAGGAGCCACTATCCTCAACCTACTTGCAATTATACTTTGAGTTTTATTAGTGTTCAACTTTATGCTCCATAGTTTGTACCATGCACTAATTTCAAGATTTCTATTAAGGGATTTGGCAACCATTGGTCTACATTTAAGAAATGAAATTGATGTAGTCTAGGCTTCCTTCCTTCAAGAGGTACAAAAGACTTTTTTGTCTTTAGTGGTTAAGTTCCCTTAACCTTTCCCTCTTTGTAATTTTTCTTGTTTTCTTTTGTGTTTGAGCTATAAAAGGTTATAACTTCCACTAACCTTTTAAATTAGGAAAAAAAAAAGGTTGTTTGCAGCAAAGCTCTTAATTTTTTCATTCTTTGTTTCCAACAAACCAAGATTTTCCAGCAATTTTCTTTTTGTGGTTGAGGATGCTTCACTGGCTTATGTACTCAAATAAATCCTCTAGATTTGTCATACCATCATATTTTTCTCTTTCATATTAAGCCTATAGGTTTTAGGTTTAGGAAATGTTATATAGTTCTTTGAACTAGACTTGTGCCTATCAGTCTCACAAGAGCTTTCTTGGTT
The DNA here is from genome assembly GCF_036898095.1 of Palaemon carinicauda. NCBI lineage: Eukaryota > Metazoa > Arthropoda > Malacostraca > Decapoda > Palaemonidae > Palaemon > Palaemon carinicauda. Next base: position 140,687,067 of record NC_090737.1, read on the forward strand.
AAAGAGATCTTTTCTCTTTGGGAATTTCCCTAAAGAACTTCTCATCTATGTCCATGGTGACTTTAATTGCCATTTCCAATCAGGATGGCTGCAAGTATAAACCAATGTCATGTTCATTCTTTAAAAGAAGGTTAAAACTGCATGAATAGTATATCAGTGGTGGTTTTCTGCCTCCATTGATACTAATTTGAAATGGAATCAGTCTTTCAAGTCTTATTTATTGACTATTTTATTCTGAAGGTTGGTGGGGATCCTCTGCCTTCTGTTGTTTAATTGAAGCTGATTAAAAAGGTTTTCTGATTAAATAATGTTTTAGTAGTTTTACCACCTGACTACCAAGACAACTTCCTACTTTCTTTTGACTAGTGGATCATTTGTTCTTTATTACATACATATACCAAGGCACTTCTCCCTATTTTGGGGGGTAGCCGACATCAAAAAATGAAACAAAAACAAAAAAGGGGTCCTCTACTCTACGTTCCTCCCAGCCTAACAAGGGACTCAACCGAGTTCAGCTGGTACTGCTAGGGTGCCACAGCCCACCCTCCCCCGTTATCCATCACAGATGAAGCTTCATAACGCTGAATCCCCTACTGCTACTACCTCCGCGGTCATCTAAGGCATCGGAGGATCTTTATTGAGAGATGAAAATTGTAGCAAGAAAAATCTGGTTATCAGATAGCCAGGTGTAGAAAGAGCAAAGGGAAATGAAATCCCGTTTGAATTGTATTATTGAGGGCATTATCTTTGAATGCTGTTTGTCTCAGTGTTCTGTGAAGGAATTGCCTCTAGTTACTTTTCTTAAATAATTCTAGTAGCAGATAGCCTTTTTTGATGAATGCTGACAATAAGTCTGTCATATTCATTTTTTCCCTTGTTTCTTTGGAAATCAGTTTTGATTCTGGTTTCCCATTTTGAATTGGCCATACACACAGATACTTGGAAAGGAAATATTGACGGTAGAAGTGTACTTGTAGATATTTTTATATCAAAGTTAATCTAATGAATTAGCCTCTATTTTCATTCCATAAATGAAACTACATTGATAGTGGCAATGAGAAACCAGATATTGTTGGTTGACATCTGTCATAGTTCTGTACTCAAATCTCCAGTCTTAATGAAGTGATTTTTTATGGTCATTTGATCATTTGTTTTGCATCTGCAACATTAAGGTTGCCAAATGCTCCGTAGTTGAACTGTTAGATTATAAAAGTGCATAGAGAGAAGCCGATAGACAGGACTTTTATTCTTTTACGTTGGTGGAGTCCTATTAGTGGAAAGTTGAAGGTCATTTCAAGCTTTAAGGTAATCAATTTTTCTGTTTGTAATATTTATTCATGTACACCACATCTGCCAGGTATAGTGATGAGAGGTTGGGTCTTTTTGTGTAGTTTGGTTTACTGTTGGCAATGTGAAGGTTTTTAATTTGCAGTGGTGTTTAAGTAGGGAATTGCTTCTCTTTGTATTTCCTCTTATTGCATCTTCCTAATAGAGGTTTAGGAGGGAACTACAGCACTGGAAAAGTAGCATTTCTTGATTTCCTAGTACAGGTATTGTCCTCGTGCATCCTTAGCCTCGTATCCTTGTGGGATTGACTCATAAAACCTCATTGGTATTTCATATATGCAGAATCTAAAATAATTTTTGGAAATGAAATTTTAAGTATTCTTGGTACTCAAGTACATAGACTACTCGTTACCTTGCTTTTACAGTTTCTTATACTGGCTTCTCAAGTCTTCTAAGGTTTTTCTTAAAAGCTTCTGAGTTTTGATTTCCAAGATGAGGTTGCTCCACGTTATGCCTTATGTACTTAAAAAAAATCCTCTAAGGTTGTCATATCATCATTATCTTTTCTTACGTAGTACTCCTATAGGTTTTAGATGTGGGAAATGTTGCATAATTCTTTGAACTAAGCGTGTGCTAATCTATCTCATGATTGCTTTCGCAGTTAAAGAATTCTTTCCTTGGTTTGGGAATTTCCCTAAAGATCTGATCTATGTTCACGATGACTTACATTAACTTATTTTGGAGGATGGCATCTTTTACATGTTACACTGCATATATGCAGTATGTTTTTGCCACCTTTATTCCAGCTGGGTTCTCTTTTCTTTATGATACAGTTTCAGATTTTATTGCATTGAGATGCTGAATAAATTTTTCAATGTAGGATATTGTACTCTCTTGCATGTGATTTCATCAACTTTCCTTCAATGTAATAATGTAAAGATTATATCTAATCTAACAGCAAGTTCACATCTCGGACAGGTTTGATGAATAGCCCTTTCTTTGCAGAACATATGCAAGAAGTGATTCTTTACTTTTAATAGATATTCTTGTATCGGCATTTTCTGGATTTTGGTAACTCGATGACCATGTTTTGTAGTCAGGATTTTTTGTATAGTTCACTTCTTTATTTTGGACTTAACTACCATGAAATATAGATTGTAACTGAAGGGCATTAATATACAGTTTGGTACTTTCCAATGAAACTACTTATGTAGTGAATTATTGGAAGCAGATCTTCAATTTTGTGATCAAACATTTGAGAAGTTACAGTAGGTGTCTGGACCCTTATGTAATTACTGAGCTTTCTTGTATCTGGCAGTGCTGTACTTAATTTTTCTTCCTTGTAACATAGATAAAGTTACAAAATTATTGTATATACATGCTGAAGCAAAACCAATTTAATTGATTTGTCATGATTTCATTTACTTCATAATACTTGGAAGTGTGTTTCTCAAGTTGGTTTTGAAACGTTATTTGGTTATTTGTTGAACAGAGGTGACTCATATACCCTGGGTATCAGCATTCCATATTAAAAACTGAAAGGGAGTTAAAATGCCGATTAACAATGGCAAGCCTACACAAGTGTTTCATACTGTATTCAGCTGATGATGTTTTCCTTGCATAGGTCTGATAAGCACTTGGCGATACCATGGTTCTTCTATTCAGGATTTGTTACAAGTCGAGCGTAAGAGGTTCGCATAGGATTCGGTCAAATATTGGCTATGGTTCTCTTTGGAAAATTCTCATGCCTCAAGAGATGGATGCGTGTGACCCATGAAATACTCTGTGTCTCTGTCTGTACATTTTGGTGTTTACGGATTTCGGGCAATTTTTAATGGAAATTGAATAGAAATATATCCGCAATTACTGCTAATGCGAGAAATGCTATAAGGTCTTTTGATACCATTTTATTGAAGTGACTTTTACTTGCATTTGACCGAGGATGATATTTTAGATAAAAAATTTTGTATCTTATCTCTTCTGAATGTAATGTGGCCTTTTTAGCAACCAAAGAAATTTTGAAACAAAGTAGCAAATTTAAAATAAATTTTTAAAATGTAATTTAAAGTTTTATTTGAGTTTATTATTTTAAGACAAGCAGCAAATTTAGAATAAATTTTTTAAATGTAATTTGAAGTTTAGTTTGAGTTTATTATAAGATTGTTCAACCAGTGGTATTGAAGGTTAGAATGTAAGCAGTAAAATAAGCAGTTTATAATTATGCTATGTGAATCTGTGTATGAAAATAAATTGCTAAAAAAAAAGAAAAAAAAAAAAGAAAATGAAAACATTCAAGGACCTAGTAACACCTTTATTTTAAGAATGAAAACTGCTTTAATCATTTGTTACTAGGTGGGACCTGGGGTGGGCCTTGGTTGGGTTTTCATTTTCTCTTTTTATAAAGAAAAACAATCTTGCTAAGTCTTAGAGACAGTGCTTTCCTGTTCCTTAGGGAAACATGAAGGATTTTAAATACTTCCTTATCCATGTAAAGTCTGTTATTTTCTCATGTAAATATATACCAAATCATGTACTTGTGTTTTCTGTTGACCACCATTTCTATATTTGCATTTGAATAATCTACAGAAATAATATCACAGGTTAAATCCTGATATTTATTCATTAGAAAACTTCTGTACCAAAATTAATTGGATCAAAGTAACCTCACTCTGAGAAAGTTTATGATTCTTAAATGCATAACTTATTTCACTCATTTTTTTATGAGGAACATGACTAAGCCCTTTTAGATGGACACTTGAAACTTACTGACTTGAACTATTTAAGGGTCACTCTAAAACATCATATTCCAATAAGCCAATTCTACTACCTAACATGGCAATATTGAAGGCCTTGTATTCCAGACCAAAGTTACAGAACTGAATGTCTGGATAAAACTGGTTGGAACAGAGACCTGGGTGAGAGAAAGAGAGAGAGAGAGAGAGAGGAGAGACACCGAGGGAAAGAATCATACACACAAGTCAATAAGAAAAGGGGGTAGGGAGGGAGGGAGAGAGAAGGGGGTTATGAAAAAGAAGTGTCTGGGATCCCATACCTCTCCATCAACTCTTCTCTTTACTTTTCCCTCCTCTTCAGGTTGGTGGCCACACTGCACTCCCTGCCCCATGCAACCCAAGAGATGCTTATAGGCATTTTAACTTATGTAAGAAATTTGAGATGTTAATAAAATTACTATGTTTTTTCTTTGATTTTTACTATATCCTCTTGTACATTTTACTTTATAATTTTACATGTAGTTCAGTATTCATTAAGGACTCTCCCTTGAAAAAATCCCTTTAGTGCAAGCTGTTTGTTGCAAAGCTAGCTTGTTCAATATTGCCTATACTATATCAAGCAAAGTTAGTTTGAACTATTGTTTATACTCATTTTAGCAACAAGCAACTTGCACTAAAGGCAATACCTTTAATCAAAGATCAATTTATATTAGTTTTTCATTTTTGATCTTCATTAATTCATACCTTAATCAACTGGCACAGTCTCAAATTGAAAATGGACTTTAGTGCTGTAATATTTTCAACTTTACACACAATGGCTGAAAGTACATAAGATTATATCTGGTCAGTTAGTCACCGAGGCTAAAGCATAAAAGCTATCAGCAATAAAACATTAGGGAGTGAGAGTCACGGGTGGTACAAAACCTGGCTAGAGTGTAAGGAGAGATTTATCAGAATAAGTCTCTTCCAATGGTGTTCATTTGGCAGGAAATTTAGTGTTGTTACAACCATGGGGTATAAATTGGCTCTTGCAAGAGGTCCAGAAATTGGAAACCCACCTGGTACAACAAATGCACTAGAGTAAAGGTCCACAGGTTGGAAAACCTAGTTAGAAAGATGGCAAAAAGTACACTAGGGGTCAAAGGTCCAGATTGGCAACCTAACTGTAAGTACAGTAGCAATATGCGCAGTTGAACCACAGATCAGGAGGTTGGAATCCCAGCTAGAAGGTAGTGAAAACAGTGCAGTTGCACTATAGCAAAGATTGGAAGCCCAGCTGTAAGGTGGCAAAAACAGCGCAATTGGAGTAGGAGAATAAAGGTCCAGAAGTTGAAAACCAAACAGTAGCAAAAGGCTACCAAGTCCAGGAACTTTTGATAAACTTCTTCAGAATTAGAAAAAGCAACCATTATTAGCAGTATTCAGAGAGGCAGTTTCCTACAGGTCTTGGGAACAAGGTAAGAAAGCAGCAATGTGCAGAAAAATAAAACCAAGGTACGGATATAACCATTCCTTAAGATATTTAACAAAGAATTCCATTACTTTGAACGAGTGACCAATTCATCAACCAGAAGAATTTATCTGGCGGTTGATAAGAACCATGTCAAGAAAAATTAAAAGAAAATTGCAATGAAAAATGCAAAGCAGGTCCAAATGGTTACAATAAAGAACATTACTTCTTGCTTATCAAATGTAATGCAGAGGACACAACGCAGGCCAATTATTTTCCAAGATTTCTTTGAAATGTGCAAGAACTCTAGGAAAAACCAGGAAAGCAACCAAGGTTATTGGTGTCATGATAACAATAAAAACTATTGAAACTACAAATGACAACAGGAAACCAATAGTTATAGGTGAAATGACCAGGAGGTGTGGTTGCTGAGGGAAGTATAATCCAAACGACGGGTTTGTATAGCTAGGAAAAAGATTACTTAAAAGGCATGTGAAGACCTAAGAGCTAGTATATATTCCACAAACCTCACCCTAATCTAGGGAGGACAAAAGTTCAAGATCTAAAAAATGGAACTCAGAAGTTAGTTCATTACCACGAAGTCAAATCTAGAAAGTAACACTGACTTTAAGATAGGACCAGAAAGAATGGAGAAGTGCCAGTCATTCAGCCTTCATTCCAGACTTACACCTTTACGTTACTACAGACAAGATGCTTACTGTCCCCTAAGGGCCCTGGGCTAGCTACACCACTAATTCAACAGCCACCACAAGACCAAGCATAAATGCGTCAAGGGGCTTGTGGGTACTCCTTCAGAATAATGGATGTGAACATGGTCTAGTGCATATACAGCCCCACCCTTCACAGACCTGAAAGATTCCTCAAAGATGAGGGTGGGATTTCACTCATGACATCGACCAGCAAAGACAGTCTTGAGAGTCTTCTGTACAAAGGCTTGGACATATTAAAAACAGCAAGACTGAGGAGAGTTCTATCCTCTACCATCAAAAGACCAAGATCAAGTCTGAGGGTAGTCTTGACATGTAACTGAGAGCTTCTCCCAGCCAGGAAGAACTGGAACTCTGCAATCTAGTGTAGAAATGATCCAACTCGAGAAGAATCTTTTGTGTTATCCATCACAGAAAATGCCCCACTTCCCTGGGAGTGAAGGCCAAGAGAATTCGTTTGGGATCTCGACAAAGCAGAGCAGGAAACCATTCCCAAGAGACCATCTGGGAGCCACTCGAATCTACGAGTACTGGTCTAATTCCCCACAACAGATTAGCAAAAGGAACAGGATTGAAAGGAGACTGGGTGTAACCATTCAAGTTATCCCTTGGATGTTGGAAGGCAACTTCAATACAGATCATGGGGTTGATAAGGAGGGGAAACCTAGGGCACTTATTATCTAGCCGTAAGGTGAACCAGTGTCGATTTCCGTAGAGCCCTACAACCAGAAGCCTATCTGATACATCTGGATGTAGGGATCACTATGACCCGTAGCAACTAGTGTCTGCCAGCCAATTCTTCTTGCCAGGAATGTTACCAAATAACAACTCCCTGACATAGAATGTTGTCCTGAAATGCATTTGCTTTCTCAGCTTGTAGAGCTACACATATGGTGGTGGTGTGTCAGCAACTAACTGGATGTATCCTTAATGTTATTGAAAGGCTTGTAGCACTACAACGGCTGCTAGTCCCAGGACTTCAAAGTAATTGCTTCATCTGACCACAAATATGACAACCCTGTTGTTAAGGTGTGCAGTAACCCGTGACACATCCGCGTACCATTGCATGTCAAGACGCAAAGTAGAGTGAGACTCTCATACAAGGGTTCCTCTTTAGCCAAGAGGTAAGATCCAGCCAAGTCTCCTATTCTCATCAGCATGAGGGATGGCAATCCCCGGTGACGAAGCAGTTTCTTCAAAAAGTACCTGAAGAGATCTCGAGAGTTCCAGTCCTACCTAGAATCTCTCAGCAGTCTAGGTTTAGTATATGCTTTACTAATAGACTCCTCAAGTCCGAAAGAGATAGGATTCAAGACACTTTACTCTATTCTGCCCGTGGTAAAAAAGTTACAGACACCGGGCTTCTCCAGACACCACTGCAGAACCTTAAAAAGAGCAACTAAAGCCTCTTCTCTCTGTACCACTTCAGGCTCTACACAGAGATGGGATAGAGGACTCAATCTTGGAATTATGTCCCATCAGCTTAAATGTTTTTCCATGTGCTTTGGTACTAGACTAAGGAATTCCTACACCTCTTAGAATAGGAGACTCGGGCAGAGATATCCAGTCACTCGCCTAACCTTTTCCCCGATTATAAGGCAGCAAAGACAGTTACGAGTCAGAATCTTGACTGAGGTCGTCTCTAAAAAGGCTTGGCCAAGGTATTAAAAACAGCAAGACTGAGGAGAGTTCTATCCCCTACCATCAGAAATACCAAGCCAGCTCAAGTCTGAGGGTAGCCTTGACTTATGCAACAGAGAGGATTTTCTCCCAGACAGGAAGAGCCGAAACTCTGTGATCTGGTGTAGAAATGATCCAACTCAACCCAAGAGAGTTCGTTTGGGATCTCGACAAAGCAGAGCAGGAAACCATTCCCACGAGACCATCTGGGAGCCACCCAAATCAACGAGTATTGGTCTAATACCCCACAACAGATTAACAAAAGGAACAGGATTGAATGGAGACTGGGTGTAACCATTCAAGTTATCCCTTGGATGTTGGAAGGCAACTTTGATACAGACCATTTATAAGGAGGGGAAACCTAGGGCACTTATTATCCACCCGTAAGGTGAACCAGTGTTGATTTCCGTAGAGCCCTACAACCAGCCTATCTGATACATCTGGATGTAGGGACCACTATGACCATTGGCAACTAAAGTGATTCTGCCAGCCAGGAATGTTCCCAACTGACAACTCCCTGGCATGTAATGTTGTCCTGAAATGCATTTGCTTTCTCAGCTTGTAAAGCTACACATAAGGTGGTGGTGTCAGCAACTAACTGGATGTCTCCTTGACGTTATTGGAAGGCTTGTAGCACTATTAACGGCTGCTAATTCCAGGACTTCAAAGTAGTTGCTTCATCCGACCACAAATATGACGACCGTTGTTAAGGTGTGCGGCAACCCGTGACACATCCACGTACCATTGCATGTCAAGATGTGAAGTAGAGTGGGACTCTCATACAAGGGTTCCTCTTTAGCCAAGAGGTAAGATCTAACCAAGTCTCCTATTCCCATCAGCACGAGGGATGGCAATCGCCGGTGACGAAGCAGATTCTTCAAAAAGTACCTGAAGAGATCTCGTGCAAAGACACTTGCCTTTGAGGTACCATACCAGCTCCTCAAGTGCAGAACAGTAGCCAAGATTATTTTGTGTAATCAAATATAACTTATCCGCATTGCCAAGTGTTTTAACCTCAGCTTGGGTAAGAAATTCAACTTCGCCTCAATTATCACAATTACAATATCATGACGAAAGTGCAAAGTTAACCTTAATTAGGTCACTACTGACACATGAAGACCAGGATTACCGACTTGAGGAATACATCCACATTTTAACGTACTGTATTCCATAAAGGGGTCCATAAATTACTACCCAGAATATCATCTGAACAAACTCCTGAGGAGCAGTACCCAGATTGAAGCCCAGACATGAAAACAGCATATGAAACCATTACTGAAGGGAGCATTAATAATGACCTAAAGCACAGGTAAAGTACGGATCTTTCAGATTCACTGAAAGCATAAAGTCGTCACCCTATGGGATTCTTTTGCGGATCCACTCAAAACTCCCTCTTACCTATGCCTGCAAGGCAAGGGCTCTTGGAAGAATGGATGCGTATACTCTTGGCAAAAGAGAAAAGGGGAGAGGAACAATGGGAAGAAGAGGGTAGTAAGCAGCAACGCTCGGTGGGGTCGGTGCCGGAAAAACAGAGCTGTAGCATCAGTGGCTATAGAGGCAGTCCAGAACCTAAGGACAGTCACAGTGGGACCGAGGATCGAAGCTGCGACCAAAGATCACAACCCAGGCCACATACATCAGCCCTGTGGGCCTAAAAAAACGGAGCCATAGCAACATTCTGGTAGCAAGGGACCCAAGCCTGGCTCTAATGGGGCAGATGATGGAGGTAGTGACCCTCGACCTTTGCATTGGCCCTTGGGAACTGAAGTTGATCTCTGCATTGTCCCTTGGGAACTGAAGTTGATCTCTGCATTGGCCCTAGGGAACTGAAGTGTCAATAAGGAGCCCTTCATACAGCTACCAAGACTTTCTCTACTTCATCTAAAAAGTTAGTCGGAAACCAAATAGGACGATGAGGAAGAACGTGCATGTTTCCAACACTCCCCTCAGGCACTAAAAGCACAATAGTCTCTGAGAGACCCAGATACTCTTCACCAAGGGAAGAAACCACAGGGGTTGCTCCAACAGGAACCACAACACTGGGGAATAATGTCTCGTGGAGGGATAGTCACATTTACAGGGGAGCGAAGCCAAAGAACCCCCAAGCAGAAGTAGAGATGCACAGGGGAAAGGGGCGAGATGGGTGACTGGGTATAGATGTACAAGTAACCCCCTGCCACCTGCAAAAGTCCTCCCTGCCCGAGGGAGGGAAACCATTGCAGACACCACTGGAAACAATGACAATGATTAGCCTGCTGTACCTGAAAGACTTAAGGGGACCAAAACCTCTTTAGGTTACACTCATCCTCAATGGTAGGCAAATGGAGAAGAGCCTCCAACCTCTAAAGAGTTGGGGCGATTGCAGGAGGAACCGCATATGCCACCAGAACTCGAGAGCTCACAGATGTATATCAGAGGGCTCCTTGCTCCTATAATATTCCCTGGGGATTGAGCCAGAGGAGTAAGGAAAGAAGCAGCAAAAGCAGACGCACCTGATAAGCGTGAAGAAAAAGCATAGCTCTTCCTTCCCCCTCAAAGCATGCGTCTGCCACCACAAAGAGGTCACAACTAACACTCGACATATGGGATTGACTGCAAACAATTATGCCCCTAGAGCACAGGGTGTGGATCTACAGCAGGTTCAGTTATAAAAATAACCTTGATGTAAAGTCCACCTTCCCACAATCGAGTGTCTCACTTCACATAACAATCGGTAGACAGTATTCACTTCCTGAAAAAGAAAAAAGAAAAAAAGTTTGATGCAGCCAGAAACCAAAAGTGAATAGACCTTGACAAGGGGGCAACACTCCTCCCCCCTTGGTCCAACCTGTTGCTTAACTGCTCGTTAAACTATTCAGTGGCGCTCCAGCATCAGGCTGAAAACATACCCCTTATCTGAACGATGGTTTGAATTTGCATAGGAACAAATTCCCGTGACTGTCTCCAGATACAATTTATAATACAATAATTATAAATTATAAAACACTAAAAATGTGATTTACCTTAAAATCCCTTCTTCTGCCATTTGATTTTACTCATCATGAAACTCTATTCAACAAGACAAATTAAAAACGCTTTGAGCCAATGGTAAAAAAAAATTCACTGAGGCTCTACACAAATTATAAATTACTCAACTCTCAGACAACCAATATAAGCCTAATAAACTAATTTTCTTTGGGCCAGTTTTCTACCACAAAACTATAAATTAACCAAACTCTCAGACAACCAATATAAGCCTAATAAACTAATTTTCTTTGGACCAGTTTTCCAATACAAAAACAATTAAAGAAATTCTAATTGTTATAAAACTGTCAATGAATATATCTAAGCTTTCGACGTTATCGAACCTATAACTGCACATTTTGATTTTACTTCCCTCACTGTAAGCACAATTCTGACCAATGTTCTGTCGTGCTAAAAGAGAAAAGTCATCAATTTAAAAAAGGTCTGAGCTAAAAGAGAAAAGTCATCAATTTAAAAAAGGTCTGAGCTAAAAGAGAAAAGTCATCAATTTAAAAAAGGTCTGAGCTAAAAGAGAAAAGTCATCAATTTAAAAAAGGTCTGAGCTAAAAGAGAAAAGTCATCAATTTAAGAAAGGTCTGAGCTAAAAGAGAAAAGTCATCCATTTAAGAAAGGTCTGAGCTAAAAGAGAAAAGTCATCAATTTAAAAAAGGTCTGAGCTAAAAGAGAAAAGTCATCAATTTAAGAAAGGTCTGAGCTAAAAGAGAAAAGTCATCAATTTAAAAAAGGTCTGAGCTAAAAGAGAAAAGTCATCAATTTAAAAAAGGTCTGAGCTAAAAGAGAAAAGTCATCAATTTAAAAAAGGTCTGAGCTAAAAGAGAAAAGTCATCAATTTAAAAAAGGTCTACAACATCTAATTTGGTAGAAGAAAATCCAGACTAACAAGGAATTCAGGTTTGAATTACACCAGGAATTCAGGTTTGAATTACGCCAGGAATTCAGGTTTGAATTACGCCAGGAATTCAGGTTTGAATTACACCAGGAATTCAGGTTTGAATTACACCAGGAATTCAGGTTTGAATTACATAAGGAATTCAGGTTTGAATTACACCAGGAATTCAGGTTTGAATTACACAAGGAATTCAGGTTTGAATTACACCAGGAATTCAGGTTTGAATTACAAGACAGAGAGAAGACAGGGGACAGCCATCATACCAAGTGCAAGTCCATAAGTTATAGTCAACATAGAAACCCCTAAGTTATAGTCAACATAGAAACCCCTTAGTTATAGTCAACATAGAAACCCCTTAGTTATAGTCAACATAGAAACCCCTAAGTTATAGTCAGCATAGAAACCGCTAAGTTATAGTCAACATAGAAACCCCGAAGTTACAGTCAACATAGAAACGTTTATATATGTAGTGACGAGTTATCTAGCGACAAAGTTTGAAGTATATTAAACAAGATCTTCATATATAGAACATGGCAGGAAGAACAGATTACATATACTCCCGATGAAGACCCAAGAAAAACAATTTCTTAAAAGTTGACTTGAAATTTGGATTAAACACAAGATAAAAAAGTCCTATATCATTATTACTAGATAAGCTACAACCCTAGTGGGAAAAGCAATACGCTATAAGCCCAAGGGTTCTAACAGGGAATTATAGCACAGAAAGTTAAGAAAACGAGGAAAACAAGTTCAAGTAATGAATAGCTAAAATAAAATATTTTTAAAAACTAACATTATAATGGATATTTCATATATAAATTATGAAAAATAAAACGAAAAGAAATGATATAGAATAACTGTGCCTGAGTGCACCTTCAAGAGCTAAAAAAGAAAAAAGTTAATAATTTAAATAAAGTCTGCAACATCCACTTCAGCAAAAGATTGAATAAGGACTATACAGTATTCCAAAAACAACAGGTAGATATAGAAATAACTATAAGCAGACCCGTAAGAAGGCCCAGGAAATTAGGGTAAAAAGAGGACATAAAAGGAATTCAGGTATGAATTACAGGACAAAAATAAGACAGTGGACACCTATCATATCAAGTGTAACTCCACAAGAATTTGTAGCCAATGTAGAAATGCTTTTAACTATAGTGAAGAATTATATCTAATGAAAAAGTTTGAAAATATGATTATACAAAGTGTTCGTAAACAATGTGACAGGAAGACCAGATTACAGAAATTACCGATGAATATGTTGACCCAAGATAAAAAATAAATTCTTGAACAAAGTTGACGACCTTCCACTTGATGTCAAGAATAGCAAAAAATGTGGCAGCTTTCAAGAAAAACCTGAAGACTTATCTTTTTAGAAAGTGTTATAATAGTGACCTGAAATAAGCCTGAATACAAATGCTAGCGAAATAACTGATAAGATACAGAGCAAAATATCAACTGGAAAGAAATTATTTTCACACACCAAGACCCGCCTGAACAGACTTTAGTGTCTGATGAAGGGCGAGAAATAAACCCGTAAAAGTAAAAAGTGAAAGTAACAAGACCCATTTTAATAAGTTACAAGTTCCAAACAATCACAGTACAGTAGAAAATGGAAATGAAAGCCAAAAGTGAACAAAATAGAACAGTGAGGAACACACCTAATACTAATCTTGCAAAGATTAAACCTAGATGGAAAAAGAGACACTCCAACATACTGGAGTCAACATCAATAACAATCTGATATCATGGATAGAAATAGAGAGAGGAATGCACCAGGGATGTGTTTTGTTCCAAGACCTATTTGCAATGATAGAAATCGAGAGAGGAGTGCACCAGGGATGAGTTTTGTCCCAAGACCTATTTGCAATGATAGAAATAGAGAGAGGAATGCACCAGGGATGTGTTGTCTCCAGACCTATTTGCAATGATAGAAATTAAAGAGGAGTGCACCAGGGATGCGTTGCCTCTAAACCTATTAGCAATAAGGACAGAAATAGAGAGAGGAATGCACCAGGGATATGTTTTGTCTCCAAACCTATTTGCAATATATGGGGAAAATACCTCGAGAAACACAATAGATACGGTATCAGTATTGGAGGAGTCAATATGAATAACATTATGTATATGACAGTGATCATTGCTGACACTGCAAAAAAGTTACAACAATCAAACAACTTTGTTTACCTGGGTAGTATGGTGACTCAAGATGGTAGAGAAAAAAATGAGAAAGAGAGAATCCTGATAGCCAGAAAATGCATTTCAAAATATAAAATATATGCCGACATATAATAGAGTTGGTGTACAAACAAGAATTAGGGCTTTAAGAACATGTGTGCGGTCCACCCTTATGGATGGGTCGGAAAGCTGGACAATAATGAGGGTTGAGAAACAAGCTAAATGCGGCAGAGATATTTTACAGGAGTATGCTTAGAATATCTTGGGGGGACAAAGTAACAAAGGAAAAGATAATGGCAAGTTTTGGAGTGCAAAGAGCAATGGCAAAAGAAATAAGAGACCAAACCGAGTTTTGTTGGGCTATTCATAAGGAGAGAAAATTGAGCACTGTCTCACTGGGAGGATAGAAGGGAAAGCAGAGAGTAAAGTACATGGACAGCATTGTGGTGGTCTTTGAGGGTAATTATACAAACAAATGAAGTGATACAAATGGCTGGAGGCAGGGAGAGGTTGAGGTGGAGGCAACTGACCTCACCGTCCAGGACATGGCACTTCCGTAAGTACTGTAAGGCTGCATGGAAATGTCATAAATGATCAAAACAGTTGAGAACGAATGCGTCTATAAAAGTTAACAATGATAATGTTAAATTTGTAGAAGTATTCAGGTGAAAGAATGCCAGGAAAACAAAGAGAAGAGTTCAATGGCTTGTCAGAGACAGAAACTATTACCACCAGACAAAATGAATAATTTTCTCTTTAGTTTGACAGAACATTAGACACACCTTTACTAAACATCTAAGTTATCAATAATCAAAGAATTTTTTACTTCCTTCAACTCAACTCCTGTCACATCTGTTAAATTTAATATTATAAAAGTTTGGAATCTTGTCTCCATTTCCCAAATTAAAAAAATCTAAAATGGGATTTTAGCAGAAATATTCAATACAAAAAAAAAATACCTATTTACTCCACTTAGGACAATTCTAATACAATATATTACTCATATTTAAAGGCAATCCCATTTCAACTCCTCTACAGGGGCAATCCTATTATAACATTACTCCCCTACAGAGGTAACTCTACTCACAGCTTTCAACATTGACCCAAGATATAATTCATGAATAAACCTATAATGGTTCTGGCCCCATACCACCAAGTCAATAGTCTTTTCCCAATGATTTAGAAGACAAGTTACATTATGTTTGAAATTACTGTCTACATATTCCTCAACCTGAAAATTTCTTCAGATCAAAGCAAACATATATACCTCATAAGTCCAAATAGATAACCACAATTCTTTCACTCTAACATAGTTTCATGATTTTGGCAGTAAAAATGTAAAAACAACAAAATCCTTCACTGCAAAGGTTATAAAGATAACACCAAGATTTTATTTACATAAAGTTGATGTTCGTTCCGATACCACTTGTAAAGTAAAATTCAGCCTTAAACACCTTTACAAAAGTATTGACAAAATTCTTGAAAATGTTACAAACAAATTTTTAGTGCTATTGAAAACATTTGGTTGTTTAAGGTACCCTGAAGCCTGAATTATATGACTTATCCATGTTTCAAAGTTCATCTGAAGTGAACGTTGGATTACGGAGCAATGATGACTTCTGCTGTTCAAATATAATCAGGCAAAATGCTTTTAGCATCGCAAGGAAGCATATAATTTCTACACAAGTAAAAGGGACCAAGAGCACAGCACCAAGAAAAGGGGAGGGTCTCTAGTGATGACTTCTGCTGTTCAAATATAATCAGGCAAAATGTTTTTAGTATCACAAACATATAATTTCTGTACCAATATACTTCAAAACTACTCAGTAATAAGGAGAGATTTGTGTACATTTTTCTAATGAAATTTCATCGAAATTCTTCCGAGATATTAGAGAATACCAAATTCACCGTTTAGATAATGAATAAGTAGAATAACAAAAAGCCCAAATGAAAGTTATCAAGCGGAGAAAAATTCTTGAACATGAATTTGGGGAGAACAATCTGACAGTCAACAGTTCAAGTGAACAGGATGTTTTACACAATCAAATTGAACATGTAATTTAGTAGCATTCTTGCAATTAGGGAAAATGATCTAGTGGTTCAACTGCCCCATATAAGAAAAACGTATTTGACAAAGAGAAAGATATCAATCTCAAAAGCCGAAGTTAAGTTTTTTATGACTTTTGATGAGTCAATAACAGAATATCTTAAGATCTCTTAGCAAGTGACGGAAAATTGAGGGGACGTGACACAACAGACTATAACTCAATGAACTTGAAAATATCTAGGAGGGAGGAGAAAAGCAAATTGAAAACAGGGGGAGGTCAACGTAAATATGACGCAGTATGCTACATGTTGACTTGGGGACACTATGCCTTTTTTTATGGTTTGAAGTTTGGAGTTGCCAAAACAACTGCTAAAATGGCTTTTGTACCTCATCCTATATGCATTGGAAAGTCCACATTATCAACATACACAACCTACATGCAGTATTAACATCATACCTTCCCCATAAGGTATTGACTATAGTTGGCAAAGAGAACTGCATGCATTCCAAAGATTACGATAAACTTATAAATATATTGCATTGTTTTAATGTAATGCTGAAATATTACGTCCAACAAGCTCCTATAATTTGAAGATTACAGATTTCATTTTATCTTAAGTGACTGATTTCTCTTTTTTTTCCTATTAAGTGCAGATTTAGTCCAAAGGTGCAGCTGCTCCAAAGAGTGAAGTTCTTGTAAAAGTTCCACAGGAGAATGTCGACTACTGGAACGCGGCCCCTTCAAAATACGAAACAGGGGAGCAAGCATACCTGAAAGATATGAGAAGATAATTAGATCACTGTATTATAAAGTTGATGTACACATGAACTACCACAGAAAAGTAAAAATAAAAAAGTTCTGTTGATATTGAAGAACTTACACATCATGAATGGTAAACCTAACCTAACCTAA
Source organism: Palaemon carinicauda (assembly GCF_036898095.1). Taxonomy (NCBI): domain Eukaryota; kingdom Metazoa; phylum Arthropoda; class Malacostraca; order Decapoda; family Palaemonidae; genus Palaemon; species Palaemon carinicauda. The sequence continues at coordinate 140,703,995 of NC_090737.1, forward strand.
CTTCCTTGACATAAGTCTTCAAAAGACCAAACAATCATATCTTTATGCTATTGAAAGATTGTTTTTAAGGAAAGGTGGATGCCAGAGAAATATCAAGTTAAAAAAGCAAACAGCTGGGTACAAAGATGTCTAATGATAAGGTTCACATAGAAAAGTTATCATATAAAATTTTGGTGATATATAAGATTTTAAACAATACGAAACGGAAATGACTTCCTCGATACAGTCTTCGAAAAACCAAGCAATCACATCTCTAGGCTATCAAGAATTTACTTAAACGTAAGGTGGACACTCTAGGAATAAACAGCTAAAAGAGGGGAACAGCTGGGCACAAAAACATCAAAGTTCAAAGATGCAAGAGAGGATTGTACTGCAACCTGCATTCGGTAGCCTCAAGAAATCACTGGATTGAAATATCTTCTAGTACAGCAGTATCTCCTTCCTGGATACACACTTCTACTCTATTCTTTTTCTTTCCCACTACTGTCCCTATATTAAGGGGTTGGTTCTACGCCCTCTCCAATGCCTTCTACCGAAGGCATCCTTTTCAACCAAACCTTTTCTTTCCATATCACCCTCAACCTTATCTCTCGCCCTATCTAATTTTCTACCTTCTGCTCGATCTCCTCTCCCTAAATGGTTCCTCGCAAGGACTCCTCACTCCCTCTCCACCATCCATCCTCGACACCATCTCAGTCGGGACACTGATCACCTCGGTGATCTTCACTACACCTGCCATTTTTACTTCATCATTTTACAATCTATCAAGCAGTGATATTTCCATTATCCACCTCAGCATTTTCATCTCTCTCTCAAGCTTTACTATTTTCATCTTTGAGAGTCTTAAGAGCCCACATTTCCAATCCATATATTAACACTGGTCTTACTACTCTGCTATAGAATACTCTACAATTATGAAAAATCAAAATACTTCATAAATATAATAGCTAACAAGCATGCTCTAATTTCCTGTCAATAAAAGATAGTATGCAGGTCATGGTTATGAAATACAAGTTAGATTTAGGAAAATTTTGCTGGATATTTTCAAGAAAAATTTGTTAGCAGATAAATGCACTAAATGTTGGATAGCCATTTGTTAATAAAAATAATTTACATGCAACTATAATATGAGAGAGAGAGAGAGAGAGAGAGAGAGAGAGAGAGAGAGAGAGAGAGAGAGAGGAGAGAGAGAGAGAGAGAGAGAGAGAGAGAGAATGCTGGATAACCATTTGTTAATGAAAATAATCTACATGCAACTATAATGAGAGA
>NC_090737.1:140705763-140720763 GCF_036898095.1 Palaemon carinicauda
ATGGAAGTTCCTTAAAGGCAGCTTCCTAGGGTATATTACAACTACGGCGATATTCCCAGAGAATTTACCTTCAGGTACCCAGAATTCTAACTCCTGGAGCGAGTATCCCTAAAAAAGACCTTAGGGATATCGTAAATATCAGTGGACGTATTCTTGACACGCCTCATAGCAATCTATACCCCGAATAGAGTTAACACTTCGTAGGGGTAAAATGGCAAGAAAACGAAAACGATAAGAAAGGGGGGGAGCCGTTCATAAGGCATCCCTCCTCCCCGTTTCGAAAGCGTGCCCTGCGCCGCTCACGGCGCCATCTGTATTCCTTTTTGCGTAGCTCTACGACTCGGTGTGTTTTTCCCTGTTTACTACCCAATCTTGGAATTTTCTCGTTAATAATGCTTTCTCCAACTTCTTCTGCCTCGGATAAGTTGAGTATTATTTCTTTTATGTATAAATGTAGGCTCTTGGTTAAAATTAAAGTAATTAAAAGAGTTATCTTTGATACAAGAGCTGTTGCCTGCTGGAGGCATCATGGATGCTGTCGCTCGCTAGAATAGGATTTATTTGTTAGCAAGAGCGACGTTCCCAGCCCCCTTTGCGCTTAAATATTAGCTACTTAGCTTATTTAGGAATTCTGTTATGATGCGATAGTAGTGTGCCTGGCGAAATTTGCCAAGGCTACCAACACTAGTCTTCGTAGGCTAGTTGTTGGCCTATGTACTTCCTGCATGATAATTAGTCTTCCAAATGTGAATTTATTGCTTTAAGCGTTAGGCAACGTTATACATATTAGTCCTTTTCGAGTACCTTCCAAGATAGTATTGATGTGAGTTTCGGTGAATTAGGTAATCGATTCTCTTAGTGCCTAGGCTAGGTTGTCTTAGGTCATTATAATATTATCTGTTCCCCGTTTGCTCCCTTCTCTTCGGGGAAGGGGCAAACCCTTTCCCTCTGTTTAAGCCTTAGGCTTAACTCTAGTGGTTTATTTGAATTAATCTTCAAATATATCTATGCTGGAGTAGTACTGTACCTTCCCGTTCCAACAGTATTGGTTCAGAGGGGGACAGTACAACAGTGTTTAGTCTGAGCCCGGTTTGTCTGGCATGGGGCAGAGTCTCCCTTGCCGATTGACTCGAGCACTAAGGGTTACCCCCTTAGTCCACCTTGTTGGGTTCCAGTAGTGATCCCTTTACTCGGTGACTCATCAGACTGTCCTTGCCGTTCCGGTCTCGGGATATGTTCCCTTTTCTGGAAAGGCAATTCCTTCCTTACCGTGGTTCGTGGGAGGCAGCCAGTAGTGCCGGCCTCCCTCTCGGGTCTTTCTCTAACTGAGATGAACTGTTCTAGTTGGGAATGACCCTTAACCAAGGTAAGGTTGGATAGGACCCTCTGTCCTTCCCTTCTCTTTTTCCGTTCATTGTGTCAGTCGTCTGCATCCTTGCCTAGCCTAGGCTGGGATGAGGAACTGACGTGGTCTCCTGTCGGCCGGCAAAGTGTGCCGACCGGCAGAGACCATTACTGTGAGTGCTGCCCGGTCCTTTCTTGGTCCCTCTATCGCTGCCGTCTGAAAATTCAGTAGGCAGCGGTTAGGAAGCTTGACTTAGTGTCTCCCCCTTCCTTTCGGCACTCTTTCGGGTGCCGGGCCCAGAGACTTATAGTCTCTTAACCCGGCACTCATTCTTTTGTCTTAGTATGTGTTGTCCTTGCCGTCTGCCGGCCTACAGGCCGGCCGTCGGTGGGGAGGAGTGTTCTCCAGTTCTCTTGCTGTCGGTCGGCGTTGGGTGTATACCTTTGCCGGCCGGTCTATTGCTCATCTGCCGGCCACTACAAGTGGGGCCGGCAGCCGAGCGCTGCCTAGTGTGGGGGCCAGCCGGCAGGGTTTGTTTACTGCTGCCGGCCGGCCCGCGACACTGCCCAGTCAGCCGGCCACTAAAAATGATGGCCGGCAACTCAGTGCAAACCGGGTGGCTACGGTCCGGCAACCACTGCCGGCCGGTTCAGGCATGGGTTCTGGAGTTCTCCCCAATAAAGGTGATCTGATGTTGTGTACTTGAGATCTACCTTTCGAAAACAAGGGGGGGGGGGGTGCTGAGCGGCAATAGCCGGCTGGCACACCACCCTCAGGTACTGTATCAGTCCTCTCTTGGTGGTATCTTCAACCAAGGGAGTTCATGATGTAGTAGGTTACAACACTGTCTTTTCTATCTTACTTGTGTTACTGGTATAATCACCTGGTGTCGCCTTACAAGGATAAAAGATAATTCTTTTATTCCTGGCCAGAATGGTATTATTTTACCGTAGGTGTGAGCTACACCTAATTTCCTTTGGAAATACGTTCTCTGGTTATTCTAGTAAAGACTAACTATGTGACTTGGCTGGTGGGCTTCCACAGGTGTTTGTGTGGGTTTCACAAGTAGGTGTCTTTCCCTTATTCTTGTTGAATACTCATTTGTTACATGTGAATTAAAATTCACTTGATATTCATGGAAATTTTTTCTTCTTTTACAGGAGGAGCATCCGAAGTGTGATAGTGTCTTCTGCAATGTCCGCAGTAAGAACTTTTGCGGACATGCCTCGTGTAGGAGGCACGCGGCTTGTGCAGCCTCCAATGATGAACATCGTTACTGGGATCCGCAGGTATGTGCTGTATGTACTAACCTGCTATCAGAGGCTTTTGAATCCCCTAGGTCGGCGGAGTCAAGAGATGCAGCGAGGGAGAGGCTTCGCGTATGGGTAAGGGGTTTCAGAAAAACACCACTGGACCTTATCTTCCTAACGAGAAGATGAGGGCATACCTTTTTCCCAAGGCTTCCCCTGATGCTGTTGTTCCCCAGCCTCGGCCGGAGATCCCTCTGATCCAGATTCCAGTGGAGGAGGATGTCGCTGACGCCTTGCAGGACATCCAGTTGGACGACAAGATGTCCGACTTGTCCGATCGTGCGGAGCAGGATCTCCTCGCAGAGGGCGAGGAGCAGGATCGAGATCCTATTGCCGTGGAGGAAGAGGTTCCCGTATCATCAGACGTGCCGGTTCAGGTCCCTGAACCTATCCCCTCTACCTCGTCCGCTCTTCCAGCAGAGCTTGGACAGGCTCTCTCTTCCATCGTTGGTATGATCCAACAGATGCAGAGGGAGAATAATCAGAAGGCCGCTACTTTGGAGCTCCAGATGCAGAAGATCACAGCATCACGTGGACCTCCAAAGAAGCTCAACGTTAAGGACCTTCCTCTGTGCTCGGATGCCAACCCGTGGAGATATGCCGAGCACATGCCGATGACGATTGGGAAGATCGTCATGTCGGAGAAACTGGGTTCAGTTCCCCTTGAGGAGGTGGAATTCTGGCCCAGTAGAGGGGCCTACCCGGACTGCTATGTCCGTTTGAAGAAGGAGCCGGCTTCGAAGGAGGAGACGGAACCAAAGGAGGTGATTATCCTGGATCACTCCAAGGCTCAAGCCACTTTGACAGCTGCTTTAAAGGAGAGGGGGTTCTCAAACTCAAAGGTTGCCGCCTTGAGTAAGAAGCACCCCTCCTTTGTATCCTCCCCGGCTAGGGCCTTCCCCTTTATGCAAAAGGGGTTTGCGGCCGTCATCAAGGCGGTTGAAGCTGGCAAGCCGTGCCCGTCTTTGGAGGAATGTAAACCTCTATCGCTGGCATTGCCAATGGATAATAAGGACTGGAAGGAGGTGCACCTTACTTTCTCGGTTGGGAAGTTGGACGCCGACATTGCAGGACAGCAGTTCGGCGAAAACCTTCCCAAGTTGTCGGAATTCCTTCTACGGAGGGAATTGGACACAAAGGAGCGCCTGGCAGCCTCGATGTCTCTCCAGACCAACATGGAGACGATGGCTAGCGACCCCAAGATGCCAGAGATGTTCATGGTTATGGCCAAAATCCATCTGGCCACAGTAACCAAGGACCTCTATTGCTTTGTTAAAGCAAGGAGAGCCTGTAGGGAGTTTGTGTTCGCCTCGGCCACAGTGAGGCACGAACCCAAGAGGCTAATTTCATCCAGCATCTGGGGTAAAGATCTCTTTCCCAAGGACGTGGTCAAAGAGATCGTGGACAAGGCAGCCACTGAGAACCGCAATCTTCTCCTGAAGTGGGGCCTGTCCCTTAAGAGGAAGTCTTCTCCGGATGAGGGCCCTCAGCCGAAAGGAAAGGCGAAGAAGTCAAGGTTTTCCTCCCGTCCAGCCAAGTCCTTCAAACAGCAAAGACCACAGCAGCAACAGCCAGCTTTGCCTCCGGTTCCACAACTGGTAGCCCAGACCCCGACCACCTTCCAATGGGTTCCCCAAGCCATGTCATCAGCTTCCCCTGCATTCAATCCCGTGTTCGAGGGACAGTCGACCACGTTTCGTGCAAGGCCCAGAGGAGCAGCTAGAGGGTCATCAAGACGCCCCTCTAGGGGACGAGGATTCAGAGGTGGTCGCGGCCAGGGAGGCAAGACTGCAGGACAGTCAAAGTGAAGTGTCGCCGGTAGGTGGGAGACTTCAGTATTTCCGGGATCGCTGGACCTTCGATCCCTGGGCCCACAGCCTTCTCAAAAATGGACTGGGTTGGAGTTGGTACAGTACTCCGCCCCAGTGCCCTCAATTTTTCCAACACTCCACCCCCGTTTTGGAGGAGTACACCCAAGATCTGTTGGAGAAAAAGGTGATCAGGAGGGTAAAGTCCATCAAGTTCCAAGGGAGGCTGTTTTGTGTTCCCAAGAAAGACTCGGGGAAACTCAGAGTCATTCTGGACTTGTCACCACTCAACAAGTTCATAGTGAACCACAAGTTCAAGATGTTAACGTTACAACACATAAGGGCCTTACTGCCCAAGAGGGCATATACCGTCTCCATCGACTTGTCAGACGCATATTGGCACGTTCCAATAAGTCGTCGTCTCTCCCCCTACCTAGGATTCAAGCTACAACAAAAACTTTACGCTTTCAGGGCGATGCCCTTCGGACTAAACATAGCCCCAAGGATCTTTACGAAGCTTGCGAGCGCAGCTCTCAAACAGTTACGCCTAAAAGGGTTCCAGGTAGTAGCCTACCTGGACGATTGGTTGGTGTGGGCAGCATCCAGAGCAGAATGCTTGCAAGCTTCCCTACAAGTGATTCAGTTCCTGGAATATCTAGGCTTCATGATCAACAGAAAGAAGTCTCGTCTTTCTCCAGCTCAGAGGTTCCAGTGGTTGGGAATTCACTGGGATTTAGTGTCACACCGTCTTTCCATCCCGATGTCAAAGAGGAAGGAAATAGCAGGGTCTGTCAGGAGACTTCTAGGTTCCGAGAGGATATCAAGACGCGAACAAGAGAGGGTTTTGGGCTCTCTTCAGTTTGCATCAGTAACAGACCCTGTGCTAAGAGCACAGCTAAAAGATGCAGCGGGAGTATGGAGAACCTTTGCATCGAAAGAGCGAAGGGACTTGAAGAGACCGGTCCCACTTCGACTACGTTCTCTTCTCAGACCGTGGTCTCAAGCCAGTCGTCTAAAGAGGTCTCTACCTCTTCAGCCACCCCCCCCGTCAGTGACAATCCACACAGACGCCTCAAAGGTAGGGTGGGGGGGTCACTCCCATCGGAAAAAAGTGCAAGGAATCTGGTCCAAGCTATTTGGGACCTTTCACATAAACTTTCTAGAAGCTATGGCAGTACTTCTGACCCTGAAGAAAGTATCCCCACGTCACTCGATCCACGTAAGGTTGGTACTGGACAGCGAGGTGGTTGTGAAATGTCTGAATCGGCGGGGATCGAGATCCCCACCTCTCAACCAGGTGATGTTAGCCATATTCCGACTGGCGGAGAAGAAGAAGTGGCACCTGTCAGCAGTTCACCTTCAAGGAGTCCGGAATGTGACCGCGGACGCTCTATCCAGGGTAACACCGATAGAGACAGAATGGTCCCTAGACGCAGGATCATTCTCTTTCATCTTGAGACAAGTCCCAGAACTGCAGATAGACCTCTTCGCGACGAAGGACAACAAGAAGCTGCCGAAATATGTGTCCCCATATGTGGACCCCTCGGCAGAAGCAATAGATGCGATGTCCCTCGATTGGAACAGATGGTCCAGGATCTACCTGTTTCCCCCTCACAATCTGATGTTGAGGGTCCTCAACAAACTAAGATCCTTCAAGGGAGTAGCAGCAATAGTGGCCCACAAGTGGCCGAACAGTGTATGGTTCCCTCTGGCGCTGGAACTACGACTGAGGTTCCTACCACTCCCGGACCCAGTTCTGTCCCAGCAAGTCCAGAAGTCGACTGTCTTCGCTTCATTACAGAAAACCCGAACCCTGCAGCTCATGATTTTCTCTCCCTAGCGGTGAAGAAACGGTTCGGAATCTCGAAAGATAGTATCGACTTCCTGGAAGAATACAAGTGTAAGTCTACTAGGAGGCAGTACGAATCTGCATGGAAGAAATGGGTAGCCTTTGTCAAAGATAAGAACCCGCACGAGATCTCTACGGAGTTCTGCCTATCCTTCTTCATTCACCTCCACGGACAGGGGCTGGCGGCGAACACAATTTCTACATGTAAGTCAGCTCTAACAAGACCCATTCTATATGCCTTCCAGGTAGACCTCGCTAACGAAATGTTTAATAAGATCCCAAAGGCCTGTGCTAGGCTTAGACCATCAGCTCCTCCAAAGCCTATTTCATGGTCATTAGACAAAGTCCTTCATTTTGCCTCATTACTAGATAATGAGGAATGTGCGTTGAAGGACCTGACTCAAAAAGTGATCTTCCTTTTTGCCCTTGCTTCTGGGGCCAGAGTTAGTGAGATTGTGGCCCTCTCGAGAGAGGAGGGCCGAGTTCAGTTCCTGGATGGGGGAGAACTGAACCTGTTTCCGGACCCTACGTTTCTCGCTAAGAACGAGTTGCCCACCAACAGGTGGGGTCCCTGGAGAATCTGCCCTCTGAAAGAAGATGCATCTCTATGTCCCGTAGAATGCCTTAAGGTCTATCTTCGTAGAACTTCAGACTTCCATGGGGGCCAACTATTCAGAGGAGAAACATCGGGCTCGAATTTATCTTTAAATCAACTTAGGGCGAAAATTACATATTTTATTCGCAGAGCGGATCCTGACAGTTCACCCGCAGGTCATGATCCGAGGAAAGTTGCTTCATCTTTAAACTTCTTTAACTTTATGGATTTTGAACACCTTCGTTCATACACTGGCTGGAAGTCTTCCAGGGTATTCTTTCGCCACTATGCTAAGCAAGTGGAGCAGCTAAAGAGGTCTGTGGTAGCAGTTGGTTGCGTCGTTAACCCTGCTGTTTAACTCTGCGAGGAACAGCGGAATCATTTGGGACTTGGATTCTTGGGTGAATAGTTAGTTATATATGTTGATATAACTGGTAGTGTAGGCTCTCAGAGCCCACAGTGACTGTTCCAACGTGATGGTGATGGTAACACAAGTACAGACAGGTGTGCCAAGCGTTTGCCAACGCTATTGTCAGCGAAGTAGTAACATGGACGTTAAGTTTGATACCGGGGTATGTGTAAGTGACACATATGTTTTCTTTCAGATAATCATTCATCCATGCACTACAGTACTTGTGAAAATTGTTGGTCATCCACCTAGCATATGTACATATTTATGGTGACCATGTCTATTTATTGTTTCTCAATAAACTTGTTCTCGGGAACCTTGCGTCTCCTTCACCTATATTTTGATTTCATATTGTTTTTTGAGCATTTAGCCTATGTATATTAATCGGGGATATCTATAATAGCCTATTCCTTAATGCAAAGCCTGGATTATACTGGTTTATACTTTCCTTAGCAATAAGGACTCCACCCCTTTCTGAGGATGGTGGTAGCAGCAAGTTTAATCCTACGCAGATATAACCTTTTGTCTATTTTTACTTCGACCAGGGTGCTGGTCGGGACTTTTTCTTTTGGATACGGTAGTCCCGTAAGACTTCGCTTCATATAGAGTGAGACCACTATATGATACTGGCTGGCGAGTGATTCATACATAGGTATATGTACTCTTCGTTCGTTTCTAGAGTCTAGTAGGACTCCTCCCTGTAGGGGGCAGGAAGCACTCTCATGGCTTATGATTAGTGAAAAGATGTATAACGGTAACATCTTAGGTCTGTCAGTCGAGTTGACTAAGAAACATTCTTGAGGAGTACGGCACGTATTGAGAATCCACAGATACAGTAATGCTCTGGTATACTTCCATCAGGACGACATGGCTTGAGCCCAAAAAACGGATTTTGAGCGAAGCGAAAAATCTATTTTTGGGTAAGATAGCCATGTCGTCCTGATGGACCCGCCCTGCTCCTTTTCAAAATAAATAAGAGTGAAAAGGATAGTAGGACCCCTCCCTACATACAGTATCTGTAGCACCTCGTGTATCGCTACAAGGAATACAGATGGCGCCGTGAGCGGCGCAGGGCACGCTTTCGAAACGGGGAGGAGGGATGCCTTATGAACGGCTCCCCCCCTTTCTTATCGTTTTCGTTTTCTTGCCATTTTACCCCTACGAAGTGTTAACTCTATTCGGGGTATAGATTGCTATGAGGCGTGTCAAGAATACGTCCACTGATATTTACGATATCCCTAAGGTCTTTTTTAGGGATACTCGCTCCAGGAGTTAGAATTCTGGGTACCTGAAGGTAAATTCTCTGGGAATATCGCCGTAGTTGTAATATACCCTAGGAAGCTGCCTTTAAGGAACTTCCATCAGGACGACATGGCTATCTTACCCAAAAATAGATTTTTCGCTTCGCTCAAAATCCGTTATATATATATCGATATCTCTACATATAGATATATAAATATATATATATTTTGGGGCTCAAGCCATGTCGTCCTGATGGAAGTTCCTATAGGGTAGCTTCCTAGGGTGTATTACAACTACGGCGATATTCCCAGAGAATTTACCTTAAGGTACCAGAATTCTAACTCCTGGAGCGAATATCCCTCCTGAAAGGGATATCGCGACATATCAGAGGACGTATTCTTGACACGCCACATGGCAATCTGCATCCCGAACAGAGATTTCGTCTCGCAGGGGGCAATTGGCAAGAAACGAATTCGGGAAAGAAAAAGGGGGAGCCGCTCCTAAGGCTCCCTATCTCCCGTTTCGTAAGCGTGCCTGGCGCCAATCCTGGCGCCATCTGTATTCCTTTTTGCGTAGCTTAACAACTCTGTGTTTTTTCCTGTGTTTCTCGCAAATCTTGGATTTATTCTGCTTTTCATGGCTTCTCCATCTTCGTCGGCCTCTGATAAGTTGAGTACCAAGTCTTTTATGTATAAATGTAGGCTCTTGGTAAATTTTTGAGTGCTTAATAGGATTAATCTTTGTTACAAGAGTCGTAGCCTACCGGAGGCGTCATGGACGCTGTCGCTCGCTAGGTATAAGTTTAGTTAGTCAGAGCGACATTCCTGGTTGTTTTGCTTTAATAAATTTTAGCTATTTAGCATTACATAGGATTTACTTTCGTGCTTAGTATTATTTTGGCGAAGTATTCGCCATTCTGGCCTACGCTAGACCATGTAGCCTAGTCGTTTGGTCCTAGTACTTCATGCATGATTTTGTTTTTTCCGAGTGTATTAAATTTTGTTGAAGCTTTAGGCTATGGTTTATACATTTAAGATTATGTGGAATATTTCCAAGATAGTAAACGAGTGAGTTTCGGTGATTTAGGTAATCGAATCTCTTGGTGTCTAGGCTAAGTTGCTTATGGAGCCTTAGTATACTTTCTCATACTCCCCGGTTGCTTTCTTTTCTTCGGAGAAGGTATGCAATCCCTTTCCCTCTGTTTAAGCCTTGGGCTTATCACTAAGTGGTTTATCTGAATTAATTTTCGATAAAACTATACTGGGGTGTTACTGTACCTTCCTGTTCCAGTAAGTCTGGTTCAAAGAGGGACAGAACAACAGAGTTTTTTAGTCTGAGTCTGTGTTTGTCTGGCTTGGGGTAGAGTCTCCCTCGCTGGCCTGACACAGACAGAGGTGGCTTAGCCTCCTCAGGTCACTACCGAAGGTTTCTGTGGATATGATTCCTTCTTTTGTGATCTACCAGACTAGTCCTTGTTGCTGTTCTCGGGTGAGGATAAGTTTCTTTTCCTGGGAGTAGCAACACCTTCCTTGCTTCGGTGCTCTGGGAGCTGGCAAGTATTGCTGGCCTCCCCCCTTGGATCTCCCTTAGGCTAAGATGAGTTTCTTGGCTGCGGGTGATCCGTCACTAAAGCAAGGTTGGTAGGACCCTCTTTTGTCCCTTCCCCCTCTATCTCCGTAATGGCCTAGCTATTACAGTACTGTACGTCATTCTACATCTGGACCTAGAATAGGTTAGGATGTGGAATTGACTCAGCCCCTTGCCGGCCGGCAGCTCTGCCGGCCAGCAAGGGTCTTCTATTTTGAGTGCTGCCCGGACCTCCCTTGGGCCCTCATCCATGCCTGCCTGTAGAGCCAGACGGCATTGGTCAGGAAGCCTGAATTAGATTCTCCCCTTCCTTATATGCACTCTTTCGGATTGCCGGGCTTGGAGGTAGTGTACACTCTTATCCCGGCATCCATCCTGTTTTTCTTCTAGTGCTGTACCCGACCCGGCTGCCGGCCTATGAGGCCGGCAGCCGGGCAGTTGTAGTCCTCTGGTTCTTTTGCTGCCGGCTGGCATCGGTCCTGTACCTTTGCCGGCCGGCTAATGTCAGCCCTTGTCTGCCGGTCACCAAGAGTGTGGCCGGCAGCTGGGTACTACATTGGCTGTTGCCGGCCGGCAGTTGCTGCCGCCTTATAGCTGTTAAGTAGTATACTTTAAAGCTAGTTATGGTGTGTATGGCACGTAACCTCCTATACTGTACCAGTATTCTTCAGTATAACATATACTGTAAGAAGAAAACTATAGTATGGGTTTTGGTACAGCACTGTGTGTTCTAACACTTTTGTGTTTTCTTGCACAAGTCCTTTGTTGTTGCCCTACAGATAGGAAAGTGAGTTCTTTCCTGTCTATTCTCCAGGATTTTAAAATCATTGCTTAGGTGTGAGCTCCACCTGTTTCCTCTGGAAACTTTGCATTGGTTGCTCTAGAAGAGATTAACCATTTGATTTTATTATCTGGAAGGCTGCAGCAATTGGTTGTGAAGGAAACACAAGTGTGTGTCTTTCCTTTCTGAATTGTTATGCTATACTATGCATATCCAGTGATACATGGTTCACTTGATACTCATGGAAATTTCTTCTCTTTACAGAAGGACCCTCCGAAGAGCGGAAGTGTCTTCTGCAACGTCCGCAGCAAGAGCCTCTGCGGACATGAGTTTGGTAGGAGACATGCATCATGCGCTGTCTCCAAGGGTGATCTCCAGTATTGGGACCCTCAGGTATGTACTGTGTGCATTAATCTAATTACGGAGGCCTTTGATTCCCCTAGGATGGCGGAATCAAGGGATATAGCAAGGGAGAAGCTTCGTACCTGGGTAAGGGGCTTCCAGAAGAACACCTCTGGACCTTATCTTCCAAGTGAGAAGATGAGGGCGTATCTTTTCCCTAAGGCATCAGCTGATGCAGTGATTCCCCAGCCTCAAGAGGAGATCTCCCAAGTTCAGATCCAGGTGGATGCTGAAGTCTCGGTCGCTATGCAAGACATCCAGTTAGATGACAGGATGTCTGTCGTGGACGAGCGTCTGAAGGAAGACCCCCTGGCAGAAGCCCAGGGTGAAGTTCAAGCCCCAGACGTTGTAGAGGAAGAGGTCGACGAGGTGTCGGCTACTCCGGTTCAGATCCCGGAGCCTATTCCCTCAACATCGGCCGGTCTCCCAGTAGAGCTGGGACAGGCCCTCTCCTCCATTGTTGGAATGATCCAACAGATGCAGAAGGAGAATCAGGAGAAGGCGGCTGCAATGGAACTGCGGATGCAGAGCCTTGCAGAATCACATGGGCCCCAGAAAAGGTTCAATGTGAAAGACCTTCCCTTGTGCTCAGATGCTAAACCATGTGTCTGGCTGAGGAAGGAACCAGCTTCAAAGGAGGAGACAGAGCCGAAGGAGGTCATAGTGATGGACCATACTAAGGCTCAAGCTCTGCTTTCATCCTCGTTGAAAGAGAGGGGCTTCTCTAACTCAAAGGTAGCTGCATTGAGCAAGAAGCTCCCTTCCTTTGTGTCCTCTCCTGCTAGAGCCTTCCCCTTTTTACAGAAAGGGTTTGCGGCTGTACTAAAAGCAGTCGAGGCCGACAAGCCTTGCCCCTCCCTGGAGGAGTGTAAACCCTTGTCGCTGGCCCTACCTATGGACCACAAAGACAAGAAGGACGTCCATCTTACGTTCTCAGTTGGGAAGTTGGAGGCTGATATCTCCGGACGTCAGTTCGGCGAGGACCTCCCTAAGCTGTCTGACTTTCTCTTGCAGAGAGAGTTCGAGACAAAAGAAAGACTGGCTGCCTCAATGTCTCTTCAGACTACTCTTGAGACGATGGCAAGTGACCCCAAGGTCCATGAAATGTTCATGGTGGTGGCCAAGACTCATCTGGCCACAGTGACGAAGGACCTTTATGGCTTCGTCAAGGCGAGGAGAGCTTGTAGGGAGTTCGTGTTCACCTCGGCTACGGTGAGGCACGAGCCAAGGAAAATAATCTCCTCCAACATTTGGGGCAAAGACCTTTTCCCTACCGATTTGGTCAAAGAAGTAGTTGATAAGGCCGCCTTGGAGAATAGAAACCTTCTCCAGAAGTGGGGCCCGGCTATCAAAAGAAAGTCTTCCCCGGATGAGGGTCCTCAACCAAAGAGGAAGACTATGAGGACTAGGGTACCGTCTCGGCCAGCCAAGCCTTTTAGACAGCAACTGCAATTGCCATTGCCTCCAGTGCCCCAGATCGTGGCACAAACCCCGACCACTTTTCAGTGGGTACCCCAGGCCGTGTCGACACAGTCCACGGCATTCACCCCATCGTTCGAAGGCCAGTCTACTTCCTTTCGAGCAAAGCCTAGAGGGGCAGCCAGAGGCTCGTCTGGGCGCCCCTCAAGGGGAAGGGGATTCATGGGTGGTCGTGGTCAGGGAGGCAAGACCTAGGGACGGCAGTCCAAGTGGGATGATACCGGTAGGAGGGAGACTTCTGAAATTTCGGGATCGGTGGACCTTCGATCCCTGGGCCCACAGCCTACTCAAGAATGGACTGGGCTGGAGCTGGTACAGCACTCCACCCCCGGGCCTTCGGGTTTTCCAACACTCCACCCCCGTTCTGGAGGAGTACGTTCAAGAACTGTTGGAGAAAAATGTGATCCGAAAGGTGAAGTCCATCAAATTCCAAGGGAGGCTGTTTTGTGTTCCCAAGAAAGACTCGGAAAAGCTCAGAGTCATTCTGGACTTGTCGCCACTCAACAAGTTCATAGTGTATTGCAAATTCAAGATGCTAACACTGCAACACATAAGGACCTTACTGCCCAAGAGGGCATATTCCGTCTCTATAGACTTGTCAGACGCCTATTGGCACATTCCAATCAACCGTCGACTCTCCCCCTACCTAGGGTTCAGGCTACAACGAAGACTATACGCCTTCAGAGCCATGCCATTCGGGCTATTCATAGCCCCAAGGATTTTTACGAAGCTTGCGAGCGTAGCTCTCAAACAATTACGCCTAAAGGGAATTCAGGTAGTAGCCTACCTGGACGACTGGTTGGTGGGGGCAGCATCCGAGACAGAATGCTTGCAAGCTTCCAGTCAAGTGATCCAGTTCCTAGAGTACCTAGGTTTCAAGATCAACAGAAAAAAGTCTCGACTTTCTCCATGTCAAAAGTTCCAGTGGCTGGGAATCCACTGGGACCTTTTGTCACACTGTTTCTCCATCCCGGCGAAGAAAAGGAAGGAGATAGCGGGTTCTGTCAAGAGACTTCTAGATTCCGAAAGGATATCAAGACGCGAACAGGAGAGGGTACTGAGCTCTCTCCAGTTTGCTTCGGTGACAGACCCAGTGCTAAGAGCACAGCTAAAGGATGCAACCGGAGTTTGGAGAAGCTATGCATCAAACGTGCGAAGAGATCTGAGAAGACCAGTTCCGCTTCGGCTACGTACTCTTCTCAGGCCTTGGTCCCAAGCCAGACATCTAAAGAAGTCGGTTCTTCTTCAGCCACCTCCCCCGTCGGTGATGATTCACTCAGACGCTTCGAAGGAGGGATGGGGAGGTCACTCTCATCGGAAAAAAGTCCAGGGGACTTGGTCCAAGCTATTCAAGACCTTTCACATAAACTTTCTAGAAGCTATGGCAGTGCTCCTTACCTTAAAGAAAGTTTCCCCGCGTCACTCGATCCACATAAGGTTGGTGATGGACAGCGAGGTAGTTGTGAGATGCTTGAATCAACAAGGATCGAGGTCACCACCTCTCAACCTGGTGATGTTGGCCATCTTCCGATTGGCGGAAAAGAAGAAGTGGTACCTGTCGGCAGTTCACCTTCAAGGAGTCCGCAATGTGACAGCGGACGCTCTATCCAGGTTCACACCGATAGAGTTGGAATGGTCCTTAGACGCAGGATCATTCTCCTTCATTCTGAATCAAGTCCCAGAACTGCAGATAGACCTCTTTGCGATGAAAGACAACAAGAAGTTGCCCCTGTACGTGTCCCCATACGAGGACCCCTTAGCGGAAGCAGTGGACGTGATGTCCCTCAACTGGAACAGAGGGTCCAGGATTTATCTGTTCCCTCCTCACAACCTTCTGTTGAGGGTCCTCAACAAACTGAGATCCTTCAAGGGGGTAGCGGCAATAGTAGCCCACAAGTGGCCGAACAGCGTGGGGTTCCCCCTGGCATTGGAACTACAGCTGAAGTTTGTACCGCTACCAGATCCAGTTCTGACCCAGCGAGTCCAGAAGTCGACTGTCTGCGCTTCATTACAGAAAACCCGGACCCTGCAGCTCATGATTTTCTCTCCCTAGCGGTGAGAAAGCGTTTCGGGATTTCGAAAGCCAGCATAGACTTCCTAGAGGAATATAAGTGCAAATCTACTAGAAGGCAATATGAGTCATCTTGGAGAAAATGGGTGGCCTTTGTCAAGGAGAAGAATCCGCAGGAGATC
>NC_090737.1:140725763-140730763 GCF_036898095.1 Palaemon carinicauda
ACACCTTCCCCAATGTGACCATTCTTAATAACTATCGGATAAAGGACATATCTGCATAGGAACAAATTTGCATCTCTGCCACTCTCCCGTTAGGGTACCACCTCAACCCTTCCTAAGGAAGGGTTAAGGAGAGTGGACTTTGCTTGAATCAGGGAACAATCTTAAAAGACATACCATGATAAAAAATATCCATATTTTAATCTTAATGCTCAGTACATATCTAATAAAAATGAGTGTGGGCGAATAAAACGCAGGGTTCACTATGAACTAGTTTATTAAAATTTAATAAACGTGCATATCAGATCTACCTTTATAAAATTTATAAAAAGTGGATGATATCTATTAAAGCACAAAGAAAACAGTCAACAGAAAATATTGCTTCATCTACCATGAAACAGACTTGCCACTTCAAATAAATTAGTAATAATGCTGCAGTCTGTATACTGTTAAATTACACTAGCGTAAGAAACGCTTGGCACAAGCGTCCGTATTATGCTATAGTTCACCAACGTCAATGAAACAGTTCATAAGGACACTTTCGTGGCCTATCACTCAGTGTGTAGTACACACAGTGACTACACACCCACCTTCTTAATTAATCGTTCCAAATTAATTACACTGTTCCTCGCAGAGTTAAAACAGAGGGTTAAAGGTTTCTACATGCTGCTACCACAGATTACTTGAGTTGCTCCACTTGCTTTGTATAGTGCATAAAGAACACCTTGGATGACCACCAGCTGGTGAACGAACAAAGATGTTCAAGCTCCATATAAATAAGGAAATTTTATGGAAGAAGCAACTCCTCTCAGATCATGACTAGCGGGTCTACTGTCAGGACCCGATTTGCGAATAACACAGGTGAATTTCGCCCTTAGTAATAGAAAACCTTGAGCCCGATGTTTCTCCTCTGAACAGCTGTCCTCCCATAAATTCTGAAGTCCTATGAAGATAGACCTTTAGGCACCCTACTGGACATAGAGATACATCTTCCTTCAGAGGGCAGATTCGCTAGGGACCCCACCTGATGGTGGGTAGCATGTTCTTGGTAAGAAACTAGGGAGAGAAAATCATGAGATTTAGGTTTCTGGTTTTCTGCAATGAAGCGAAGACAGTCGACTTCTGTACTCGCTGAGACAGGGATGGATCCGGTAGCGGAATAAATTTTAGGCGTAGAGGGAACCACACGCTATTTGGCCACTTGTGAGCCACTATTGCCGACTTCCCTTTGAAGGATCTCAGCTTGTCAAGGACCTTCAAAAGGAGGTTGTGCGTAGGGAACAGATAAATACTGGACCATCTGTTCCAGTCTAGGGACATAGCGTCCATGGCCTCTGCTAGCGGATCCTCGTATGGGGACACATAACATTTTCTTGTTGTCTTTCGTTGCAGAGGTCTATCTGCCGCTCAGGGACTTGACTCGAGATGAAAGAGAACAATCCTGCGTCAAAGGACCATTCTGACTCTATTGGTTTAAACCTGGATAGAGCCTCCGCTGTCACATTGCGGAACCCTTGAATATGAACTGCTGACAGGTGCCATTTTTTCCTTTCTGCAAAACGAAAAATGGCCAACATCACTTGGTTAATTTGAGGTGACCTCGACCCTTGTCGAATCAGGCATCTCACTATCACCTCGCTGTCTAGAATCAGTCTTATGTGGGTCGAGTGGCGAGGAGATACCTTCTTTAAAGTCAGAAGCACTGCCATGGCTTCTAGAAAGTTGATGTGAAAGTACTTGAAGAGATTGGACCAAGCTCCTTGGACTTCCTTTGAAGCGTCTGTGTTGATAGTTACTGACGGGGGAGGAGGTTGAAGAAGTAATGATTTCTTCAGTTGCTTGGCATTGGACCACGGCTTGAGAAGCGATCGCAGTCGAGTCGGAAGAGGTCTTATTAGATCTCTTCGCGCGTTTGATGCGTATTTTCTCCAGACTCCTGTTGCATCCTTTAGCTGTGCTCTTAGCACTGGATCTGTTATTGAAGCAAACTGTAGAGACCCCAGCACTCTCTCCTGTTCGCATCTTGATATCCGTTTGGATTTCAGCAGTCTCTTGACAGATCCTGCTATTTCCTTCCTCTTCTTCCTAGGAATGGAAAGTCGACATGACTCCAATTTCCAATGGATTCTCAACCACTGAAATTTTTGAGCTGGAGAAAGTCGAGACTTTTTTATATTGATCTTGAATCCCAGATGTTCCAGGAACTGGATCATTCTCTTAGAAGCTTGCATGCATTCTGTCCTGGATGATGCCCACGCCAGCCAGTCGTCCAAGTAGGCTACTACTTGGACCCCCCTTAGGCATAATTGACGGACGGCTGCGTTTGCGAGCTTCTTGAAAATCCTTGGGGCTATGTTTAGCCCGAAAGGCATTGCTCTGAAGGCGTAAAGTTTTCTATGTAACTTGAAGCCTAGGTAGGAGGAAGGTGGCGATTAATTGGAACATGCCAATAAGCGTCAGACAAGTCTATAGAGACAGTATATGCCCTCTTGGGCAGTAGGGTCCTTATGTGTTGAAGTGTGAGCATTCTGAACTTATAGTTCATTATGAACTTGTTGAGTGGCGACAAGTCAAGTCCTTCTTTGGAACACAAAACAGCCTCCCTTGAAATTTGATGGACTTAACTTTCCGTATCACTCTTTTGTCGGACGTATTCTTCCAGAACGGGGGTTGAGTGTTGGGAGAATTGAGGAAATTGAGGTGGAGGGCTGCTCCAACTCCAACCTAGTCCATTCTTTATTAGGCTGTGGTCCCAGGGATCGAAGGTCCAGCGATCCCTAAATAGCTGTAGCCTCCCTCCTACTGGAAGCATCTCACTTCTGCTGATGTGGACCTGAGGCCTTGCCTCCTTGACCGCGTCCTCCCCTGGATCCCTTTCCTCTTGAAGGGCGTCTAGAAGAACCTCTGGCTGTTCCTCTAGCCCTCGAACAAAAGGAAGAAGTCTGCCTTTCGAAGGCTGGGTTAAAAACTGGCGACTGAGTCGCCACTTGTTGAGGTACCAGTTGGTACGTGGTTGGAGGTTGTGCCCTTATCTGAGGCACCGCGGTCACAGGAAGTTGTTGCTGTTGTTACTGTCGGTAAGGTATAGCCGGCCGAGAAGATGGCCTAGGCCTTTTTGTCTTCCTCTTGGGTTGGGGACCCTCATCTGGAGAAGACTTTCTCTTAAGATCTAAGCCCCACTTTTTGAGAAGGTTCCTATTTTCTGTGGTGGCCTTGTCTACTACCTCTTTAACCACATCATTAGGAAAGAGGTCTTTACCCCAGATACAAGAGGATATCAGTTTCCTCGGTTTTTGCCTCACCGCAGCCGAGGCGAACACGAACTCCCTACGGGCTCTCCTAGCTTTAATAAAGCTATAGAGATCCTTCGTAACTGTGGCCAGATGAGTTTTGGCCACTACCATGAACATGTCCTGGATCTTGGGGTCACTTGCCATTGTTTCTAATTTTGTTTGCAATGACATCGATGCCGCAAGTCTTTCCTTCGTCTCTTGCTCCCTGCGCAAGAGAAGCTCCGACAGCTTAGGGAGTTCCTCACCGAACTGACGTTCAGCGATATCAGCTTCCAGCTTCCCTACTGAGAAGGTGAGGAGTACGTCCTTCCAGTCTTCTTGGTCCAAGGGCAAGGTCAGAGATAACGGCTTGCACTCCTCCAAGGAGGGGCATGGTTTCCCTGCCTCCACCGCCTTTAAGGCTGACTTATATCCTTTTTCCATGAAGGGAAAGGCTCTGGTAGGAGAGGCCACAAAAGAGGGAAGCTTCTTACTCAAGGCTGGCACCTTTGAGTTCGTGAAGCCCCTCTCTTTCATCGAGCTCGATTTTAACTCCTGAGCTTTACTATGGTCCAAAACTGTGACCTCCTTCGGCTCAGTCTCCTCCTTTGAGGCTGGCTCCTTCCTAAGGCGGACATAACAGTCCGGGTAGGAATCCTTATTGGGCCAAAATTCCACCTCTTCCAGGGGAATTGCTCCCAACTTTTTAGATATGACGATCTTCCCGATTGTCATTGGCATATGTTCGGCATACCTCCAAGGATTGGTATGCGAACACAAAGGAAGATCCTTCACGTTGAGTCGCTTCTGGGGCCCACGTGATGCTGCAAGTCTATGTATCTCCAGTTTCATTGTAGCCTTCTTCTCATCATTCTTCTTCTGAATTTTTTTGGATCATCTCAACAATAGAAGATAGAGTCCTTCCCAGGTCATCTGGGATAGCAGACGATGTAGAGGGAACAGGTTCTGGGTCCGGAACCGATGTAACGGACACCTCATCAATTTCTTCCTCTTTTACTTGAGGAGTCTGGCACAGCTCCTCCTCTTGACCTTCTCCTAGAGGGTCCTTCTCTGTAGAATCAGACACCTCCGACATCCTATCGTCCAATTGGATGTCTTGAAGGGCGGCCGAGACTTCAGAATCCACCGGATTCTGGGTAGTTGGTATCTCCACCTGAGGCTGGGGGATGATTGCATCAGCCAATGCTTTAGGGAAAAGGTAGGCCCTCATCTTCTCATTTGGAAGGTAGGGGCCTGAGGTGTTTTTCTGAAAACCCCTCCAGGATCGCAAATTTTCACTGGCAGCATCCCTTGACTCAGTCGACTTGGGGTCGTCAAAAGCCTCAGTAATCAGGTTAGAACATACTGTACAAACCTGAGGGTCCCAATACCGGAGATCACCTCTGGAGGCTGCGCATGCTGTGTGCCTCCTACAATATTGATGTCCACAGAAGTACTTACTGCAGACATTACAGAACACACTCCCGCACTTCGGATGGTCCTCATGTAAAGAGAAGAAAAATGCATGAGTATCAAGTGAAGGCTTTTCACATATATTGAAACATTTAGCTTATATAGAAAAGCTATAAAAGAAAGAAGGAAAGACACATACTTGTATTTCCTGTCCAGTCAATTGCTGTAACCTCCCAAAATATTAAAACTAAGGTTAATTCTATACTAGAATACCTTATGTAATTTCCTAAACGGAAATTTAATGTGTAGTTTTAATAT
>NC_090737.1:140741236-140748736 GCF_036898095.1 Palaemon carinicauda
TTGAATCATAATACGTTAATGTTGCCAACAAATCCTGTACTTCCATAATTTGAACGATATTATCTGAATGTTCATTTAACAAACCCATAATTTTATTGATTGAAGCTAACTGATCCCTTAGTTCTGACATAATCAATTCATCTTTATGAGTCAAGAACTCAATTTTCTTATTTTGATTACTAATTTTAAGACGATTGGAAAGTCCTAAACCTAAACTTGCAACAGACCCAAAGATGCTTAATGCAGCATAAATGAACGGATTCCGTCTTTCTTTATGTTCGTGTCCTACAGTCCACATCAAAAGGTCATAAGCCAAAGATCCTGTCTCGCCAGTCTTATTTTTCAAGTCATCAGATAGCATCTCTGCAACTTTTAATGTTGATCCAAGCAAACTCTTAGTAGTCAAATGAAAATGTCTCCTATGCAACTCATCCAATGATGCAGAAAACCTTGAAATGGCGGTTCTTAAGCTAGTGACATCATTCTCTTGAAGAAAAATTGCTTGCATATGCACTTCGACAATTACGTTGGTTGATGTAATAAAAATGTCTTCTTGTCTTTCAACTATATTGCCATATTTAAAATATATATTCTTAGTCTTAGAACTCATCCCATACGAAAAAAATGTCTGAGCGAACAATATCACTCCCAACAACAAAAAATTCATCTTGGAAACCTGTAACGAGAAAAAATATATGTAATTACTCCTGTATTAAAAAGAAAAACTTTTAGTCACAAAATAAAATTTTTCCTCACTTCTTTTCCTCTCTTTTCTTTTTAATTTCTTATGTGAGACAATGGTACTATTCTCTCATCCGTGGGTTGGGCTACGTTTTGAATTCTAAACCTATTGGCCGTTAATGTTTCCAAAATGTTAAATGGGCCTTCAAACTTAGGTGTTAGTTTATAGTTGAGCCCTTTTCTGACATTGATTTGAATATAGATGTTATCACCCACGGTATATGTTTTAGTTGGTTTCGCTATTTTATCATGATTCCTTTTCATTATGATTTGTGATTCTTCTAAATTCTTTCGAAGGATATCATATCGACTTATACTTGCATTTATACATTCTTTTAAAGGATTTGATAGATTAGTTGTAGGCGTTAATACATGGAAAGGTGTTCTAACTGGGGTACCATACAATGCTTCATGCGGTGACATTTTAATTGATATATGATATGAATGATTCAGAGTACTCAGTGCCGCCGGTATTGCAATATCCCAGTTGGGGTCTGATCCCCCCAGTGTTACCCTCAATATATTTAATATCTTCCTATTTGCTCTTTCCACTAGCCCATTCGACTCTGGGTGATATATCATGGTATTGATCTTCTTTATGTTGAGGAATTCACACAATGAGGTAAGAAAGTGATTATTAAATTCACCACCCGAGTCTGAGATTATCATGTGTGGAATTCCATGTTTACAAATGTAACACTCGTAAAACTTCCTAGCGCATTCAATCGCAGTTTTAGTTTTAAGCGCTATTAGTTCTGTATATCGAGTTAAAGCATCTATAATTACTAAGAGGTGCTTATTTCCTCTGTCTGACTCGTAAAATCCTGTTAACAAATCTAAATGTATTCTTTCAAAGGGTTGATTGGGAACAGGATAAGCTCCTAGGCTGACAGGTGTTTTCGTATGCCCTTTGTTTTCCTGACATGTGCGACAATTAGCTATGTGTCTTTTTATATCTGTAAGCATTGTATGCCAATAAAACAATGATTTGGCTTTCTGTGACATTAATGAGAACCCAGGGGTGTGTCCATGTAATGGATTTGAATGCAACCAATTCAGGACAGTGGAAATAAGTGAGATTGGTACTACTACCTGGTCGTTAGTTACATGTGGTGTATTGCGGGTTTTCCTTGTCACAGTCCTACACAGAATATTATCTTTGATTATATAATTCTGCTGCTTATACTTTATATATTCTTTTTCTTTATGATTGCCTTTCAAAGCATTTATAATTGTTTCTATTTTCTGATCTTTTCTTTGCTCAGTCTGTAACAATTCAGCACTCCAGCCTAAATCTTCTTGTTCAGATATTGTTTTTACAATAGGCATGGATGTTGATATATCTATTAATTCAGCTAAAGACTCCGTACAAGATGACACGGGGTTGCGTGATAATGCATCCGCAATGATATTTGCTTTCCCAGGTAAATACCCGATTCTTGCGCCAAAATCTTGAATGATTAAATGCCACCGAGTTCGTTTAGGGCTGTGATTGAAGCCTTTAAAGAACTCTGTTAGTGGTTTATGGTCAGTAAGAACCTTAACGGGATAACCGTAAATTATGAACTTAAAATGCACTAGCGAATTAACAATAGCTAGTCCTTCCTTGTCTATTACTGCATACTTACTTTCGGAAGTTCTCAATTTTCGAGAATAGAAAGCTATCGGGAAAAACTGTTTATCATATTGCTGAAGCAATACCCCTCTTACTCCTAAGTCTGAGGCGTCTGTTGCAATGAAGAATTCCTTACCGAAGTCAGGAAATTTTAAGATAGGAGAACTACACAGTTCATCTTTCAAAGTATTAAACACCTGTTGATGTTGCTCAGACCATATGAAATCTACGCCCTTCTTCGTAAGATCAGTTAAAGGAGCGGCTATTATTGAATAGTTGCGTATAAAACGCCTGTAATATCCACTACAACCCAGAAATTGCTGTATTCCCTTGACATTAGTAGGTATGGGAAAATTACGTATAGCCGACACCTTATCATGGACTACTTTAAGACCTTGGCTTGACACCATGAAACCCTGGATAGGTACGGTGGGTCGTTTGCGACCCCGAGCGTCAAAAAAAAACAGGTTTTTCTCACGTGACTCACCCCTGTGACTGAATTTGTGGGTGATCGACCTGCAGGAGGTGTCTCCCCTACACGCTCTAGTAGTGTCCAGATGTGCATTGCTGTAGCTGTACTCCTTCCCCGATTTCTGAGACGCGTCGGGGTCGTTCGCGTCCGAGTTTACCCTTCTGAGGTAGTTTGCATAATTATCAAAGTTATTACGTATTATGAAATTGTCGTAGAATGGTGCAACTTGTATAGGTTATCAGTTGTGGAAAGTCTTGGTGGATTGTTTGGCTACCATGTGCATGTTTTTTTTTTTAGTTAAAATGTCGTTCATCACCACGAGGACCATTTTACCGGGAGTGCCCCTTTTTCATTTTTTTTCATTTTTTTGCCAAGTCATTTTTCCGTAAGATATTGCCAAATAGTGTCGTAAAACTTTTGCTTGTTTAGTGTTGGAAAGTGTGTCTAGATGATCTGGCTACCCATGCATGACTTTGTTTTTGTCAGATACGACGTAGTTATTGGTATATTGGGTATTTAACTGCGGTTACCAATTTCTGTTTTTTTTTCAATATTTGTAAAAATTACTACGTAGTAAGGAATTGCCGTATATTATTCATTTTTTTTTCATGTTTATGTGTTAGAAAGTGTGCCTTGATGGTTGGGCTAACACGTGCATGTCTTTTTTTTTATCTGAGATGTATATTAGAATGTCGGGCATTTTACCGCGAGTGTCCCTTTTTAATTTTTTTTAATTTTTTTGCCAAGTCATTTTTCCGTAAGATATTGCGAAATAGTGTCGTAAAACTTTTGTTTTTTTAATGTTGGAAAGTGTGTCTAGATGATCTGGCTACCCATGCGTGATTTTGTTTTTGTCAGATACGACGTAGTTATTGGTATATTGGGTATTTAACTGCGGTTGCCAATTTCTGTTTTTTTTTTTCAATATTTGTAAAAATTTACTACGTAGTAAGGAATTGCCGTATATTATTGATTTTTTTTTCATGTTTATGTGTTAGAAAGTGTGCCTTGATGGTTGGGCTAACACGTGCATGTCTTTTTTTTTTTTATCTGAGATGCCGTATATTAGAATGTTGGGCATTTTTCCGCGAGTGCCCCTTTTTATTTGTTTTGCATTTTTTTGCTTAGTCATGTTACCGTAAGGAATTGGCAAGTAGTGTCGCAAAACTTATATTTTTATAGTGTTGGAAAGTGTTTCTAGATGATCTGGCTACCCATGCCTATTTTTTTTTAGCCAGATATGGCGTATATATAAGTATGTGTTCGATTTTCCTGTGATTGCCATTTTTTCGTTTTTTCCCATTTCTTTCAAAATTACTACGTACTAAGGAACTATCACAGAGTAATATTTCATTTATATGTTTATTTGTCGGAAAATATGCCTTGATGGTTTGCCTAGCACGTGGCTGAAATTTTTTTTTTTCTGAAATGCCGTATATTAGAATGGCCATTTTTCCACGAGTGCTCCTTTTTATTTGTTTTGCATTTTTTTGCTTAGTCATGTTACCGTAAGGAATTGGCAAGTAGTGTCGCAAAACTTATATTTTTATAGTGTTGGAAAGTGTTTCTAGATGATCTGGCTACCCATGCCTATTTTTTTTTTTTAGCCAGATATGGCGTATATATAAGTATGTGTTCGATTTTCCTGTGATTGCCATTTTTTCGTTTTTTCCCATTTCTTTCAAAATTACTACGTACTAAGGAACTATCACAGAGTAATATTTCATTTATATGTTTATTTGTCGGAAAATATGCCTTGATGGTTTGCCTAGCACGTGGCTGAAATTTTTTTTTTCTGAAATGCCGTATATTAGAATGGCCATTTTTCCACGAGTGCTCCTTTTTATTTGTTTTGCATTTTTTTGCTTAGTCATGTTACCGTAAGGAATTGGCAAGTAGTGTCGCAAAACTTATATTTTTATAGTGTTGGAAAGTGTTTCTAGATGATCTGGCTACCCATGCCTATCTTTTTTTTAGCCAGATATGGCGTATATATAGGTATGTGTTCGATTTTCCGGTGATTGCCATTTTTTCGTTTTTTCCCAATTCTTTCAAAATTACTACGTACTAAGGAACTATCACAGAGTAATGATTCCTCTAGATGTTTATTTGTCGGAAAATTTTGTTTACTTTTTTTTTGATTGAATATCATCAAATTTTTTTAGCTAAAATATTGTTTTACATTTTTTTTTTCGATTTTATTTCCCTTCAAAAAAAAATTTTTGGGTCAGAATTTTGATTTTATAGTCGTAAAATAATCGACAATTATCCAGCAACCCACCATACAATTTTTATGCATATCCAATAATAATTAGATTAGTAAATAACACCTTGAAATTGACATACCCTTCCTACATTTCAAGTGGCAGATTAGGGAGTCTGAGTCAGTGTGGTTGGCGGCCATTTTGTGGACATATCCGAAGCGTAAGCTGCCCTATCTATATATATTCTTGTTCCCTATAGAATTTGTGATATTTTCGTATATTTTTACCTGCATAAATATCATATTATATATTAAATATATGTATTTTTTTACGAAATTTCCAAGTACTCAAAAAATTACCTTTAGATATGGCCCCTGATATAAATGTAATTTACAAAATAATGAAGTTTTTTTTACATATTTCTATTTTAGGATAACATATGTTTATTCCCTAAAAAAATTAGCCACTTCCTATTTCATTTGGGTACCCAAAAAAATTCATGAAATTTGGACAATTTTTTTTGGCCAAAAAAAGTTACCCTTTTTTTCTCATTTCAGATCTTCACCTCCATGGGTCTGACTTCATCCAAAATACATCAAGATGTGTCCTAAACATTCAAGAATCAATTCCTAAAAGGATTTGTGTATATATGTATAAACTTTTTTTTTATGAATTTTTATGTCAGGTCTTTTTTTTTTCTACTTAATTTTTTAAAATATTTATAATAAATAGTTTTTCTGCAGATGAGTAGTATTTATCTTTACAGTTGTTTTAAGCATTCATTGAAGTTTTTTTTGGCAAAAGAAAAAAGGAGGTTACTGCAAAAACTGATTTTTCAAGAATTTTTTTTGGCGTCGGGGTCGTTCGCGTCCGAGTATACCCTTAAAGGGGTGTCCGAGGACCGTACCTATCCAGGGTTAAGACCTTGGCTTGACACCATGAAACCCAAATATATTAATTCTGTTTTGAAAAATTCACACTTACTAATCTTTACCCTTAAGTTATGTTGTCTTAATCTCTGTAGTACTAGTTCTAACTTACGTAGATGTTCTTCTAAGGTGTTGGAAAAGATTACAAGATCATCCATATAGGCATGCAATATATCCCCTAACAAGTCTCCAAACACTATGTTAATCATTCTTGTAAATGTTATAGGAGCACAACGTAAACCAAAAGGCATCCGTAAAAATTCATAATGTCCCCTGGCTGTGCTGAAGGCTGTGTATGGGATACTATCTTCTTCTAATGATATCTGGTGAAAGCCTTTAAGTAAGTCCAAACTGGTAAAATATTTATTCTGACCTAACAAAGACAAAATATCGTCAGTACATGGCACTGGGAATCGATCAGGGATCGTTTCCTCGTTTAGACGACGAAAGTCGACGCAGATACGCCATATTCGATCTTTTTTCGGTACAACTATTAAAGGAAAATTATAAGGGCTATTTGATTTTCTAATGACTCCTTCCTCTAACATTTTACCTACTTCATCATTTATTTCATTCTGGAATTTCATAGGGAGTCTGTACGAGGGTACATATATAATTTTCTGTTTGTCTTTTAACCTTATTTGATGCTCGATCACATCTGTTTTTCCTAAGGATCCATCCGTAGTGGAAAAGACATCTGTATATTTAGTTAAAAGTTCAAAAATTTTCTGCTGAATTTCTTCGTCTTGAATGTCCTTACTGATTTTATTTTTAATAGATCGTAAAAGGGATTCATCCGCAACTGATTGAGAGTGATTGATTTCAGCAACGGTAAGAATACGATGTTTATAAACTTCTACATCCAAGATATGTTGATTTTTGTGAATTACTAAAGTGTTATTTAAATGATTACAGACTTCGATATTACATTGCTGATGTGAGCCTACTGTATAAATAGCTTGTGTGACAGACAATCCGTTGGTTTTCAAAGTATCGGAAAGGATTAATATTTCAGATCCCGGTAGTGTTTTCTTTATTTGCACTATTAAATTCGAAGGTATGTTTGGTTCGATATATTGCGTGCAAGATGATATTACGGGGTGAACGAGAATTCTGCTGGGTCGCGTATATTATTTCTTTATTAGTGAGACAAGTTATTGGTTCTTCAACGTACGTTACGGTTACATTTGTCGTCTCCTTTTTATCCAAAACTGACTTTAAAGTATTAGAAGACTTATAGAATTTCCCTTTGATATACACGCCGTGCTTTGCAGGAGCTAAGATAATGTTTTGATTTCCCATAGATGGGTATCCTATAATTACAGCTGGATACATATTAATGTTTTTCACAACAACAAATGTATCGGCAAACGTGCGATTACCGACTCTGAACTGAATATGAGTTATGCCTATGACGTTCAATTCATTATTTCCTATACCTGAAAGTCTGATTCCTGATTTTTCAATCGGAAAGTTCGAAAACAACAAATGATGCGTCTTCAAATCCATAATATTACGAGGACTACCAGAGTCAAAAAA
>NC_090737.1:140758736-140763736 GCF_036898095.1 Palaemon carinicauda
TTATTTAGGTAATCGATTCTCACCTTACCTAGCTAGTATTCTAAGTACAGTAGTATACTTTCGCACATCCCCGATTGTTCTTTTCTCCTCCGGAGGCCAAGTTCAATCCCTCTCTCCCTCTGAAAGCCCTTGGCTTAATCTTAGTGGTTCTACCTGTATATTAATCCAGGTATTACTATTCTAGGATATTTCTGCCCTGTCCTGATAACCAGAGTGACTGGTTTTTGGGTTTGGGCAGAACTTCAGAGTTTTTAGTCTGCAGTCTGCTTCTTCCTAGCATGGAGAATGAGTCTCCTTTGCTAGGTTAGGGGCAGACACAGGAAGCTTTGCTTTCCTAGTCCATGTCGGAAGGATTCTGATGGCCTAGGAGACTGTCCTGTGTCGTTTTTTCTCGGGCTGGAGAGTGAGTTTCTCGGTTGCCCGATGAAATAACTTCACCTAACTTTGTTCTGGTTGGGAGGAGGATAGCAAGCATTGCCAGTCTTCCTCCATAATAGACAACTCTTGGTTAGGATGAGCTCCCTAACTGCTGAGTGTGTCTCTTGCTAGAACGAAGTCATTAGGACCCTTATCCCTTCCCCACCTCTCTTTCTTTTATTTTCCTGGCCATAGTCCTTCTTCCGTACCTAGCATAGGTTAGGATGGAGGACCGGCAGAGACCCTTTGTTCTTTGCAGAGTGAACCCCAGACCTCCCTTGGTCTCTTTTCCATGTCTGCCGGTAGAGCCCGGCAGGCTGTGGATTCTTTGGAAGCTTGAATGCTACATTCTCCCCTTCCATAAGTTCACTCTTTCTGGATGGAAGGTCGTATGGCATGCCGCCCTATAGCCTTAAATCCATACTGTTTCTCTGACTATTATGTTGCACCCCTATCCTGGTTGCCGGCTTGACAGCCGACAGCCGGGCAGGTAGAGGTTCTCTGGTTCTTGGCTACTGTCGGCGGGCATGGTTTTATTACCTTTGCCGGCCGGTAGTGGAATCACAGCCCAAATCCGCTGGCCGCTACGATTAGCAGCCGGCAGCCGGGTTTTGGTGTTTTCTGCCGTCGGCTGGCAATGATTGCCGGCGGGCACACAGTCGCGAATCAGAGGGCTGCCGCCTATTAGTTAAAGATAGTATATCTTTGATCTATAAAGGGGTAGTTGCTGGCCGGCACAATAGCATGCGATGTACAGTAGTTGCTATATTCGTAGTGTAGTACACACTGCATTAGTAGAAACTGCTGTACAGAGTTTGGGATAACACTAAAGTTCTTCATCATACTTAATGTTATCTTGTACAGCCTTTTGTTGAGACCGTACTTTATATAGAAAGTGAGTTCTTTCTGTATTCTTTCAATCCTGTATATTAAAACTACACATTAAATTTCCGTTTAGGAAATTACATAAGGTATTCTAGTATAGAATTAACCTTAGTTTTAATATTTTGGGAGGTTACAGCAATTGACTGGACAGGAAATACAAGTATGTGTCTTTCCTTCTTTCTTTTATAGCTTTTCTATATAAGCTAAATGTTTCAATATATGTGAAAAGCCTTCACTTGATACTCATGCATTTTTCTTCTCTTTACATGAGGACCATCCGAAGTGCGGGAGTGTGTTCTGTAATGTCTGCAGTAAGTACTTCTGTGGACATCAATATTGTAGGAGGCACGCAGCATGCGCAGCCTCCAGAGGTGATCTCCGGTATTGGGACCCTCAGGTTTGTACAGTATGTTCTAACCTGATTACTGAGGCTTTTGACGACCCCAAGTCGACGGAGTCAAGGGATGCTGCCAGTGAAAAGTTGCGATCCTGGAGGGGTTTTCAGAAAAACACCTCAGGCCCCTACCTTCCAAATGAGAAGATGAGGGCCTACCTTTTCCCTAAAGCATTGGCTGATGCAATCATCCCCCAGCCTCAGGTGGAGATACCAACTACCCAGAATCCGGTGGATTCTGAAGTCTCGGCCGCCCTTCAAGACATCCAATTGGACGATAGGATGTCGGAGGTGTCTGATTCTACAGAGAAGGACCCTCTAGGAGAAGGTCAAGAGGAGGAGCTGTGCCAGACTCCTCAAGTAGAAGAGGAAGAAATTGATGAGGTGTCCGTTACATCGGTTCCGGACCCAGAACCTGTTCCCTCTACATCGTCTGCTATCCCAGATGACCTGGGAAGGACTCTCTCTTCTATTGTTGAGATGATCCAATAAATTCAGAAGAAGAATGATGAGAAGGAGGCTGCAATGAAACTGGAGATACATAGACTTGCAGCATCACGTGGGCCCCAGAAGCGACTCAACGTGAAGGATCTTCCTTTGTGTTCGCATACCAATCCTTGGAGGTATGCCGAACATATGCCAATGACAATCGGGAAGATCGTCATATCTAAAAAGTTGGGAGCAATTCCCCTGGAAGAGGTGGAATTTTGGCCCAATAAGGATTCCTACCCGGACTGTTATGTCCGCCTTAGGAAGGAGCCAGCCTCAAAGGAGGAGACTGAGCCGAAGGAGGTCACAGTTTTGGACCATAGTAAAGCTCAGGAGTTAAAATCGAGCTCGATGAAAGAGAGGGGCTTCACGAACTCAAAGGTGCCAGCCTTGAGTAAGAAGCTTCCCTCTTTTGTGGCCTCTCCTACCAGAGCCTTTCCCTTCATGGAAAAAGGATATAAGGCAGCCTTAAAGGCGGTGGAGGCAGGGAAACCATGCCCCTCCTTGGAGGAGTGCAAGCCGTTATCTCTGACCTTGCCCTTGGACCAAGAAGACTGGAAGGACGTACTCCTCACCTTCTCAGTAGGGAAGCTGGAAGCTGATATCGCTGAACGTCAGTTCGGTGAGGAACTCCCTAAGCTGTCGGAGCTTCTCTTGCGCAGGGAGCAAGAGACGAAGGAAAGACTTGCGGCATCGATGTCATTGCAAACAACATTAGAAACAATGGCAAGTGACCCCAAGATCCAGGACATGTTCATGGTAGTGGCCAAAACTCATCTGGCCACAGTTACGAAGGATCTCTATAGCTTTATTAAAGCTAGGAGAGCCCGTAGGGAGTTCGTGTTCGCCTCGGCTGCGGTGAGGCAAAAACCGAGGAAACTGATATCCTCTTGTATCTGGGGTAAAGACCTCTTTCCTAATGATGTGGTTAAAGAGGTAGTAGACAAGGCCACCACAGAAAATAGGAACCTTCTCAAAAAGTGGGGCTTAGATCTTAAGAGAAAGTCTTCTCCAGATGAGGGTCCCCAACCCAAGAGGAAGACAAAAAGGCCTAGGCCATCTTCTCGGCCGGCTATACCTTACCGACAGTAACAACAGCAACAACTTCCTGTGACCGCGGTGCCTCAGATAAGGGCACAACCTCCAACCACGTACCAACTGGTACCTCAACAAGTGGCGACTCAGTCGCCAGTTTTTAACCCAGCCTTCGAAAGGCAGACTTCTTCCTTTTGTTCGAGGGCTAGAGGAACAGCCAGAGGTTCTTCTAGACGCCCTTCAAGAGGAAAGGGATCCAGGGGAGGATGTGGTCAAGGAGGCAAGGCCTCAGGTCCACATCAGCAGAAGTGAGATGCTTCCAGTAGGAGGGAGGCTACAGCTATTTAGGGATCGCTGGACCTTCGATCCCTGGGACCACAGCCTAATAAAGAATGGACTAGGTTGGAGTTGGAGCAGCCCTCCACCTCAATTTCCTCAATTCTCCCAACACTCAACCCCCGTTCTGGAAGAATACGTCCGACAAAAGAGTGATACGGAAAGTTAAGTCCATCAAATTTCAAGGGAGGCTGTTTTGTGTTCCAAAGAAGGACTTGACTTGTCGCCACTCAACAAGTTCATAATGAACTATAAGTTCAGAATGCTCACACTTCAACATATAAGGACCCTACTGCCCAAGAGGGCATATACTGTCTCTATAGACTTGTCTGACGCTTATTGGCATGTTCCAATTAATCGCCACCTTCCTCCTACCTAGGCTTCAAGTTACATAGAAAACTTTACGCCTTCAGAGCAATGCCTTTCGGGCTAAACATAGCCCCAAGGATTTTCAAGAAGCTCGCAAACGCAGCCGTCCGTCAATTACGCCTAAGGGGGGTCCAAGTAGTAGCCTACTTGGACGACTGGCTGGTGTGGGCATCATCCAGGACAGAATGCATGCAAGCTTCTAAGAGAGTGATCCAGTTCCTGGAACATCTGGGATTCAAGATCAATATAAAAAAGTCTCGACTTTCTCCAGCTCAAAAATTTCAGTGGTTGAGAATCCATTGGAAATTGGAGTCATGTCGACTTTCCATTCCTAGGAAGAAGAGGAAGGAAATAGCAGGATCTGTCAAGAGACTGCTGAAATCCAAACGGATATCAAGATGCGAACAGGAGAGAGTGCTGGGGTCTCTACAGTTTGCTTCAATAACAGATCCAGTGCTAAGAGCACAGCTAAAGGATGCAACAGGAGTCTGGAGAAAATACGCATCAAACGCGCGAAGAGATCTAATAAGACCTCTTCCGACTCGACTGCGATCGCTTCTCAAGCCGTGGTCCAATGCCAAGCAACTGAAGAAATCATTACTTCTTCAACCTCCTCCCCCGTCAGTAACTATCAACACAGACGCTTCAAAGGAAGTCCAAGGAGCTTGGTCCAATCTCTTCAAGTACTTTCACATCAACTTTCTAGAAGCCATGGCAGTGCTTCTGACTTTAAAGAAGGTATCTCCTCGCCACTCGACCCACATAAGACTGGTTCTAGACAGCGAGGTGATAGTGAGATGCCTGAATCGACAAGGGTCGAGGTCACCTCAAATTAACCAAGTGATGTTGGCCATTTTTCGTTTTGCAGAAAGGAAAAAATGGCACCTGTCAGCAGTTCATATTCAAGGGTTCCGCAATGTGACAGCGGAGGCTCTATCCAGGTTTAAACCAATAGAGTCAGAATGGTCCTTTGACGCAGGATTGTTCTCTTTCATCTCGAGTCAAGTCCCTGAGCGGCAGATAGACCTCTGCGACGAAAGACAACAAGAAAATGTTATGTGTCCCCATACGAGGA
>NC_090737.1:140768736-140773736 GCF_036898095.1 Palaemon carinicauda
AAGTTCTACGAAGATAGACCTTTAGGCATTCTACTGGACATAGAGATGCATCTTCTTTCAGAGGGCAGATTCTCCAGGGACCCCACCTGTTGGTGGGTAACTCATTCTTGGCGAGAAACGTAGGATCCGGAAACAGGTTCAGTTCTCCCCCATCCAGGAACTGAACACGACCTGCCTCTCTCGAGAGGGCTACAATCTCACTAACCCTGGCCCCGGACGCGAGTGCAAATAGGAAAATAACTTTTTGTGTCAAATCCTTTAACGCACACTCTTCATTGCTCAACAGAGAAGCGAAATGAAGAACTTTGTCTAAAGACCATGAAATGGCCTTTGGAGGTGCTGAAGGTCTGAGCCTAGCGCAGGCTTTCGGAACTTTATTAAAGAACTCGTTACCTAGGTCGACCTGGAAGGCATATAGAATGGGTCTTGTCAAAGCAGACTTACACGCTAAAATCGTGTTAGCTGCCAATCCTTGACCATGGAGGTGGATGAAGAAAGATAAGCAGAAGTCTGTCGAGATCTCCTGCGGATTCTTCGCCTTGACAAAGGCCACCCATTTTCTCCAAGATGACTCATATTGCCTTCTAGTAGATTTGCACTTATATTCCTCTAGGAAGTCTATGCTGGCTTTCGAAATCCCGAAACGCTTTCTCACCGCTAGGGAGAGAAAATCATGAGCTGCAGGGTCCGGGTTTTCTGTAATGAAGCGCAGACAGTCGACTTCTGGACTCGCTGGGTCAGAACTGGATCTGGTAGCGGTACAAACTTCAGCTGTAGTTCCAATGCCAGGGGGAACCACACGCTGTTCGGCCACTTGTGGGCTACTATTGCCGCTACCCCCTTGAAGGATCTCAGTTTGTTGAGGACCCTCAACAGAAGGTTGTGAGGAGGGAACAGATAAATCCTGGACCCTCTGTTCCAGTTGAGGGACATCACGTCCACTGCTTCCGCTAAGGGGTCCTCGTATGGGGACACGTACAGGGGCAACTTCTTGTTGTCTTTCATCGCAAAGAGGTCTATCTGCAGTTCTGGGACTTGATTCAGAATGAAGGAGAATGATCCTGCGTCTAAGGACCATTCCAACTCTATCGGTGTGAACCTGGATAGAGCGTCCGCTGTCACATTGCGGACTCCTCGAAGGTGAACTGCCGACAGGTACCACTTCTTCTTTTCCGCCAATCGGAAGATGGCCAACATCACCAGGTTGAGAGGTGGTGACCTCGATCCTTGTTGATTCAAGCATCTCACAACTACCTCGCTGTCCATCACCAACCTTATGTGGATCGAGTGACGCGGGGAAACTTTCTTTAAGGTAAGGAGCACTGCCATAGCTTCTAGAAAGTTTATGTGAAAGGTCTTGAATAGCTTGGACCAAGTCCCCTGGACTTTTTTCCGATGAGAGTGACCTCCCCATCCCTCCTTCGAAGCGTCTGAGTGAATCGTCACCGACGGGGGAGGTGGCTGAAGAAGAACCGACTTCTTTAGATGTCTGGCTTGGGACCAAGGCCTGAGAAGAGTACGTAACCGAAGCGGAACTGGTCTTCTCAGATCTCTTCGCACGTTTGATGCATAGCTTCTCCAAACTCCGGTTGCATCCTTTAGCTGTGCTCTTAGCACTGGGTCTGTCACCGAAGCAAACTGGAGAGAGCTCAGTACCCTCTCCTGTTCGCGTCTTGATATCCTTTCGGAATCTAGAAGTCTCTTGACAGAACCCGCTATCTCCTTCCTTTTCTTCGCCGGGATGGAGAAACAGTGTGACAAAAGGTCCCAGTGGATTCCCAGCCACTGGAACTTTTGACATGGAGAAAGTCGAGACTTTTTTCTGTTGATCTTGAAACCTAAGTACTCTAAGAACTGGATCACTTGACTGGAAGCTTGCAAGCATTCTGTCTCGGATGCTGCCCCCACCAACCAGTCGTCCAGGTAGGCTACTACCTGAATTCCCTTTAGGCGTAATTGTTTGAGAGCTACGCTCGCAAGCTTCGTAAAAATCCTTGGGGCTATGAATAGCCCGAATGGCATGGCTCTGAAGGCGTATAGTCTTCGTTGTAGCCTGAACCCTAGGTAGGGGGAGAGTCGACGGTTGATTGGAATGTGCCAATAGGCGTCTGACAAGTCTATAGAGACGGAATATGCCCTCTTGGGCAGTAAGGTCCTTATGTGTTGCAGTGTTCGCATCTTGAATTTGCAATACACTATGAACTTGTTGAGTGGCGACAAGTCCAGAATGACTCTGAGCTTTTCCGAGTCTTTCTTGGGAACACAAAACAGCCTCCCTTGGAATTTGATGGACTTCACCTTTCGGATCACATTTTTCTCCAACAGTTCTTGAACATACTCCTCCAGAACGGGGGTGGAGTGTTGGAAAACCCGAAGGCCCGGGGGTGGAGTGCTGTACCAGCTCCAGCCCTGTCCATTCTTGAGTAGGCTGTGGGCCCAGGGATCGAAGGTCCACCGATCCCGAAATTTCAGAAGTCTCCCTCCTACCGGTATCATCCCACTTGGACTGCCGTCCCGAGGTCTTGCCTCCCTGACCACGACCACCCCTGAATCCCCTTCCCCTTGAGGGGCGCCCAGACGAGCCTCTGGCTGCCCCTCTAGGCTTTGCTCGAAAGGAAGTAGACTGCCCTTCGAACGATGGGGTGAATGCCGTGGACTGTGTCGACACGGCCTGGGGTACCCACTGAAAAGTGGTCGGGGTTTGTGCCACGATCTGGGGCACTGGAGGCAATGGCAATTGCAGTTGCTGTCTAAAAGGCTTGGCTGGCCGAGACGGTACCCTAGTCCTCATAGTCTTCCTCTTTGGTTGAGGACCCTCATCCGGGGAAGACTTTCTTTTGATAGCCAGGCCCCACTTCTGGAGAAGGTTTCTATTCTCCAAGGCGGCCTTATCAACTACTTCTTTGACCAAATCGGTAGGGAAAAGGTCTTTGCCCCAAATGTTGGAGGAGATTAGTTTCCTTGGCTCGTGCCTCACCGTAGCCGAGGTGAACACGAACTCCCTACAAGCTCTCCTCGCCTTGACGAAGCCATAAAGGTCCTTCGTCACTGTGGCCAGATGAGTCTTGGCCACCACCATGAACATTTCATGGACCTTGGGGTCACTTGCCATCGTCTCAAGAGTAGTCTGAAGAGACATTGAGGCAGCCAGTCTTTCTTTTGTCTCGAACTCTCTCTGCAAGAGAAAGTCAGACAGCTTAGGGAGGTCCTCGCCGAACTGACGTCCGGAGATATCAGCCTCCAACTTCCCAACTGAGAACGTAAGATGGACGTCCTTCCAGTCTTTGTGGTCCATAGGTAGGGCCAGCGACAAGGGTTTACACTCCTCCAGGGAGGGGCAAGGCTTGTCGGCCTCGACTGCTTTTAGTACAGCCGCAAACCCTTTCTGTAAAAAGGGGAAGGCTCTAGCAGGAGAGGACACAAAGGAAGGGAGCTTCTTGCTCAATGCAGCTACCTTTGAGTTAGAGAAGCCCCTCTCTTTCAACGAGGATGAAAGCAGAGCTTGAGCCTTAGTATGGTCCATCACTATGACCTCCTTCGGCTCTGTCTCCTCCTTTGAAGCTGGTTCCTTCCTCAGCCAGACACATGGTTTAGCATCTGAGCACAAGGGAAGGTCTTTCACATTGAACCTTTTCTGGGGCCCATGTGATTCTGCAAGGCTCTGCATCCGCAGTTCCATTGCAGCCGCCTTCTCCTGATTCTCCTTCTGCATCTGTTGGATCATTCCAACAATGGAGGAGAGGGCCTGTCCCAGCTCTACTGGGAGACCGGCCGATGTTGAGGGAATAGGCTCCGGGATCTGAACCGGAGTAGCCGACACCTCGTCGACCTCTTCCTCTACAACGTCTGGGGCTTGAACTTCACCCTGGGCTTCTGCCAGGGGGTCTTCCTTCAGACGCTCGTCCACGACAGACATCCTGTCATCTAACTGGATGTCTTGCATAGCGACCGAGACTTCAGCATCCACCTGGATCTGAACTTGGGAGATCTCCTCTTGAGGCTGGGGAATCACTGCATCAGCTGATGCCTTAGGGAAAAGATACGCCCTCATCTTCTCACTTGGAAGATAAGGTCCAGAGGTGTTCTTCTGGAAGCCACTTACCCAGGTACGAAGCTTCTCCCTTGCTATATCCCTTGATTCCGCCATCCTAGGGGAATCAAAGGCCTCCGTAATTAGATTAATGCACACAGTACATACCTGAGGGTCCCAATACTGGAGATCACCCTTGGAGACAGCGCATGATGCATGTCTCCTACCAAACTCATGTCCGCAGAGGCTCTTGCTGCGGACGTTGCAGAAGACACTTCCGCACTTCGGAGGGTCCTTCTGTAAAGAGAAGAAATTTCCATGAGTATCAAGTGAACCATGTATCACTGGATATGCATAGTATAGCATAACAATTCAGAAAGGAAAGACACACACTTGTGTTTCCTTCACAACCAATTGCTGCAGCCTTCCAGATAATAAAATCAAATGGTTAATCTCTTCTAGAGTAACCAATGCAAAGTTTCCAGAGGAAACAGGTGGAGCTCACACCTAAGCAATGATTTTAAAATCCTGGAGAATAGACAGGAAAGAACTCACTTTCCTATCTGTAGGGCAACAACAAAGGACTTGTGCAAGAAAACACAAAAGTGTTAGAACACACAGTGCTGTACCAAAACCCATACTATAGTTTTCTTCTTACAGTATATGTTATACTGAAGAATACTGGTACAGTATAGGAGGTTACGTGCCGGCCGGCACTTGCCGGCCGGCACTTGCCGGCCGGCACACACCATAACTAGCTTTAAAGTATACTACTTAACAGCTATAAGGCGGCAGCAACTGCCGGCCGGCAACAGCCAATGTAGTACCCAGCTGCCGGCCACACTCTTGGTGACCGGCAGACAAGGGTTGACATTAGCCGGCCGGCAAAGGTACAGGACCGATGCCGGCCGGCAGCAAAAGAACCAGAGGACTACAACTGCCCGGCTGCCGGCCTCATAGGCCGGCAGCC
>NC_090737.1:140788736-140791236 GCF_036898095.1 Palaemon carinicauda
TCCGACAAGCAGAAATTACTGTGGACAATTACATGTTGCCGCAGGGCCTCAACAGGATCATGAGGGCCTCGAGTGATTCTGAGGAGCACCCCATCATTCTGCAGGAAGTTCTCCTTTGAGAAAGTAATCATTTCTGCTTCGGCCGAATAGGCAGCTTCCCGGTAGTTTTTCAGTGTCTCGTCCGACAGCTGAAATCTGATGGGCTCTGTCTGGCTCCTTGGGATCTCTGGGCTGATAGGTGGTTCCCCTTTTGCCTCCTCTGAGACCTCTGGCCTGGTGTTTGAGGTAGCCCTATCGCCAGTGGTGGTAACTAGTACAGCTTCATCCGAAGAGAATTTTCGGGTAGTAGGCTCAGACTCATGGCTGGATAAGGGAGACTCCTGGCCCTCCTCTGAGCCCTCTGGCACAGTGCTTGAAGTAGCCCTATCCACAGTGGTGGAAAGCAGCACACCTTCCCCAGAATTAACTTTTGGCGTACGAGGCTCAGACTCACTGCTGGAGGAGGAAGACTCTTGGGCCTCCTCACTTAGCCAAGCTACCTCACCAAGATCAATGTTACCTAGCCAGTCGTCCTCCCCAGCAGGTGACGTCCTCAAAGTTTTGGGCTCGGGCTTATCAGCCTTCATGCACCTGAAGGGAACTCGCTGTACGTCTCTCAGGAGGCCTTGACCCAAGGTTGAGTTGTAGCCCTCATGTGTGAGATCACTCACTGCCCCCAGTCCGCACTTCTTGCTGAACTGGGACGTGGTCACCTTCAGTTCCACTGTAGGGAGTTCTGTGGTGACTCCAATGCACTGGACCTCCCTGCAGTTGTCCTGCTGGACTTTGGCACCATTGGGTTGAGTGAGCGAGTTATTGAGCTGGGCTAATCGAATGCCTATTTCCCACTTCTTCAATTCATACGCTCTCTCTCTCTTTCATACCGCATCTGTTCTTGCTCCGTTCTTCTCCGGGCATTGGCTTCATCCGTGTGTTCCCGCACAAACCTTTGCAATGCCTCTCCCTCATAGCCTTGTCATTCTGCTAAATCCACAAATGGACTGATCTCAGCAGCAGTCATTTTGCTAATTTCTTGTGGAGACAGCGACCAGAACAAACTCAACAGCACATGATACGATGTTGACCGTGCAAGAAATTACACAGAAGGGAAATACGCTCTAGCCTATGCAAGAGTCTAACGTAAGAAAGGATTAAGATGGAGAATCGCAAAATGTACACTGGCCGTAAAGAATACCTCTCAGGAAAGACCTATCACCAAATAGTAAGCCTCGCCAGTAATTGAACAGGAGCCTTACTTGAAAAACAGGGAGCATGGCAATGGGTGAGTGCGTAGGCTGTCTGGTTGCAATGCGTCCAAAACAAGTAACGATATATATAAAACTGTCCTAGACAACAAAAAATGAAATCACAACTATGGGTGACCCTCTATGCTAGACAAAATAAAATGGAATCACAACTATGGGTGACCCTCTATGCTAGACAAAATAAAATGGAATCGCAACTATGGGTGACCCTATATGCTAGACATGAAAATTCTGGAATCACAACTATGGGTGACCCTCTATGCTAGACAAAATAAAATGGAATCGCAACTATGGGTGACCCTATATGCTAGACATGAAAATTCTGGAATCACAACTATGGGTGACCCTCTATGCTAGACAAAATAAAATGGAATCGCGACTATGGGTGACCCTATATGCTAGACATGAAAATTCTGGAATCACAACTATGGGTGACCCTCTATGCTAGTCATAAAAAAAAATGGAATCACAACGATGGGTGAACCTCTATGCTAGTCATAAAAAGATGGAATCTCCCTGATGTGGGACCCTCTATGCTAGACATAAAAAAAAAATGGAATATCCACGGTGTGTGACCCTCTATGCTAGTCATAAAGAAAATGGAATCTCCACGATGTGTGACTCTCTATGAGAGTCATAAAAAATGGAATCTCCACGATGTGTGACCCTCTATGTTAGTCATAAAAAAAATGGAATATCCACGATGTGTGACCCTCTATACTAGTCATAAAAAATGGACTCTCCACGATGTGTGACCCTCTATGCAAGTCATACAAAAATGGACTCTCCACGATGTGTGACCCTCTATGTTAGTCATAAAAAAAATGGAATATCCACGATGTGGGACCCTCTATGAGAGTCATAAAAAATGGAATCTCCACGATGTGTGACCCTCTATGTTAGTCATAAAAAAAAATGGAATATCCACGATGTGTGACGCTCTATACTAGTCATAAAAAATGGACTCTCCACGATGTGTGACCCTCTATGCAAGTCATACAAAAATGGAATCTCCACGATGTGTGACCCTCTATGTTAGTCATAAAAAAAATGGAATATCCACGATGTGGGACCCTCTAAGCTAGTCATAAGAAAATGGAATCACACCTATGAGGGATCCTCTATGCTAGACATAAAATAAAATGGAATCACACCTATGATGGATCCTCTATGCTAGACATAAAAAAAAAATGGAT
>NC_090737.1:140798736-140851236 GCF_036898095.1 Palaemon carinicauda
TCTAAAATATATGGTATATTTTCATCTGTGATGATTCCTGTAATAACTCCCTTATTGTAGTTGTTGTTTGTAGTTTATCGCCGATAAAAGGTATAAAAAAAGACGCATAGAATAGATAAACTTTCACATGACCAGCACTACTAATATCATCGCAACGAATTTTTTCACATCGAAATTCATTCAACGATATAAATTTCTTCTTTTAAGGTAATGTGTATATATTATTCCATATAATGAATATCCACCAGTTTTCCATGTCATGGCAACAGATAGTTAACTTCTTTCATTTTCTAAAAATATTTCTTTTTCACTACCATTTCTTTTTGTATGAATGGCCTTTACCGCGAGTTCTGATGAAAATATTTCTATATCTAGGGAAATACTTTCCTGATAATAATTAATGAGTTCATCATCATCATTATTATTATTATTATTTCGTCCTAATCTAAATAACCCGATAGGTAAACCCATTCTTAATATATCAGATTTCTTGATCAAAGGTATAAAAGTTATATAAGAAGTAGATGGAATAGAATTATCATTATTCCCGTATATAAGTTCTATCGTAGCCATTTCGTAAGAAACGGATGTAAATTTTCCTTTGTCAATAAATCCCTTTCGAACAGCAATGCCATCTTGATTATTCCATCCACCGGCGACTAAAATCTTAGGAAACCATCCAGGGGAATTTATGAGTTCTGTAGGATATGATTTTTTTAAATAAAATGCTGCAGATTGATTTTTTTTATGTAATTCACCAATGGATAATGAATTAGAAGGATTGCCAATAAAGTTTTTAGCTGTATAGGCTGCATGACCAACTCTTGGTAAATCACAATTTGTAGGGAATGGTGTTATTCGGATAGAGGGTCCAAAAATATTAGACGGTAAAGATATATTATTATTATTATTATTATTATTATTATTATTATTATTATTATTAT
This sequence comes from Palaemon carinicauda, assembly GCF_036898095.1. Lineage (NCBI taxonomy): Eukaryota > Metazoa > Arthropoda > Malacostraca > Decapoda > Palaemonidae > Palaemon > Palaemon carinicauda. The sequence goes on from NC_090737.1 coordinate 140,799,681, forward strand.
TATTATTATTATTATTTTTGAAATATAATTCTTTGGGTGAATAAAATAACCCATCTTTATCTAACTTATAGATATTTCTGGCCATACTAGTACAAATCCAAAACTTATCCACTGCTTGCTCTACTACTTCAATAAAAGGTATTAACACCCTTAAAGCGTACTGAGTGATATGAAAATAACTTACATTATTATTATTATTATATTTGCGTAAATAGTCTAAATGTTTTAGAGATAATGTTTTAGGAATGGTCGGAATAATATTATATAAGACCTGATTACCGCAAATATATATACAATTTTTTCCGTCATCGAGTGATGTAAGACCCTCTGGATTAGAAACTACTTGGCATGAAGGGAATAATTTTAAAAGCGTAACGTACATGTTATCCATAACAGTCAAACTATAAGTGGAAATAAAGCAATCTATTACAGATTCTAAGATTAATCATGAATTTTTCAGTGTATCAGCTGTTGTGATCAAATCAATAAAACCTACCTCATCTGTAGGTTTTGTTGTTTTAGAGTCTTTAGTCAATACTTTTTGTAATGAACATGCTATACCACAAATATTATAAAATGAATTTGTAGGGGCATTTCTTGTAAATCTACCAATTCTATGAACATCTAATTTATTGTTCGTTCCAATAATTGAAGGCATATTTTGACTTGGAGCATGTGATTTATTCTTTATTACAATATAATCTTTATCTAAAATACTTGTTTGTGATATTGCAAGATCTATTTCTTCTCGTTTAATCATATGCGAAATATTTACAATGATTGACGATTCAGTTAAAAGCTCTCTTGGAAAATGAAGCCATTTTATAATTTTAGTAGTAAGCTCCTTATCTTTTAAAAAAATTTTCCTTTTAATTATATCAATTCATAAATCTTCCGATTGTTCTTCAGCACTAGTGGCATTTGTTTTTAATTTTATTAGATTTCTATTGATAATTTCATATCTTTTCTTCCTTTTAGAATAATGTTTATAAAATGGACGTAATTGTTTAATAATGAAGTTTTGAGACTGCACTTTTAACAGTCTCAAAATTAAAATATCAATAAATGAGATAAAAATATAAAATAGCCATATTGTTTAAGGTGGTAACTTCTCCTTGTACCTTTCTATAGTTAAAATATTTATTTAGAATTGGCAAACTTATGATTATTGACCCATTATACATTATAAATTCAATATTATTATTATTTTGTTTTTCATTGTTATTTTTTTTTCTACGATGTTTAGAATGAATTTTACGTTTATCTACCCAAATAAATGATTTCATGAATAAAATGCTCTGATTGACCACAAAATTTCCTGGATACAAACCTCTAGGATAATCTTGGCAAAAAAAGACATTTTAAGTGTGACGGTGTGAATTTCAACCACATTTCTTTGCTAATTGGTGATAAATTTCGTTTTTTATGAAAAATATTTCTCATTAACAATTGCCACATTTTCCCATCTTTCAATATCGGAATAGCAAATAATGTTTCTGTATCTTTGATGCCCAACAAGGATACAAGATTAAATCTGACACCTATTATATATTTTTTACTTAAATAATATCCTACCATTTCTGTTTCATTTTTAATTTTGTTCACCGAATTAATAATGGTTTCTTGATGTGATAAACTAAAAGTTATATCAGGATACTTTGTGCATAATGCATCAAATCTATCTTGTTCAATTTGTAATTTGTAAGTCATGGAAAGCCTTAACATCAATTCCAACTACCTATCATTTTTATCTTTTTTAAAGCAATTCAGACAGGGATGACATGGTATTTTCCACTGTCTGTGAGACGTGTTTAAATATCCTGTTAGATCTACGACTTCACTTTTGACATCTGTCATCTTCTCTTCATCTTCCATGTCAATTTTTTCCTTTTCATTGAGCTCCAATAAAAAAAATAACGTACACGCACATATATATATATACGTGTGCGTTCGCTGTATGCATTTTATGTGAAATAACCATTTCTCAAAAAGTAGTAGTATGCTAAATTGAGAAATACGAATAAGCACGAAAAATATTCTCCGACAGAGATTGTTTGCAAATTACCAATAAATTATATTACACCAATATTAAAAATATACCCTCCTGCAATACTACCATTCCACATTGTAATTACAAATATAATAAAACATTGGAATTATTATGATAAATGTCATGAAAAAGAACTTGCCATATATAATAATGCAAATGAGAGTGAAAAGAAAGAATTTGTTGTAAAATTATTAAAAAGATTACACTGGAAATTTAAGATGGTTAACGATATGGTCTATGATTATGGTTGTGTAGATGATCACTATATCATAAAACAAAGGGCTTTGCCATACAAATTTATTCGACATAGTAATATTCTAGTACACGAAAATTTAATTCCAGAAGCCTATTTTTTATTAGATAAAAATATAAAACTGGAACACGCTGAAGTTAGTAAATGGTGTTATACTTTTAATGATCTTAAATCTTTTCACACTGATAGAATAGCGCGTACGTCTTTAGCATTAGTTAGATATTTGAAATATAAAAATGTATCATTAAAAAATGGATGATACTTCCCCTTCTAAAAAATAAAAAATATCAGAAAGTACATTTAAAAGTATATCAGAAAATATTCAAGATGCAGAAATAAATAAAGATGACCAGAATAAACCCATAGAAACAGAAGAGGAAAATTTTGTATTATATAGTAGTAGAAGCAATAGCAGTAACGATGATGTTGAAGAAGAAGAAGGAGAAGAAGGAAAAGAAGAAGAAGAAGTTGTTCTAAAAGAGCAACATCATATAAATGAATTAGAAAAAAAATACACCTGACATATTTATTGAACATTTTTTTTTTTCGTAAAATACATTCGTTACCCTTGAACAATGATATTGATTATCCAAATACTACTGAAATGACTCATTGTACTCCTGTTATCGTTTCAACAACTTTAGAATATATTCCAAAAAACGATTATCTTTAAAAAATCTTATATACATAAAAGTAAAAGTAACTTGACTCCGAAAAAACATTATTCATTTCTTTTCCTTTGAAATCAATCTGATTCAAGTTTAGCAAGACAGCTGTTATTAAAATATTCTAAAAATTATATATATATATATATATATATATATATATATATATATATATATGTTATATGTATATATATATATGTTATATGTATATATATATATATATATATATATATATATATATACATATATATATATATATATATATATATATATATATATATACATATATATATATGTATATATATATATATATATATATATATATATATATATATATATATATATATATATATATATATGTATGTATACTAAGTATACCTAACTTTTGTATGTGTGCATGTAATTCTATTTAACGAGTTTGTGGTTTGGCGACAATTTTTAATAATTCGTCTAGAGCTGATTTGAGCTCATTAGAATAAAGATGACTTAATCCTTTCAATACTGTATGTACATTAAGTACATTATGGAATATCTCATTTTTAACTTCGGGAATATTAACATAGAGAAATAAACAGGTAATGACTTTATGTAAAGGAGATATAAAATTTTTAGCATTTTCCCTTGGATTTATTTTATTGCTATTAACCTCCAGTAAATTACCTTTCATATAAGCACACATGAATAAAATTAGATAATATTAATAACTCTTATTGTGATACTTATTGATGATATGATATAATCCTTGAATAATTTTCTCATCATTTAAATCAATTTTTTCCGCAACATTAAGAATAAATTCTATATTCATTGACAAATTATTTTTTTCTAGATCTCTAATGTTTTCATCTATCATAATATTTCTATGCATAATTTTATTGTATAGCCCAGGAAACTAATTTTTAAAATATTCTTCATATTGTGTTGATTCTTCTAAATTTTCTTTAAATCAAGAATATATTAATCGTAATATTATTGGCATATGAACACGGTGAGAAAATGTTTGTAGTAATCCAAGTTCATGCAGAAAAATTGCGTAATACAAAGAACCCATTACAGCGTGAATCAAAGATTTTTAGGGCAAAACATCAGTAAATAAGAAAGTGAAAATTTCGCCTAGAGCAGAAAATATCAATGGAAAAGTAATATCCATATTAAAATAGATATTACTTGTAGAGTTTTGTAATATATGTATAATAGTTGATAATGCTGAATTTTCATTTCTGTGTACAAGTTGCTCTTTTATGGCATTTTTATATCGCGATAATTCCTCATCAAATAATTTGGAAGAATAGTGTATGTATCGTCTATATAAATCATTATTATAACTTTCTTCCTGGTTATTCAAAAATGAATTAAATGCCTGGTGGTTAGGGAGTCCTCCACTTAGATTGATATTTTTCTTAAGTTTGGAATTATTTTGAAGGTTTTGATATTTTTTTTTATTTTTTCTTGTAACACTTTTATGTGATTACAAAAAAAGTTGAAAAAACGTACTACTAGAGAAATCTTCCTTTTGTAACTTTGAAATATAATTTGAAATTCTACCTTCAAGAAATTCTGATAAAATTTCTTGAATCCTATCTGGAGGAGCGGGTATATCTGTATATAATAGATTATCACGGCGAATAATATCAAAATTTACATCTGGATATAATATCTCTACAATCTGTATAAATACATTAACTAAGTATCTGGGTTTCATATTTACCGAAGAAGAGGGATCAGTTAAAATGCACTTTGAAGGAAGACAGCCTTCTAGCGATGAATTATTTTAATGGGCTTTTATTAAAAAAAATTTATTTCCATATTGTACGATTTTTAGTTCTTCAGGAGAATTTATATTTCCATCAATATTGAGAGTATAATATTGACAATTTTTCAGAGTCAATATTAATGTCTTTTTGACCTCATTTATGAAACAATTTGTCATATCAAGAAAAGAAAGGTGTTTGCTAATTTTTTCATAATTGAAAAGAAAAAAATGGAACACCATGTCTTTTGGGATCTCACAAATGCTACTATTGCGGATACAGAGTATGTTATTTCCAAGTATAAACATCATTCGTGGTTTAATCATCAATTACGTATGCTATTAAAGACTAGTACTTTTACCTAACCATATATCTTTTCAGGGTCCCTTAATCATTCACGCTTTCAAAGATAAACAAGGGAAAAAACAACTATTTAGAGTTACTGGTTATCACTACCTGATAAACAAAATTGAAAATTTTGACAGATTAGCTATGTTATTACCAAGTTATGGAATAATAAAACTTGTCAATATTCTTTATGTGTGATACTTTTAATTTTTCTAGTTCTTTTTTATTACTGGTATTTTGCCTTTTATAACAAATTTCTAATTGATAATGTTATAATATATTCGAAAGAATTATCGTGTCATAAAAAAATAGAATGACAAAAGAAGAAATAAGCTATCCATTGCCAACTTTTACCGATATTACCCGAGTATTTATTATATCTAATAGAATATTACTTCGAAAAAATTTTGAAAGACTAAAATCTTGACATAAAGCTAAATATTTCAAGCATATGATTATTAAAGAGGAACCCTGGGAGAAAATAACTCCTATACCTACCAATTTTCCAGAAAATTTTCAAGCCAAATACCCTTCTGACTTTTCAAACGATTTTACAACCTTGGGGTGTAACATGTTGAAATGTTATAAACACGATTATCAAAAACCTTGCAAACATCATTATCCTTTCATTATAAATGAATTATTCCCAGCATGTCACGAAGCCTGTTATGGAGTTTTTGAAGAATTTAATGATTTCCTAAATGAAAAATTTAATAACAATAATAATAATAATAATAATAATAATAATAATAATAATAATAATAATAATAATAATGATGATGATGATAATAATTAATAATAATAATAACGAAATACCACTACCCCTTCCTGAAATGAATTTTGAGACTACATCTATCGAAAAACATTATGATGATAGAAGTGGTACTGAAAAATGTTTTTGTAGTATGCAATTAGTAAATTTGGCTGCTAGATGGACACCAGAAACGAAAGAATTTCCGACTGAAGAAGATTTTAAGAGAATGATTGCTAATGAGCCAATGAAATTATGTGACATGGCAGGGTTAGTAGATTCTCCTCCGCTTACTTGGGATGTAACTAAACAATATGTGAATTTTAATGAGAAATATTGTCATCGGTTTCGGAAATACTACGATATAGAAAATGATGTATGTCGTAAATATATTCATAGAGAAGGATTAGGATATATTTTTGGTGATAATGTTGTTAACCAATTTTCAGATAAAGATTTGGCAATCTTTGCTAGTAGTCCGATAGCTTTTATTTTAAAAACAACGGTTGGATCTAGATTAAATTCCACTTTATATCCCTCATATTTAGAAAGAAAAATAAGTCAGAAAAAGTTAGAGCGAGGGGTATTTCATAATACACCTGATAGAATTTTAAAGAGGCAAGAAAAAATTTAAATTATTGAGCCAAGAGACAACGGATTTTTGTTAGGCCATTTACAAGATACCGTTGCTACAGATGTTAGTAATGACATTGGTTCTTTTATAATAAACCTTTTAAGCGATACTGGAGCCTCTGTAGCCATAGAAGAAAGTATTATTAATTCTCCTATATTATTAAGTTACTTACTAAAACATTATTCAAAGCCCTATACAAAATCAATCTTTCAAACAATTTAAAAATCAAGTTTATCAAAGGCTAATATATCAGTTTGTATGAATGTAGCAATGTTGATGGTGAGAACTGTGGTAATAGAGGTTTGGATTAAAATGGCTGTGAGAATATTAATTTATTTCGCTAACATTGCAAATTTTATATTATCATTAAGTTTAATTACTCTTATTCCTGAAATATTACTGACTACTTATAATGTGGGAGGATACAATCGCGGAACTATACGAGAAAATTTAATAAAACAGAGAGAAGTTTGTATTGAAAACATTATCAAGGAAATGTGTCAAAATAGAAAAACTCAAATATCATATATATCCCTTCACGCTTCCAAAGATAAAGATTATTTTGTATCACCTTTGGTAACTCCAGAATTTATTTATAACATATGCATGATTAATTTCCACGCATCCCATTCAGAAGAAGACATAATTGCTGTTGGACATACGGGCATAGATCCATCAGATGAAATGGAAATCGTTAAAAATCATATCGCCTGTCTGACAGTTAATAGTGCAGGACAACGAATATATGTCGTCAATGATAGTGATTTATCTTTACTTTCATCTTTTCAAAATTTAGTAGTACAAAAAAACGAAAACCATAATATATCTGTACTAGAAGACGTTCCTGTTGTTGTTCAACGCAAAATAGAAATTGTTTTACATGATCAAATGTCATTAGATACCTCTACGGCAATGATAGGCACTAATACTGATCTAAACATTTTAATTGGGTGCTTACTTATTATTATAGTATTAAGGATTTTTTTATATCTTTTTTTTTCTGTCAATATTGTCATTATTTCCATAAAGATATTAAATTGTAAATGATTACTGTAACTATTGGAATATTAGCGATTACATTATTTGCATTTTGGTCATTAATATTTAAACCTAGGAAGAAATGAATTAATAAATAAATATTCTATTTTATTTCAGTTAACCTATAAAAGCACCTATAATCAGTATACGACACTCTATATTATATCATAAATGATATATGTATATATATATATATATATATATATATATATATATATATATATATATATATATATATATATATATATATATATATATATATATATATATATATAGGGTTTATTTATTTCAAGGGGTAGGTTATTAGTATTAATGTTTTACTCATATCAAGTTGTAAGGACTTTGCATCGTCATTATCATTATTTCTATTACTTTTATCATTGTCTCTATGAAACGTGGTTTCGACATTACAGGTTATGTTAAATATCAGGGGGTATTTATAATTTGACCATTCTATTTCATAACAATATTTATCGTAATCCAAATCATCATCGTATTCCTTATGATAATAGAATTAAAAAAAAAAAACTCATTATTTACGGAATGTATGTAGAATGCCTTTTGGTTAATTCTTTTAACATCAATATTATAAGACTTTATATAGGGTGAGACCATAGGTATTTCTTTGAAAACGTCATTTAAAGAATATTTTCTTGATTGGAAAATTTAGGCATTATTACATTTTTGTACGTTTTAAAAAATCCTGTTTGGTTTTTATAGATATTCTGATATTACATCAAAACAAATATTTCTTGAAATTAAGTTTAGGAACAATTGTCTTTTAGAACATTTATTACTTGGCATAATTATAAACATTTTTCGATAACCACAACGGTAATTAAAATCATAAATTTCTGAAGAAAGTTTACCGTGTAAAAAGTTTTCTCTTGTATTTATGGGTGTTAAACCCCATTTATGAATGATTGGTACCCTTTTGATTTGAGATTTCTTTGGTCCATAGAAAAAATATTCGTCTTGAACCGGAAAATATTTGTCAAATTCGAAAAGACGTCCATCAGCAAATGTATACACGTCATTAATGCCAATATGCAAAAAATAATGATCTCTGCCCATGGGTAAAATAGATTCGTCTATCTATCCATCAATATCAAATTCTATGTCACAAGGAATTTCTTTTCAAAAAGCAAATTTTGAGAGGGCAATGTAACCCAAATTAAGGAGAATCAAAATTATAAGTCATAAAAAGATTAATTTAATTTACAGTTAAACTGTAAATTTATGACAATTTACAATCCAAAGAATGACTGGCAAATATGATGATCCTGATCAGTTCAAATCTCGGAAAAATTTAGTGTAGACTTTCTCTCTCTCCGCCAGAGAACCTGCATTTGGTCCGCACTATTACCCCTCAATTTTCGAAACATCCGAAGGATCTGTAACCCATAGCATGAAACATTATAAATTGGAAACGTCAGGGGCTACAAACATAACAATGTGTGCATATATGCGAAATCTTAGAAACAAAACGAACGTTTAATATTAATCTATGGAAAATACAAAACCTAGATCAATAAACGATTTGATAGTCCTAATGTAAATGTCAAGATCAAACTTAAAACTTAAAAGGAGACCCTTCAGACTTTATTAAATATATATGAGTTTGGTTGCTAGACGAAAGGTTAAAAAACCGTAACTATAGTTGAAAGTTCACTAAGCAAATGCATCGTACTTAATGCAAACCTTACCTCAACTTATAGCCAGTCTTTTAGGTCCATAGAAAAGCAGTGACGAAGGTAGAGGTGATGATGGTAGTCTTCTATTTGAGCTCATGAGTAGTATTAGGTGGTCAGACGATGACGTGATCCATGAGCGGCTAAGTCCAGAGCCACCAATCTCACACTAATGAATGACAGCCATTGTCTCTTGGCTGCCAGAAAATTTCTTCAAATTCAGGAGAAGACTGTCTTGCTGCAATTCTTACGCTGGACTCTCCATACTACCTTCTTCAGATCATTCACCACCGACAACGGTTTTCCCTGCCTTGTGTCAAGCTGCGAACAACCTGGTAAAACTTAAATACATCGCTCAAGAATGGCTTGCTTCCTTCTTTAAAATTGTCCCAAGAGGTAGTTTAAGGTTTGCTAAGTAAATGCATTTGCTTTTCAAAAAAAAGAAGAACCAAACCATTCCTGAGCAAACAATTTAAACATAGAAATTTACCCCAACCAAACAATTCATATAATATACAAAAAAATAAAATGCACACGGATGTGCATTTTTCTACACTCGTGCGAGGGGATTAAATTTTTTTTAGGAAAAAATTTAATTACAATATAGCGATCAAAGATCACGCTAGACTGTCATTAAATAGTTTCTTTACCTTATCTTTCCCAACCATGGCAGCTCGCCTCTTGGGTCTCTCCTTAACCTCATCTTCCTTGCTCAGTTTATCCTCATATGGTGATTGTGCCTTATCGTTAAATTTAGCTTTATATTCCCGTTTATAGAGCAATGGAATCAATGATGAAATGTGCCTTTTAGTCTCTTCCCTAGTTTTTCCTTTGAGTACTGTTGCACCCATTACTTCACCTAAAGAGTTCAGTTTTACCTCTTTGACAATACCCATTGGAAAATTAGTAGGTTTAAGAAGGGGTTCTTTAATGAGAACAATGTCTCCAACTTCTAATACCTTATGATTAACAAGTTGGTGTCTACTGCGTTTGTCAGTGGCTTGATTCACCAGCTGCACAACAAATTCTTTATTATATATCTCTATTATACTTTCCCTAGCCTTTCAGAACTTCCTGTGGCTGTCCTTCACATGGGCAATGGGAGATATATCAGGAACCCAAGTATCATCTGCCCTAGGTAAAGGATGTAAATGGGGAATAATATTTAAGGAATTCAATTCATGACCTTTAACTAAAATTTCTGGAGTTATAGGAGATGGTACAGGTTCAGTCCCATCATTGCTTCGCAAATATTCTTTAAAGGCAATTGGTCGACGGTTTACTATATATACAATATTTTGTACAGCAAAGTCAAAATCTAAATATTCTACGACCATATTCCGAATAGAGCCTTCAATAAGCCTTTTGACCATCTTCACACAAGATTCCACTAAAGATCCAAGTTCACTGTGGCCTTTATAGTATTGCTGAAAGCTCAAAGGTTTTATGTTGTTCTCCCTGAAATAGGATTGTGTATCCTTATCATTTAAAAAATTTTCAACGGTTCTAGCACCTGAAGTTAGCTGTGAACCTTGGTCACTTAAACAGAGTTCAGGCACCCCAAACTCGAAACAATGGAGCTGAAGTGCTCGCAAAAAGGATATCACCGAAAGGTCTACACAAACCTTAAGATTTATGGCTCTGGACCATAAACAAGTGATACTTAATATCCATAACTTTGATTTCTTACCCATCCAATATACCCAGTAAGGTCCAAAATAATCAATGAAAATATACCTGTAAGGTATGGTTGGAGGAGAAACCCTAATTTCTCTATATGGGGACCGGTTCAACTTTATAGTTCTACCGTTAAATCTACGGCAGTGAACACAAGTTTTCAAGACTTTCTTTACAGTAGAAAAACTGCAAGGAATCCAAAACTGTTTCCTAGCCTCAGATAATGTGGCATATATTCCAGAATGAGCTAACTTAACATGAAAATTTCCTCAGTCAATTTACTGTTTTTGGCCAAAAGAATGGGGAATACATATCTACAGTCTCTCCACTTATGAAATTTATTTTTATCTTTTAGTAAATCCGATTTCTTTTCAATGAATAAGTTTAGTTGACTTACTATGTTAGGCATATCCCTAATTTTAGGGTTCCTTTCTCCGAAATATTTAAAAACATCCGGAAAATTTTGGCGTTGATCATACAAAATCATCAGTTACCATACATTCAAAGAAATTTCATCATTACTGAAAACCTCAAAATGGTCATACTTGCCGGATTTGTTCTTTAACTTCAGTTTGACATTGTTTATGAATGTCAGTACATGTTTGTAGACCGAAATCAAATAAAGCCAATCGGAATTTCCAACTGTAGAATTCAAAATACCTCCCATCTCTGGCTCGGTCACACTCCCTATCTCACAGTGGCCTTCTGAAACTTAAAGTACATTGGTTAAAGGATTTAGGATCGTTATATCCAAACTGTCATCTTCTAAGATATCATGAATGGTATCAGGTCCTGTGAAGAAATTTTATTTTATCAACCTCTTATATGACAATGACCTGGTAGTACAATCTGCAGGATTTATCATACCTGCACAAAATTTTAAAGTCACAGGGACCGTTTCACATAGATTCTCGATTCTGTGTAACCTATTCATAACAAAAATACTTAGTTTTTTTAATTTATCAAACCTATTTGTTCGAGGATTTAACCATTTCAGTGCAACTGCACTATCTGAGAAAACTACCAATTTTGTAATGTTTAGGGTGGAGACACTCTGAACCACCAAGTTCCTTATAAATATCAACAATAGATTCTGTACCAAGCAAGAGCGATTGAAATTCAAGAGAAGGGATAGACTTTAGCTCTAACTGGCATCCAATTATTCTATTTTTTGACAGGAGGAAACTTACCTCCTTTGTTCGCAAGTTCTTGATAAAGAGCACAACTCCATATATATGCTTGCTAGAATCACAAAAAGCAATAATTTGGAAAGGATCATTCCTGCGACCAACAAATCTCTTCACTGCAATTTCAGGAACACCATTTACTTGCTTGCAAATATTAGTCCACTCTCGTAGCTCCTCACCAGAGAGTCTATCGTCCCATCCAAATTCTTTCCTGCATTGTAGCGAGTGCATAAATAATCTAGCCCTGTTTAACAAAGGACCATAAAATGAGAACACATCAAAATTGGCTGCAGACCACGAATGTAGCAATATATTAGGTGACACTAACAATGTGCTAGGACGTACTGGTTCCGAATATCGTTAAATGTCTCCAGACAGGATAAGAATTAACAGCAATAAAAAAAGTTTCATAATACTTAAAAACTAACTCAACGATAATAATAACAAAAACACCATAGATGAAATGAGATGCTACATAATCTCCATCCATGATATGAGAAGGATGCCACTGAATTGTGGAACCTCACTAGGGTTAGCTTGATGTTTGAGGTCATCAACAGCCTGGATCAATCAGAACTGGTGAAAGTGCTGTCTCTTCTTGTATATAAAACTACTTCTGTCTAGAAAGGCTGGAAAGCAGCAGCTTTGTGGAAATTTCTTAACTAGTGGGAATTCGTGGGTCCAGTGATAGAAAGGTGTAAGCATCCAGGTTGTTCCAGGTGTGTTGGGAAATGTATTCCATAACCACTGAAAGGTCTTGAAGAAGAGAACAGTGGCAACCTTTTGTTCGGTTGGATGGCGAAAAAGTCTATCGTGGTGACCCCCAACAGGCAAGAAGCTTTTCTGCCACACAGGGTGGTAGGAACACCCTGCTCCTACCATCTTCCTTTGACAGCTGAGCATGTTGGCTAGTACATTCCTCTTGCCTGGAATGTACCTCACTGACAGACTTACTGTATTTTCACACACACAAGTGTCTGCCTACTTCAACAATTTGCAGAAGGGCTGGGACAGAGTCCCTCCTTGCTTGTTGACTTATGCTACTACAGTGTTGTCACTCATCAACATTACCAAATACCGTATCAAATTCTATTAGAAAGATTGCAGAGCTAGGAGTGCCACTCATATTTCCAACACTTTATTGTGCATGTTCCTTTCGTCTTCATACCATAGTCCTAAGGCAAACTGGTTCCTAACATGTGTGTCCCACTGCTTATTAGTTACGTCTGAGAACATCTCTGGAGGTGGGGAACAGCATTGCCACCTCGACCACACTCAGAGTTGATAAAAGCAGTGTTGCAATTGTAGCAACACTGCATAAAATGTTTGCAAGCACTCAGTTATGTTTCCAAGTGCCACATTATTTCTTTCAGAGTTGACTCATACCAGGAGAAGGACATTCAATCCTAAATTTTGATATATATTTAAAGTCTTATCATTCAAGTATTAAACAAAAAAAAAAATCATAATTTATATCTATTAATTTCATGGTAATTTTGGTTTCATTATCAGATCTTTATTACCAAAATTTTAAGCAATGTTACAGTGTGGGTTTTTTACAATGAAATATAGTTATAATCAGCGTCACCACAGAGATGGCATATATCGTTATTCGACCATGTTTTGAGACAAAACCACAATATACCATCGCAGGTTGGGAATCGAGTGGAACTCCTCTGGTGAATTTTTCCTTGCTCAGCCACTACCAGAGATCATCCAACACCTCTTTTTCTACTGGAATCTGAAAATGTGGAGGATTGGAGGCTGCTGACCAGTGTCGGCTCAAACTCCAACGAAGTGGCCTCTGGTGGAAATGCCTGTGAGGCACAAGTTTTTCTAACAACAAAAGATGTCCAAGAAAATGTTGCTAATGCCTTCACGGGAATTTTTTAATTTTCAGGAATGGATGTGCTACCTGTTTGCCTCTGTTGATGAGATTGTCTGATGGGGAGACTCTTACTGCTGCCATATCTATTGACATTCTCATATACTCTCTCCATCACTTGGGCATGAGACTCGACATTTGCTAATTGATCACTATTGCCAGATCAGGGCTAAAAGCAAGAAGTTTGTCTAGATTCTGGAGCAACTGTCTCCTCAAGGATGATAGGATCAACCAATCATCTGGCTATCACAGCAGTTTAATCCCGTTCAAATGGGTCCAAGCTGAGACCAGAATGAACACTTGAGTGAACACTTGAGGAGGAGTTGGCAGTTCGATACACAGGATTGTGCTGGTACTCAATTAACTCCACGATGAATCAGAGGTAATTTTTGTCAGACTGGTTGATCAATATTTGAAAATATCCATCCTTGAAATCAACAGAGAGCATGAAGGCGTCCTTTCTAATGACTGCACGAACTGTACTTTCCATTTCCATCTTGAACCGAGTTTGTAGAAAAAAGTTGTTCAGAATAGAGGATCAAATGACAGCCTCTATCTTCTCATCAACTTCTCCACTAGGAATTGTTGGCTGTAGAAGCCACAAGACCCGTCTTGCACAACTTCCAGTGCATTCTTCTCTAACATCACTTTGATTTTATTTGTGAGGATGAGGGCTCTTAACAATTCCAGAGAATACATCAGGAACGTTATCGGAAAATGGATGAGGGGAGGACAAGAGCTAATGAGAGGAAGGCCATAGCCATCCCGATGAACTTTCACTACCCAACTCTCTGTGCCATGGCAGCGATGGTTTGACATGGATACCCTACTTGTGGTAGCTGGAGGAAGAGTTTGCTGATATCAGTGACCCCTGCCTCCCTACTACCCTTCCTACTACGAACAGGTTGGGAGAGAAAAGGTGGACCATGATCCAAATCCTTCATCAAAGTAGAGGGTCCTGGAGATGTAGACTATGATCTGGGCTACACTGTTTGTTTATCTTGCATTGGTTTACTGAGATGAGAGAAGAAGCTCAGGAAGCAATTGATCTAGAGTGGCTGTGGCCCTTGAAGGTCACCACCATGTGGATAAGGGAATTATAGATCTCCTTTCTCTACCTATCAACAGTGTTCTTGATATCATTCAGCATGATAAGTGTCAAGGTGTCCAGTATCCGGGCGTTTCAGAGGGAGAGAGTGCCCATCTTGTCCCACCTGACTTGAAAGGCTTGCTGCCACTGCATCTCTCTTCTTTAACACCCAGCTGACCGACTGACTGGCTGACTGATACACCAGGTAGGTGACTGCCTTCGCCCCTAAAAGAACGAGGTTGGTGTGCTTCTTTTCGTAGCGATCAGACAAATCCCAAGAAAAAGCGAAGTATGTTGCTACTTCTCCAGACCAGTGGTCGATCCAGCTAGAAGCTAGCACGCTGGCCATAGGCACAGCTTCCATGGCCATAGACTCGACGACGAAGAATAAAGTGCCCCATTCTGTGATGAGGCTTGTTGTCAGCGCTGGATCAATCAGAACAAGTGAAAGGACTGCTTCTTCCTACACGTGAAACTTCCTCTGTCAAGAAAGGCTTGAAGGCAGGAGTTTGGTGGAAATGACTAGAAGGTGAGGATTCGTGGGTCCAGTGACAAGTGAATTCACTCTGACCAATATGTCCTGCGTAAGTAGCCTATCAATCACAGAGGCTTAAGGGTGGCTCTAAAACTCACTCTTGACAGGTTCTGGGGTGGCCTCTTTGAGGTTTATCAACTCCCTGAGGAAGGGTGATTCTGACACAGGGCTCTCCATCTCCAAGTCAGGAAGAAGGGAAGCTTTGCTCTCCTGAGAATCCTTACCTCTCCCCAAAAGGAGGGCTCGAAAGGAACAAGTCCGGATTCCTACTTCCCCCTGGAGTGCCCTCTCTCTGGACTGAGGATGGCACCTGGTCTATACTCCATTGAGGAAGAAGGGATTTGCGATCATTGTTTTGAATCTGTTGTGTTATTGAAGTAGAATGAGATATTGAAGGATCCAAGCCCTTAGAATTTTTCCCTTTGGATGAAGGGCTATAACATAACCTTCCTCTGCGAGAGAAAGACTTTCTCTTCTCTCTGATAAGGAAAGTGTTAAGAGCTCATCCTGAGTGTCACCTACCTATCAGTCAGCAAGACTAGCTCTTTTGGCGTAGACCGCAAGCAGTAATCACATACTGTTACTGCCTCTCAAATTTTAGCTCTTTCAATTTTTTCCTATATCTCTCATCAGAATAAATGGATAAGTGTGCAGTCGCGACATTGTGTTTGGGTAAACATAGGTAAATTAAATAAACAGTACAAAGATATGTGGAAGGTGTATGTGTAAACCTACCATTAATCCTATCCTCTGTCAAATTTATGATGCAAAGCAAGATGTGGTTATCGATAAATATCTTGATTCATTGATAATAAGTTTTGAGTCTTCTGATTAGGGATCTTCTTAAAATCATGTTAGGGAAAATCTATTACGTTGTTATCTATCTTTATATCGAAAGAATGGTAGATGTATGAAATTGTTTGCATTTTCCTGTATTTGTATCAATATTATTATTATCATTATTATTATTATCATCATTATTATTATTAATATTGTTATAATTAGTATTAGTATTATTATTATTATTATGCAAGCTGCAACTGTACTGGGAAGGGAAATGAATAAGGAAAAAGAAACAATGGAAGGATATAATAAGATAGAAAAATAACATGAGATGTTAAAAACCTAAACTAATAACAGGAGATAATCTTTTAATAAGTCGTCGATTCTCAAAGGAGATTACAAGAATTTAGTAGAGTGAGAAGGTATACCACAAAGTCGGAGATAAGGGAACGTGTCTTTTTGTCCTCTGGTATATTTCGACAAAGTATAATCACCCATATGCTTGTAAAATGATAGCTTGATCCTAAAATAGTTGGTGCTCCATTGGCTGTAGAAAGTTTTTGATGTTGTTAGAACATTAGAGGCTGCCCTTGTAGTCGGTTCCCAATTCTTGCTACACCTGATGGGTGTGACACTTGCTGATGTGGCCTCTGCTCCTTTTAAGGAGGTCCTTGTAGTCTCTTCTTCTGTGGGAGCATCGCCATTTGTTTCCAAGACCTTGATCCCAAAGAAGGCTAGCAAGAGGTAGTGTGTATGCTCAACCTCCTCTTCTAGTTTTTTCTTTTACCCTTCATTGTCTTTGTAAGGTTCTTCAGTGTTGACAGAAATGGTGCAAAGCTCCGACCGATCTTTCCCAGCTTACATGTGTGAGAGTCGGTGTAGTACCGAGAGACAACCCAGACAGGTAAGGTTTCTCGGCATGCAGTACAGAAGTTTACGTTCTTGCTTTATAGGTCCTCCCCACAATTCCTAGATGCTCAACCGATATATCTTCTGTTACAGGAGAGAAAAAGACGGTGCAATACCGAAAACTGGCCCAGACAGAAAAGGTATCTGGGTATGCTATTAGTGCTTGGTCATGTACTGGGTCGTGCTCACACACTGTCAGTAAGAATAAAGGATGTTATGATTGGTTCCTGGGTGATCAGTGTGCTCGTAATCATTCTTCTCATAATTCCTGGGATACTAGATACGCTCCCACTCGTAGGAGGGAATTAGATCACCTGTCACCTGTTCTTTCCCTGCATGGTTTGTCCATGCATCAGGAAATTCACATGCTTACTTACGACTTAAAACAAGAACAAATGAGCACCCAGGATTGCGCTCAGTCCTCTTATGAGCACTGATATCATATATTATGTACAAGAGATTAGACACAAGGTCCTTTACCTCTTTGTGGATGGTATGTACACTATGAGCCTGCATGCTGTAGTGGTCAGCAAATTACCGACCCCCTTCCATCTGCCCTACATTTTCTTTCAGGTAATATTTTTTATTTTTTTTATTTGAGCATATATGAAACCTTGAGTAAAATTTTGTTTTCATCAGCATTAATTCCCATGGTACTCTGAAGTGGTGCAGTTGAACGTATTGTAGGGAAAGACAAAAATAATGCTAAAATATAAACACAAATTTATTACCTAAAGAAGGATTAAAAAAAAAAAGCATGAATATCAATTCATATTGCTAATTGCCAGATTAATTAACTGAGCCCCCATGCTCATATGAAATTATCTTCTCAAACAACACCTGAATCTGGAAATATTGAAAGAGATTAAAGCAAAGCTGTCTTATAAAAAAGACAATTCTTTAAGCCGCTCGGATTTACTTGCTCCTTGTTTAAATGATTGTGTATCTAAGAATAATAGAATCAAGCAATCTAATATTCCAGTGCATATTTCTACCCTAAAGAACTGAAAGCTTTTCAAGTGACCCCCTCCACCACCGGTATATCTGCGATTATTCAGATTTTGGTCTTTTGCTACCCTTTGTTACTGATCCAGCGGAGTTAGCAGACCAAGGGTGTGCATGTTAGAGGATATACAGCGATAAACAGGCTGTTATGTTTAATGTCCCCCTTTTGATACCGGGGTAAGTAAGTGACCCCTTTTCTATTAGCCCTTAAGTTCCAATCCTCAAAGACATGACGCCAAACAATTCCACAGCATCTTAGACTTGTATTTTTAGATTATCATCCTAAAATGTGCACAAATTGAAAGATACTGCTGTGCCACCTCAACACATGTATGGTATACTAAGTATATAACACCAGGTAAATATTGTTTATTTACTATATCAATAGAAGAGTATTTTAGTAGGTGTGGAGAAATGTGTGTTTTTTTTTGTTGTTGTAATAGTTGAGTGGGGACTTGATGTTCCGGGAAAGTCTCCCTACATCATTTCCTAAAAGATCAGCAGGGGAGGAAAAGGAGTGCTATCACTCAAGACACAAACCCCCTGCTAATAACTTTGATGACGTAATTCACGAACCTTCACTCTAAATGCAAAAGAACTGTACTCTGTCCAGAGGCCTGAAAACTCCACACATGAAATAAAAGTTATTTGATGGCCTACTCTAGCTTTGTCAGGTCTATCTGCGTCAATGACCTTAGATTTCAGTGTGCCAGAAAACTTTAAATCAATCAATTGTCAGGTCTAAGGTCATCTATACTCTTAGGCTCTGTTTTGGCTCCATCCCAGGGATCCCATTGAGATGCTGGACAGGAATTTTATGTTGCGTAATTATTGAGACAATAGAAATAGATGGGAGCAGTGATGTATTGTAACGTAAAAGTTACTGATAATGATCTTTTCCTTCAAAGCATATGCATTCAATAATAAGTCACTCGCTAACAAACTATTACTCTTAAAATGTTTAGACTTACGCACTCCTTCCAATATATCGGGTATACTGTCCAAAGATTACATATTCATAAAAGACATAATCAAAGAAATGATGGATTAAAAATACGAAGGTGTAATTAACCTAATCTTGCTTTATTACACAAATTTACATGGAAAGAAACGGACATCTTAACATCAAGTAAAAGGATTAAACCATAGACTCCTTTAAGGAAGGACTGGAACGTCCCCTGCTCGGGGTTTTTAACTTGAGTCTGAAAGATTAACTTGAGTCTGGACTAAAATGACTTCTAGAAGGGCTAGAAACACGTTCTCTGGATCAAAATGGGGTTTTTGAGGATGGTGAGTTCAATAGTAACATTTTCAACACCACCTGGGGTCATCTTCAAGGTCTAAAGGTCATTTATCAAGGTCAAATTTGTGAATTTTGGTAATTTTTGCTCGTTTTTTGTGTGTAACTCACAAATGGTGAGAGATAGCTGATTATAATATGAGGCAAGTCTGCAGAGCTGTCCAAATTTAATATATATTGTCATATATCGTCCTTCAAGAAAGGACTGGAACGTCCCCTGATCGGGGTTTTTAACTTGAGTCTGAAGGATTAACTTGAGTCCTGGACTAATATGACTTCTAAGAAGGGCTAGAAACACGTTCTCTGAGTCAAAATGGGGGTTTTTGAGGACGGTGAGTTCAATAGTGACATTTTCAACACCACCTGGGGTCATCTTCATCATCTTCAAGGTCAAAAGGTCATATTTCAAGGTAAAAATAGTGAATTTTGGTCATTTTTACTCGTTTTTGTGTGTAACTCATAGATGGTGAGGGATGGCTGATTATAATAAGAGGCAAGTCTGTAGTTCTGTCCAAATTTAATATATATTGTCAAATATTGTATTACTCAAACATTCCAAACAAGCCCTAAAACAATGAAACACTAAAATAAGAAATAAAGAACGGTATTTCTCATCACAACAAAACTCAAAGACATTAACATTTGATTAGATGAACATCGCTAGATGGAGAGCTTTTCTTGCCTCCTGAGGCATCTCACAGCCTTTTCTTTGTCACTTACATTGAGAACCTGAGCTTTCAATAGAATGTTGGCTAAAGTCGTACATGCTGCATTATTAGTAGCTAAAGGTGCATCTACAAAAGATAACAATTCAGCAAAATGAAAGCGGCAATGCATTTTAGTCATGGCATGCAAATTATAGGCATTATGTACAAAAAAGACAGTTGAAATAGTTGGCACACTCAGTCCACCTCTATTCAAATGGTCTAAGAACTCAGATGACACCTCGTTACCATCTTCATCATCCATGATATCCTCCATACTAGTGCTATTACAATATTTATGAACAATGTATCCAGCCAAATATACAACTTTATGCTTAAGGTTATCAGCAGACCTCAAGAGCTCCCGAGTGTCTTGAGGAGTGATCTCGTCAATGAGTTCACTTCGCTCATCTGGATTTATGGAAGAAGTACAATTCTTGTCGCAATCAAGCACACGAGAACTAGATTCTGGCATAATGTCATGCTTTAGAAGTGTCTGCAAATTTGTAACTTTTGCTGCAGCCATAATGTCAACTACATCAATGTAGAAGTTTCCACCACTTCTTTGCCTGGCTTGACCGAAAAACTTTTCCAAGGCTTCATCCGCGAATATAGCAGGAAGAACGTAGTCAAAGTCTTTCTATGCCAGAAGCAATTTGGCAGCAGCCACATTATTACGTGTAGACACAATGAATGCTTCAGCAGTTTGCTTAGTTAACTTCAGCTTACGACCACTACCTCCTTGCCATGTGCAGGTCGATATAATTTGGCAGGCGTCCTCCAACTTAGTGAAAGATGTACAGTCTGCTGTCCAAGGCTGTCTGGATTCGTCACGTAGATGTTTAGCTGAGAAACGGTCTTTCACATTCATCATCTTGAACCACTCACTCATTGTCTGGGTGAGAATGATGGTGCCTTCGCTGATGCCCAATGAATCCTTGAAGGTCTTTAAGGCAGCGACAGTCTTGTCATTGAACACCTGACATACTAAGGGTACGCTCTGGCATTGAAGGGGTTTGGGGAAAACAGCGGTGTGCGTCAGCTTGGTTAAGCGAATAGGAGTAGCTCGGTCGATCTCATAAAGCTTCTGAATATCACTCCAGTAAGCTTTGTACTCATTGCCATGTACAAGAAATGAGAGTGTCTGGCCATCAACAGTAATCCAGTTGTTACGAACATTTTTGAAGATGTGCACGTAGTCGTACACTAAGAACATAGATTGCTCTTGAATGGATAGCACTTGACAACTTCCAGGTCCTCCAAGTTTCGAATAAACACTGCGATTGATATTGCAATTGTCACATATCAAAGAAATCACAGTACTGCCAGCACCAACTACATCTGAGGCAGCATCAGTAAGAAGTTCACTCAGCTTATCGGCAGCTAGCTTTTTGCAGGGTAAAACGCGTAGAATATAGCGTGGACCACCAAAATGGCAGGCAACTTCAACAACCATAGCATGTGAAGCAAGCATTTCATGGTCACTACCCGCTGCAACGTTTTGTGCATATCCTAGAACATGTCCTCCAGAAAATCGCAATGTCTCGATCAGCTTTACTTCATCAAACATTAGATTCACCAAACGCTGCTGCGACTTAAGCTGGTCGAATAACGTTTTGAGGTTGGAGTCCTGCAGACTACTAGAAAGCACCTCTTTTATCTTTTTTGTTGATGGTAGAATGATTAAGCCAGATCGACGAATCATTTTGTATGCACTGGGTGATATGTTGTGAAGCTACATTGCGAATATCAGAGTGTCGGTATGAAATCGACGACCATCAGGAGGTTTGAACACAAGCCACAGCTGTGACAGAATGAAGGTTAAATGAGGAAGCTCGTGTGCCTCAGTCATTTTGCAGAGCTGGCTTATTATGTACTGAAGACTTTCCTGGCTTGTGTACTCATAGGTGTTTACCTGTTCAGTTATGGATCTAATCTGGGACCATTTTGAGAGCAAGCTATTCTTTTGCAAAGGAAAAAGTCGTTTAGGCACCTCAATGCCATCTTTCTCAACTCTATTCAAGAATAGGAATCCAAAAGGTGAGTTGACTTGTTGTAGATGAAAGAACTGCTTGACAGTTTGTCCAGTAGCGTCAGTTCTTGATAGGTAGAGATCTTTCTGGTCTTTTATGACGTTAAAACCAGGAAAATAGGAGCTAATTTTGGCGCGAAATTGGTCGAAATCTCGGATTTTGTCTGCAGCCTCAGCAGCTGCATGCACCTTTTTAGCTCTTGATTGTGATGTAGAAGATGATGTTGGTCGTGGGGCTGAGGTAACCTGCTTCAAAGCTGATTTTGGTATTCCAGGAAATATTGATGGAGGTTGTTTGGGTCGCTTGCCACCCTTAACTGACACCCATTCACAATTGGAATGTGTCTCACAAATATATATCTCCTTCAAGCGTCTCAAGCTTTCTTTCTCATTCGGCATTGCCAATATCCATCTCTCCCTCTCCTCAGGATCTTTTGGGAAGGATATGACTTTTACATAAGGTGTCCCATCATAGTTCCCTTTACAACCAAAGCAGCTACAGTGACATGGCATATTGTGAGATCACCAGCTGGACCGTTTCTATAACAAAAACAGAAACAAAACACATTAGTCAGTAAGATTTGAACAGAAAATGGGATTTGCATAGAAAACGAGATAAAAACAGGAAAAGTTGTGGGAGCAAAATTATCTTAAAATTTGAAAATACATAACATATGTCAATTTAGAAAAAAATCAGGCATGAAGTCTCTCAGACTCAAGTTAAAAACCCCGAGGTCCTGACGTTCCAGTCCTTCCTTAAAGGAGTCTATGGATTAAACACAAAATTCAGTAAAAGAAATGCAAATTAATAAAAAATATGGTTGCTTAGACTCGTGGTCTTCTGCAATGATTATTAATTTGGAATAAACTAAAACATTTAACCAGACGTCTTTATCTAATCATAATTAAAACAAATTACTGACAGCACTTTAGGCATAGGGTGTCAAGGGGTGACGGTGGAGGGGGACCTAGATGAAACTACTTTGAATAAAGTTGAGACACAAAATCCGACTGTATTTAAGGAATCTGGATCATATGGTCTAGCCCTCAGGTCGTGGAGGCCTTTCAATGCCTATGTGCAACTAGCCACCCGTTGAGATACTACCGCTAGAGAGTTTTGGGTCCTTTGAATGGCCAGACAGTACGGTATTGGATCCCTTTGTGGCAACGGTTAATTTTTCCATTGCTACACATACACCGAATAGTCTAGCCTATTCTTTTCCCTCTTTAATCATACACCTGATATCACTAAGATAATCGAAAAAATCTTCACTCAAAGGGTGACCTACTGTGCAGTGGCTACTTTCTACTTGGTAAGCATAGAAGAGACTCTTTAGCTATGGTAAGCTGCTCTTCTTGGAGAATAACACTCCAAGGTCAAACCATTGTTCTGTAGTCTTTAGTAGTGTCATGGCCTCTGTACTATGGTCTTCCAATATCTTTAGTTCTCTTGCTTGCAAATACACTTATTACTTATTATTTCCTTTCTTTTTTGGGCTATTTTCCCCTTTGGAGCCCATTGGCTTATATTATCCTGTTTTTCTTCCAAATAGGGTTGTAGCTTAGCTAGTAATAATGATAATGATAGGGGAAATCCTCACAATTGCACTATGGAGTAAGAGTCACGAGAAGCTTGCCAGCAATATGGAAGAAAGGAAGCGAGAACAAAGGTAATGTAGTGCAGCTGTGGTAAGAGGGTGAGCCTATAGTAATACATACATTACACATCGTGAGATGCATTGACGGCACTACAAAAATATCTTGTAACCCCATCCCCCAACACCCTGTGGCGGGATGTCACAAGAACAACCCCCACACCATTGAATCACTCTGACAAATTTCTCTTCAATACCAACTTTCCCCTTACGTTATCAGCAGCGGGACTCTTGGACAAAACGGACATAAAAGCAAAACATAACCTTAAAACTATATTTCTTTATACTAAAACAATCACTTAATACTAAAAATCGCCGACCATATTCCATAACCAAAAAATATCACAACTTAGTACTAATATCTTAACCTACTGTAAATGGAAAACCAATTCAAATAACCCATGAAAAAACACAAAACTTAAAACTAAAATTCACTTCAACCACAAATATAAACGTAAATATTGTATATGTTTCTGAGTGGACACCTTCGTTCACACAAGGGCCAACAGTCTTTGATAGCCCAAAACCACAACTCTTTAGCAACCGGAACACTGACAAATATCAATACAAAACTGTATTAATTGATTTGGGTCGTGAGCGTTATCATCATCATCATCATCATCATATTCATCATCATCATCCGTAATCGTATGTTCATTTGGCCCGGGTCATCAACAATTGTGCAGTCCAAAAGAGCAGTCCAAACAAAATCCTCTATTACAGGCCTGGTCAGCAACGATAAATCCACTTTCAAAAAAAAAAAAAAAAAAAATAATAATAATCTCTCCAAAGGAGGAATTACGGCCTGTAAATAAAAAAGAAAACCACTTAAGAGCAGTCTTAGCTAACTAAACTATCAAATATAAATAATAAATTGTTCCTATCATTCACAATCACGACAAGGAAATATATGAAAAAAAATGTACTTACTGTTGAAATAAATAATCACTTCCACACTGGTAAAAAATAATAATAATAATCCAGCATTCAAAGGACACACAGAAATGACGCTTGCTGCAGTCAAATAAAAAATAATTCACCCAAGACATGCATCACTCTCCTAACCTAGCTAAAAACATAAACAAACAAATAACCTCATGTATACCAACAGTCTTTCTCACAACAAACAATCGATTCACTAACTAACTTTCTCTCTCTCTCTCTCTCTCTCTCTCTCTCTCTCTCTCTCTCTCTCTCTCTCTCTCTCTCTCTCTCTCAGGATTTGGCAAAAAACAAAAAATAAAAATAAATAAAAACTGATCCTCCACAACCCTTTATTCAAGGACTGAAAGATAATTGTGATCAGCTTTCAACAGTTTAGGAACACTTAGTGAAAAGGCCTAAACCATAACATAAACGGGTGACATATAACAAATCCAAGTAGTAATCTGTAATTAATTCTTGGTAAATTTCAAACTCTAATAATAAATATCTTAGATTAACTATTTTGATTCAGTTGATTTTTTTTTTTTTTGGGCCTTTATTTCACTTACCTTTAGAATGTTGTATTTTGAAGTTGAAATTCAATTTCTGTAATATTCATGTTACTGGCATATAATATTTATATAAATTTTCCTATTTCAGAACTCTTGGGAATTTGAAACAATAGTATATTCAATTCCCAAAGCTACTCCCACACTAAATACCAATTGTCTTCATGAAGTTATAAAGCTGTTACGGGTACACACACACACACACACATATATATATACAATATATATATATATACACACACACACATATATATATATATATACATATATATATATATATATATATATATATATATGAATATATAAATGTATACATACAGTATATATATATATATGAATATATAAATGTATACATACAGTATATATATATATATATATATATATAATATATATATATATATATATATATATATATATATATATATATATATATATATATATATATATATATATATATATATATATATATATATATATATATATATATATATATATATATCTATATATATATATATATATATATATATGTATATATATATATATATATATATATATATATATATATATATATATATATATATATATATATGTTTATATATATATATATATATATATATACATTATTATTCATGTATTTCATTTTGTATTTCATTTGTGTATTTAAGAGATATATAGCCTAGCCTGCTTCTAAGGTGAGTTCCACTCATGTATGTTTAGATAATATATGTAAATTTACATAAAACTTTCGTCATTCATTTAATTATATTTTCATTCAGTTTCGTATATGTAAATTTACATTATTTTTAAGAATTGACTTTTTTTCATGTATTTTGTTACGAAGTTTTATTTAATATCGTTTAGGTATGCTGTATGACCCATATGAGGTATAAACACGAGAGAATACATGGTTTTGGTGTTTCCACGTGGTCAGAAGGTGCATTAAAATTCTTGAAGCAGATTTACTCTTTTTCTTAATGTTTTGAGGAGAAGGTGGGTGGAGATAGTTGAGTGAGAGTTGCCTTGTCATGTACGTTGGAACTCGTCTGCTACTTGACTAGTTGGCAACTTTCGTGCTGTAAGCCTGCCCCCAAGCTTCCAGACCAAATCCTGGAAGGATCTAGAATAATCAAGTCCATATATATAGCCCCCCAGGAATGCATAATCAGCAGAAGAGACCCAGCCTATCCCTTTGAAAGAGCAAAAGTTCACATGCCCTCTCTCCTCTCAAATGTTTGTCCTCTTAAACGTGAATAATTTTTTACACAACGTATATCGCATATAGTGCTGTTCGAACATTGTTGAAATTATTGAATGGTAAATTAAGTGTAGTGGGTTAATGTTAATACATTGTCATATAAATTTTTGTATCTGGCCTTGTGAGATTTAGGTTAAACAGTGAAGTGTATTTATTTTGCTTAACTGTTCGGTAACCTCGTGTTAACCAAAAGATGTGAGTTTAACAGTTCCATTTATGTAAATTTCATTTAGTGTTTAATCATTAGAGTGTTAAAGTGTTAACTATTTTCATTGATTATTGAAATTAAATATTTTTATAAAATTAATTTCCAGTGAAACAAGTGATTGCATAATTTTTATAGAGTAACATTTTCTTATCTTAGTCAAAGGTTTTATTTAGATTCAATATTTCAAGTGATTTATTTTTTGTATTAATTCTTGTGAATTGTTGTTTTGCCTTTTATAGAATATATTTATATTTGTAAAGAGTGTATTATTTCAATCACCTATATTTCCTAACAGTGCTTTGCACGTAATCCCTATCTAAGAACCGAAGTAAGAGGTTGTTTTTGAATAGTTCATAATAGGTAATCACCCAGTTTTGTTTTGAGTGTTATGTAAGAGACATTCGGATATTTAGTGTTCATATATAGTGCCGTCTCAGTTGCATATATTCTCTGGGATTAAGTATTATTCAAGTGTAACAGATTTATGTAAAAATAAACAGGTGAGTTTGGAGCTCGGGAGTTTTTGTAATTCGCCAATCATAATATATATTTTTGGTGCCCAGACCCTTGGGATCAAGCAAGTCTGTTTTAAATACTGGTGATAACAGGGCCGTGTTTTCATTAAAGGTTTGAACAGTTTATTGTTGATAAGATTCTGCGTATTGTTCGGATATATTTTTTGGAGAGGTATAATTTTTGTAAAGTACAAGATGGCACAACTAAATGTTCAAGAGATTTTGGAAAAACCAATTGTTCAGGAATTGTCGGAAGCTAATGTAACTAATGTTCAGAGGCTCTCTATTTCAATGGCATGTGGTGGCTAGGCTACGAGTGGAATGATTAAAGCTCAAATCAAGAGTCTACCCTTAGAAGCAATGATAAACTCAGGGAAAATTGTTGAAAAAAGATATTGTAGCAACTCGCAAACTTTTGAAGAATGCTGAAGCAGAATTTGTAGCAAAACAAGGACTAGTTAACCCAGAAACTGAAGGAATGAAAACATAAAGGAATGTAGAGGCTGAGATTAGGCAAATTTTAGCGGAAGAGAATTCAATTAAGTTGAAGATGGTGGAAGAATAGAGGGAAGAAGCCAGAGAAATTGCAAAACATAGGAGGGAAATGGAAACAAGACAAGAAGAAAGAAAGAGAGAAGAGAGAGAACGAGAAGAAAAAGAGAGAGAAGAGGCAAGAGAAATTGCCACACATGCGAGGGAGATGAAAGCAAGAGACATTGCAAGATGATATGAAAGAGAGAGAGAGAGAAAGAAGCAAGACACGCAAGGGAATTGGAACTGTTTAATGCTCGTGCAAGGTCGGCAACTCAGACAGTGGTGACTCCTGTTATGTATGATCCCGTGTTTGATGTGACAAATGCCCAGAGGTTAAGGGGGCCAGCCGGCTAATGCCAATACTGCATAGGACTTTTTGCCTATAACCTTTGGTTTCGCAACGCCAGGGCGAATTATCCTTACAATAAGTGTTTTTTTCAAATTCTATCTCCTCCCTTGATAATTATTACTAAGATCTGGGATTGCTACCTTATATGGACCTGATATCGACCTCATATAATATGAAGAGTTTTTTTTTTTTCCTAAAAGTAATTTTTCTGCCAGATATGAATTTTTTTATTATAGAAAAAAATAAACCCCAAAAATCCCAGAAAGAATTAGGAAAAAAATATGAACCAAAAGTTGGAAAAAAGGGCTTCATTTTATTGTTTTGTAATGTATTTCTAAGTTTTATTCCAAATTTCAATGGTATATCTTTAAAACTAAGGGAGACTTGAATTTGAAGGTCAAAAAGTATAGTTTTCAAATACGGGCGTTCAAAGTTTTTCTTTGTATTTTTACAAAGACAATACAAATCAATCTTGATTATTATGAATTTTATGTTCTTTTTTGGATATTGATAAACGAAAACAAAGTTATTCATCATAATTTAATCAGATACAAAGATGCTTTTGCTCAATATCTTGCTTCTTTTGATTGTGTCAAGTAAGGCCGTCGCTTCTCCATCCTCACAACTCTCTCTCTCTCTCTCTCTCTCTCTCTCTCTCTCTCTCTCTCTCTCTCTCTCTCTCTCTCTTTCTCTCTCTCTCTCTCTCTCTCTGCACTACCAACAATATCCTCTTCTGAGCTCTTAGAGCCAATTTTCTTCTTCCATATGTTAGCAAGATATTGAAATTGTCTTTTCCTCTTTGAGATGATAAAATTCTTGCCAAAAACGAGAAACACAAACGTAAAAATTAGTGAATGTCAGAGGTCAAACTCAGGCATGTACTCTCTATGAGGTTTGTGGTGGACTGAAGGGCGAATGGTGTCATTTACCGTATAATAAATCATCTGTGACTCGTGGAATCTATACAGATGTCATTGTTCACTATTTCTTTTACATCAAAGGTAATAATTATAAAAATTTACGATAACAGAAGAAATACTGCATTTTCTTGTAAGGAACAATGTTTATGGTTTATTGAGTTACTTTTACTAATTACCCTGTAACTATGAAAGTAAGAGGAATTTTTACAAAATATTTTGTATACACGCTCTCCATTGCCATACGAAGCTCAGTGAATTTTTTCAGGATTTTGTGTTTTTCTTCCTATACCCCCGTTCACAGAAGAAGCTACCAACGAATTATTTGATCATTTTGAAACAGTTGCATCGATGATGGAATGGCCTGAAGATAAATGGTCTGTGTTATTGGAGAATGTCTTGACTGGAAAAGGATGCAGTGCGTATCTTGACTTGTCTCAAGACCAGAGAAAGGATTATCAAGAAGTTAAAAGGAGTGTGCTACAAGTGTATCAGATGACCCCTGAATATTATAATGAAAGATTCCGAAGTTTGTGAAAGGACAAGAAAATTAGTTTCCTGGAGTAGGCTTATAAGGTACGACAATGTTTTAAGAGATGGATAGAGGCTGCTAACATGAGAGAGATGGCTTCTTTAGAAGAATTGATAGTGCTGGAACATTATTTACGAAGGATTCCTGAACATATTCGAACATACTTGAGGGAGAGAGAGGTGAAGCCACTTCGCTGAGTGAAGATTATAATATCATCAGTCGTAAACCCTCCTCAGGTAAGAAGTTTTAACTGTCGTTCCGACCAAGTATTAAGTATTTGCTGAACCATGGATACCAGTTCAGTAATAACTACATGAACAAGTTCAATTGTTACAGCAGAAGTACCACTGGTACTGTTCCGAAGCAGAATGCGATAGTACCACAGTAACAATCGTCGAATCGTCCTCCTTCAGGCATTGTAAAAGACGTGCAAAAGGTTAATATTGTCTGTTATATGGGACAAGAGAGTCCATATTAGTAAAGAATGTTGGTCAAACAAACCGAAAGCTGTTGCCCAAGTACTTAAGGATAATTCGACTTCACAGAATGTGAAAACGAAGAAACAATCGGGAAAGGACGACAAGGAAAATAAACCAGCTAACGTTTATACGACAAACAGGACAACCTCAAACAGCGTGGATGCCTTTAAACTGTATACTTATGAAGGTATGTTAGCCATAATAGATGGGAGTGAGCAGATCATGGTCAAGAAACTGCACGACACAGGTTGTAACCATAGTGTAGTGACACAAGGTGTACACCCTTTGGTGGAACAGTCTCTCAAAGGAGATTTGGTAAATTTGAAGGGAATAGGAGGTGAGGAGGTTACCCCTATTTGCTATTTGAACCTGTCATGAGAGTTGGTGACATGTCATTTTTGTTTTGCTGTAAAGGATTCATTGGCTGTCGACTGAACTCTAGAGAGACTACCAGTATATGTTTCCTTGTTTCCTAGTTGTGTGACAACTAGAAGTATGACGAAGAAAGTGGCTGCAGAAAAATAAAGAGAAACTGAAGGAGCAATGAACTTGGAGGATTTGTTTTTAGAAGAAGAAGATTCCCCTGATGGTACGCAAGAGATCTCCCGAGAGAGCCCGAGAAAAGAAGAACAACAAACGAGTGGACAGGAAGACAGAGAATCAATGGACTTAGAAGAAATAGAGAACTCAACATTAGGATTAGGATAAGTGAGTCGGAAAAGGCTGATAAGATTAAAAAGGAAGGATGCGACCTTAACAGAGTTATTTTACCAGTCTCCCACCTGTTATTATAATAAGGATGGGTTTCTTAAGAGAAAGCATAGACCCGCGTATATCCCTGGGAATGCAAAATGGGGGATATACTGTCAGATATTGATTCCCACACCTCTGAGAAGACAGGTGATCACCGTAGTGCAGGAAATAGGACACATGGGGATAAGGAAGACGGCGGAGAAGATTACGAAACACTTTTTCTGCCCTGGCATGCATAAGGATGTGAACCAGTTTTCTGGGCATGTTCCGTTTGTTAGATGGCTGGAAAACCTAACGAGTACATCAAGAAAGCTCCCTCATGCCCGATTGAAGTGTGAGGCGAATCCTTTAGCAAGTTAATGATCGACATTATGGGACCGTTACCAAGGACGAAGAATTGTTACAAATATATGTTAACCTTGATACGTTCAGTGGCAAGATACCCAGATGCCATACCAGTCAGTAACATTAGTTCCAAAGTAATTGCCTAGAAATTACTAGACTTATTTACTAAGTTTGATATTCCGGAAATGGTTCACATTGACCGAGGAACAACTTTCACATCAAAATTGTTTCAGGACGTGATGAAACTGTTGGATGTGGAACAACCGTCTACTTCTTATCACCCGGAAACCCAAGATGCCTTAGAGAGATTTCGTCAAACCCTGAAGAGTATGTTAACAAAGTACTGCAAGTAAACAGGAAATGAATGGGACATTGGACTGCCGTTGATGTTATTTGAGGTACGCAGTACTTATCAACAAAGCATGGGATGTAGCCCGAATGTAATGGTGTTTGGACGAGAAGTATGAGGACCAATTAAAATGTTAGCAAAAAAATGGAGGGATCGAGAGGAAACAGATGGAGAATATGTCAAGAATTTGAGAAAAAAGATTGGCGAGATAAGAAAATTTTCCCTAGAAAACCTGAAAACGGGTGAAGGTAAAATGGAAAAAAGATTTGATATGAAAAGTAAGGACAGACAGTTTGCTGTGGGACAACAGGTGTTGGTTTTCTTACCGATAAGGAGATTCCCACTGACCAACAAGTTCCCAGGAAGAAGGAAAAGTCTAAGGAAACAACACGTTAACCTACTATTACCATACTTGAGTGAAAACGACACTGAAGCTTCACAAGTGTGTACGGGGCAAACCCTTCTACTCACAGAAGACGACGACGGATATGAGGTAGGGGCGGTAAGAAAAGTGAATAATTTGTCCATTATTAGGAACTTGGAAGAGAAATTAACTCATTGGAACAAGGAGTGGCAAGAGGAATTGAGCTGATTGATTAGAAGTTTCCCTGAAATATCTCGAACATCCCGAAAACGAACCAACTTGACAAGGCATGAGATACACCTTAAAACCGCGGAGAGACTGTTCAAACAATGAGCTTATTGACTGTGGCCATATCACCAAGAAGTCATGGGAAAAGAAGTGGACTATTTGTTACAAAAGGTATTAGCTGAATAAAGTTCTAGCCCTTACAGTTCTCCATTTTTGCTCGTGAAAAAACCAAATGGATCTTTCAGGATGTGTGAGATCAACCGAAAGTTGAATTCGATCAGTGTGGCCAACAATTATCCAATGCCGGTTATAGACCAACTACTCAACAGCATCAGACAAGTGAAGTTCGTCTCCAAGATCGACTTGTTAAAAGGCTTTTATCAAATTCCTTTGGACGACAATGCAAAATTGATAATAGCCTTTGTAAGCCTGTTTAGGCTATATCAATACACCGTCATGCCATTTGGTCTAATGTACGCACCCGCTACCTTCCAACGAGTGATGGATACCCTACCCTTTTAGGATCGATGGAAGAAGTAGCCATATATCTCGATGATATTGTGATATATTCATTGACCTGGGAAGAACATTTTCAAATCCTGAAGAAGGTATTTCAAAAGCTGCGAGGAGCACACCTGACGATTAACCTGGAAAAAAGCGAATTTGGAAAGGCAACAGTTAGGTAGTTTGGATTTGAAGTTGGAAGAGGACAAATTGTGTCAGTAGCCGCTAACGTTGAAGGAATAAGGAAAGCCTTATCCCCCCACAATGAGGAAGCAATTACAACGACTTTTAGGGATGGCAGGATTCTATCGACGTTTTTGCCCGAACTTTTCGGCTGTAGTTGCTCCCTAGGGATGGCAGGATTCTATCGACGTTTTTGCCCGAACTTTTCGGCTGTAGTTGCTCCCTTGACGGATTTGACTAGCCCCAAGAGAAAATTTGTATGGACCAGCGAGTGCCAGGAATCCTTCAACAGGACAAAGGCCTTATTAACTTTGAAACCGATACTGCGAGCACCTGATTTCAACAAGAAATTCCTTATCTAAGTGGATGCGTCAAATAATGGGATTGGAGCTGTCCTATTGCAAGAAGACAAGAAAGGAATTATTCAACCTGTTTGTTTTATGTCGTTGAAGCTAAAGAAGCATCAACGAGCCTACTCGAGAGTTGAAAAGAATCTAATGGCGCTAGTCAAGCAATTTCGAAGTATATGTGAATCGACCACAGAATGAAGAAATTACAGATTACTCGGAATACAATCCTTCAACTTTAGTGAATAAGATGAAGAATAATAATCAAAGGTTAACTAGGTGCTCATTATGGTTGCAACCATATTGTATTAATGTAAAGCATATATCAGGTAAAGATAACGTGGTTGCAGATTATTTATCTCGGGCTGAATCAGTGGATTTAGGCCCGGAATAAATAATCTTTTTGGCTGGAGTTATCTTACAAAGCTTGTCTATTATAAGAGTAAATATTTCATTCATGTATTTTATTTGTGTGTTTAAGAGATGTATAACCAGCTTGTAAGGTGAGTTCCACTCATGTAGGCTTAAGTAATGTATGTAAATTTCATAAGACTTTCGTCATTCATTTAATTGTATTTTCATTCAGTTTCGTATATGTAAATTTACGTTATTTTAAAAGATTAACGTTTTATTTCACGTATTTTGTTGCAAAGTCTTATGTAAACTTATTCAGGTATGCTGTTTGACCAATAAGAGGTATGAACACTAGGAATTACGTAATCTATATGTTTCCACGGGGTCAGAAGTTGCATGAAAATTCTCGAAGTAGATTTACTCTTTTTTTAATGTTTCAAGGAGAAGGTGGGCGGGGATAGTTAAGAGAGAGTTGCCTCTCCATGTACATTGGAATTTGTCTACTACTTTACTAGTTGGCAACTTTGCCGCTCCAAGCCTGCCCCCAAGCACCCCATCCCTTTAAAAGAGCCAGAGTTCGTAAGACATCTCTCCTTTCAAGTGTGCGTCCTCTAAAACGTGAATAGGTTTTTTACCCAACATATATCGTGTATAGTGTTGCTCAAACGTTGGTGAAATTATTGAATGACAAATCAAGTGTAGTGTGTTAATGCAAGTATATTGGCATGTAAATTTTTCAAACTTGCCCTGTGAGATTTAGGTTAAACAGTGAAGTGTATTTATTTTGCTTAACTGTTCGGTAACCTCGTGCAAACCAAAACACGCAAGTGTGACTTACATTTATGTAAATTTCATTTAGTTTTAATCATTAGAGTGTTAAAGTGTTAATTATTTTCATTAATTATCAAAATTAAGTATTTTTATGAATTAATTTCTAGTGTTAACAAGTGATCATATATTTTTCATAGAATAACATTTTCTTGTCTTAGTCTGAGGTTTTGTGAAGATTTAATATTTCAAACAATTTATTTTTGGTATTAATTCTTGTGAATTGCTGTTGTCACTCTTATAGAATACATTAATTTATGTAAAGAGTGTATTATTTTGATCACCAATATTTCCTAACAGTGCTTTGCTCGCAATCCCTGATCAAGAACCAAAGTAAGAGGTTGTTGTTGAATAGTTCATATCAAATAATCACCCAGTTTTGTTTTGAGTGTTATGTAAGAGACCTTCGCATATTCAGTGTTCATATATATTGCCGTCATGGAGTTGCGTATGTTCTCAGGGCACGGGTATTATTCAAGTGTAAAAATAAACAGGTGAGTTTGGAGGTTGGGAGTAAATATATATATATATATATATATATATATATATATATATATATATATATATATATATATATATATATATATATATATATATATATATATATATATATATATATATATATATATATATATATATATATATATATATATATATATATATATTTATATTTATATATGTATATATATATATATATATATATATATATATATATATATATATATATATATATAAATTTTTATATATATATATATATATATATATATATATATATATATATATATATATATATATATATATATGTGTGTGTGTGTGTGTGTGTGTGTGTGTGTGTATGTGTGTGTGTGGGTGCGTGTGTATGTTTGTGTCTATATATATTTACATATATATATATACATATATATATATATATATATATATATATATATATATATATATATATATATATATGTGTGTGTGTATATGTATATAATTTTATTATTATTATTACCAGCCAAGCTACAACCCTAGTTGGAAAAGCAAGATGCTATAAGCCCAAGGACTCCAATAGGGAAAAATAGCCCAGTGAGGAAAGCAAATAAGGAAATAAATAAATGATGAGAAGAAATTAATAATAAATCATTCTAAAAACAGGAACAACGTCAACACAGATATATTATTATTATCATTATTATTATTATTATTATCATTATTATTATTATTATCAGCCAAACCCCAGTTGGAAAAGCAGTACACTATTAGCCCAGGGTGCCCCAACAGGGATCACAGCCCAGCGAGGAAAGGAAACAAATAAAATATTTTAAGAAGAGTGACAACATTAAAATAAACATTTCCTATATAAACTATAAAACTTTAACAAAACAAGAGGAAAATAAATTAGATAGAATAGCGTGTTCGAGTGTACCCTCAAGCAAGAGAACTCTAATCCTAGACAGTGGAAGACCATGGTACAGAAGCTATGGCACTACCCACGATTAGAGAACAGTGGTTTGATTCTGATTTTATATATACTATAAAAAGACTTATTTTCGCCTGTTCAACAAAAAAAAAAAAAAAACTTCTAGAATACTGAGTAATATTGAGCCTCATCATGGAGAAGGTCTGTCTATTAGAACTAACTGCCTGTCTAGTATTACGAACAGGATGGAATTGTCCAGGAAGATCTGAATGTAAAGAATGGTCAGAATTATGAAAAGTCTCATGCAACATGCATAATGAAATAATTGAACGACGGTGCCAAAGATTAATATCTAAATCAGGAATAAGAAATTTAATAGATCGTAAATTTCTGTCCAACAAACTAAGATGAGAATCAGCAGCTGATGACCAGACAGGAGAACAATGAAAGAATTAAAAAACTTCTTCAGAATAGATTGATCACCGAAAATCTTGAAAGACTTTCTCAATAAGCCAATTTTTTGAGCAATGGAAGAAGACACAGACCTAATGTGTTTCTCAAAAGTAAATTTTCTGTAGAGAATCACAATATATATTGCTCAGGGGATTTCACATCTCAGATTTTCTTTAAGTACATCTAGACTGGGAAAAAAAATGGGCTTAAGGCCTACCCTTGGTGAAGGCCTATCTGTGCATAGAATACCATGCAGTCTCCTGCCTCACATCGAACCACTGTTAAACAATTTTCATTCGTATCCCTGACCAGATATACATATACCCCAGGTATTCCCGTCCCCTTAAACTTACCCAAATCTCTACCCGTGGTACAGGATCCTCTGTCTTTTCCAGATCAATAAAAATCAAATACAAGGTATTTCTTCCTACTCTATATTTTTTCTATTACTTGTCGTGCAGAAAATATTGCATCTGTTGTGCTCTTGCCTTGCATGAAACTTTGTTGGATGTTCAAAATATGCACTAACCCTCTCAGTCTTCCATATCTGACTCTCTCCGATTTTGAAGGTATGAGATATTAATTTTATCCCTCTATAGTTTCAAGGTTCCATTAAATCTTCCTTTCCTTTGTGTTTGAGGATCAGTACACTCATCTTCTAGGTAGCTAATATTCTTACACCATTCAGAATAGCATATAACAGATTGTAAAGCACCGCTAATCTATCTTGACCTAAATACTTCCAAATCTCTGCTGGTAACTCGTCTGGTTCCATCGCTTTTCCATTCTTCATCCTTTTTTAGGCTCCCTCAACTTCCGCTCTTGTTTTCTCTTGAACTGGACCAGAAATGCGTTCCATTCCCTCTATTGGTACTCTTTCATTTTCTTCATTCATTAACCTTTCAAAATAGCTTCTCCATTTTCCCTTTATTTCATCATCCCCTCTCAAAACATTGCCATTTCCATGTTTAATTGTTCTGACTGTTGTTACATCTTTACCTTTTTGATTTCGCTTTGCTTAGATTTTAAATATTTCTTTCTCCTTTCTCTTGTTTCTATTTCTTCATAAAGTTTATCATGCTGTTCCTCTTTTCCTTCACTCACTGCACGCTTTACAATCTTGTTTGCATTTCTTTACTCATTCTCAGCTTATTTCTCTTCTGATGTTTTCCTATCTGCAGCTTCTCTTTCTTTGTTTTAAGGATGGTTCCTGTTTCTTTGCTCCAATACCGGGTCTTTTTTCCATTATTTTTTTTACAAGATGATCTTCCACATATATCTCTTCCTATTGTCTTTACAATGTCTGCTATTACACACCAGGTGTGGTC
The DNA here is from genome assembly GCF_036898095.1 of Palaemon carinicauda. Lineage (NCBI taxonomy): Eukaryota > Metazoa > Arthropoda > Malacostraca > Decapoda > Palaemonidae > Palaemon > Palaemon carinicauda. The sequence continues at coordinate 140,837,341 of NC_090737.1, forward strand.
TATATCCTGCATGTTACCTAGTTCAACTTTAAGAAGCTCATTCCTAACTCTGCCTACAAAAGCTTTCCGTTTCTCTGCATCTTTCGATTTCCACCAACAGATCTTACTAATACGCTTTCTTCTTTGCCGTTTCTTTTTGTTCTAATAATAATAATAATAATAATAATAATAATAATAATAATAATAATAATAATAATAATAATAATAATAATAATAATAACAATAATAATAATATAACTACTCACTTTCGATTCGTGTGAGCTAAAAGACACCCTAAGGAGATTTGCGGCTGCTGCAGAATGCTCGGAGCTTTGCTCGGGATGGGAGCCCCTTTTGACAGACTGCCATAGCCCCTAAGAGATGTCAAATATCATAAGAAAGAGGTAATCAAAGAGAGTACAGCTTAAGCTCTGCCCATAGAACGGTCCTGGTTTTTAGTAAACTCAGCCCAAAAAGCTTCATTGGGTTCGACGCTCAGCCCTAAGAGCACCCAAAACCAGCCCAATTTATAAACCAAAGAAAAGTAGCGAATAGTATTATAGCAGCAAGTCCCAGTGAGTAGAAGAGACTGCGAGAGGAGATGGAGAACTTATTCCTGCTAATGGGATGGTGGGGAAGGGGATTCAGTATCAGTAGCCGAGGGATACCTTATCTTTCGATCTTCATTTCGAATGAGTGACTTCCAATCTTCCAGAGATGTGCCTCTGCAATGTAAAACTCATCTTACATATACCCCTTTAGGTTCTGTAATTTTAGTCTTCTGGTAGCATTTTGAACATTATACATGCATTCTGAGCAATGATCTTTCTGTAATTTTAGTCTTCTGGAAGCGTTTTAAACATTATATTAGACTTATTCAGGCCATTTTAACTCAATAAGGCCCTTCTTAACTCATTTAGGCCCCTATTGACTCATTCAGGCCCCTATTGACTCAATTGGGCCATATTGACTTATTTAGGCCTATATTGACTCAATTAGGGCCCCATTGACTCAATTAAGCCCCTAATTGAGTCAATAGGGTCCTGAATGACTTAATAACTCGGGAAACTTATCGGAAGAGAATATCGTGGCAGCTTGTGAACTGATGGAGGAAGCTGAGGAAGAATTTTTAGCGAATTGTTTTCATGTTCTACAGGCTTAGATAATAATGATAATAAGTTCTTGACTTCTGCCACAAACTCATTTCTTACTAAAATATAATTAATTTGGCAGAAAACATTGTAACTTACATATGCTATCAAGTGATTTTCTTGTTTGATGAACTTTGTTTTAAGGATTTTCATTCTATATTATAGGTCAAAATCAAGAATACATAGTCCCCTATCATTTTACACTCCTAGCCCATGCCCCCATGAACCTTGTTAAATTTTATATTAGTAGCACCAACATGTCCATTTAAATCTCCCCCAACCAATAATATTTTGGTAACTGGTACCTCCTGTAAGGCTCCATACAATTCCATCCAAAAGGTTTCCTTTTCATCCTGGGAGTTCCCAACCTGCGATGCATAAACACCTATTGATGTATATACTTCATCATGTTTACTATATCAGCTCACTCACCTGTAATGTACAAAATACTAGTTGAGACTGAATCCTTAATCCCATTCTAATGTCACCGAATGTGCTGTTAATTGATACCTTTAAAAATCTATTGAACTGAGGTGCAAAATATGTGGTAAAAGCTTTTATAGCAGCTTCACTATTGTCATCGATAGGTTGTAGTGTCTTAAACACTTCCCGAACCTCTTTACCGGCTGTGTGAAGTAATAGCTCCCTCTTCTGTTTATCTTTAATACTACCTAATGCTTCTAAATATATCTTAAATTCCTCTCACCACTGTTGCCATCGTATTGCAACATAATTGGGTTCAGCAACAACGCTGAATTTCTTGGCATGTTCGATATCCAGAGGCATTTTGAATTCTTACCAGGATTAGGCTAGGCAAATGAAATCTACAAAATCTAACTTGTAACTTCCTAAACAAAGTTAATTCTAACCTATTTCCTATGTAGTTTAATGCACTTTTTGTGACTTCATGCTATAAACTTTAGTAATTCTACACTTTTTTCATGCAAAACTAACTGTGACTTGCGGTAAATATTTACCACCTAATACCTATTGGTAACAAATTTCAGTCCTACCCTACTTGGTGTTAAGATACATGAATGTGATATGTTTGATGTTGACTTCTTTCTTGACATACTGTAGAACTGGATTTTAGCTTGGTTGTCCGTGGTTTCCTGTTGCATGGGGTTGCAGTCTTCTAATTGGCTCTTCTTCTGCTGCTGCATCCTTTGCATGGGTTTCCTTCGTGACCGTGACCATGTATATACTACATCATATTTACTATCTCACCTCACTCACCTATGATGTACAAAATACTAGTTGAGACTAAATCCTTAATTCTATTCTAATGTTACCGAATCTTCTTGGTGGGATTCAATGAGAGTTCGGTATTATTGAAATATATTTATTCTGATGTGGCTTACATTACTGTTCAGTTAACAATAGCTTATGACATTCAAGTGAGCATTAAAGTGAAGAAACTCCTATAGAAAAATACGAAAAAACAAAAGAGCATCACTCCTAAAAGACTGGATCCTACTGTAATACAAAAGTAAGAAGAATCACATCCTATCTTTGAGGTAATTAATAAATAATTAAATCCTTCATAACATACGCTACTACATTTATACTTCAAGCTTAAACATGTTCTATCAATGCAATACTGTGCAACATTATTCATAATAAACGTAGCACATATGGTATTATAGTACGATACATAACACTTATGATATTCCAATTTTCTCCAAACCATTCTAATTTCATTTTAATGATACGATATTTACTCTCACCACTTGCAGCACATTGTCTTTCAGGTCCGGGTTCAAAATTATTCGCACCACTTCCCTTCTTCTGTTTATTCCAGCATTGTAGGATACATCTTGTATTCTGCACAAATTTCTGCAGCTCGTTCTCCCTTTCACTTTGTATCCTATACTAGCAGAATGTCAATTTTACTATCCTTCCTCGTTTTAACTATTTCAAAGCTTTTGCCTGACATGGTCACTACGTTAAGTGAGGCCACTCTGACATCTTTTATATTGCCATATCAATATCGGACTTTCTTCTTTAGTCTTCTCCACCCTTTAGAAGGTAGCCTTTACCTATTTTCCACAAGTCTCAAACAAGGGCCTTCCACGTCGCTTCCGAGATACACTCTAGCAAAATTCTGATATCTTTGTTGTTGAAACATCAAAAAAGAGTTGATAGGGTGTTTTATGGGTGGATGACCTTCCTGCCACCCAATCGTTACCATTTGTCCGGACTTGGGACTTGCACTGAAGGGGGGATTCCACTGAGGCAATGCAGGCAGTATGTAGCATGCGACTTATCTGTCTTTCAGCATGAATGTTGCTTGCACCTTTTGACTAGGAGACATGTCAACTGTGACGAGTCAACATCGTTATCTTATGTAGCATGCTGCAGAATGTTGAAAGCTAAAAAGCTTTTTCCACTGATGCAACCGAAATTGACCCAGTTGACAACACAACCTCCTAAGTAATATGTGTCTTGGAATTCTGTGGCTAAGGGTATCACGGTAACAAAATCCTCGAAGAAGTTGGATATGGAATTCTGCTATATGGGTTACTTGGACTTTGATTTCTATTAGAATTGTAAGAGTCGAAAGGACATTTCTTGAGTCCATATTTTCTTACCAATCATATGTCATGTGTTAAGACTGGATTTAGCTACAAAAATTAAATGAAAAAGAATTATTCATAAGACTCAGGCTATCTGTATGCAATGAATTATTTAGATAAGCTGAATAATTAGTCATTAGTGTTGAAAAACCAGATTTATACATTTAATATTTCTCTCTCTCTCTCTCTCTCTCTCTCTCTCTCTCTCTCTCTCTCTCTCTCTCTCTCTCTCTCTCTCTCTCTCTCTCTCTCTATCTATATATATATATATATATATATATATATATATATATATACACACATATATATATACTATATATATACATATATATATATATATATATATGTATATATATATATATATATATATATATATATATATATATATATATATATATATATATATATATATATATATATATATGAAATAAATAGGGGAACGAAGAGTCTGGACAACATTTCTCATGTTTATTAATACCGACGTTTCGGGACTCATCCCATTATCAAGACTTAAAAAAGACATAAAATATTGTGAGGAAACCTCGGTGAAAACAGTTTAAAATTAAAGTTATATACACAGAGATAAGTATAATCAGGAAATAAAATGAAGATAACTAAAATAAAAGTATCTTAAAAATGAAATACACAAAAAATAACGAAATTGTCTTAGGAGACCAACCTGTCTTGTCTAGACCAGAGAACTGATTGACCTTCTGAATTACAGCACTCAGAAAGAAATTCAAAATTTGCCGGCGTAAGCGATGCGGAGGGGGGACAGAGGATAATTGGCAGTTTAGTAGAGGAGCCTATTCTTCAATTAGTAACAACTCTAATACTAGCAGAGATAAACAGAAGCCAACTCATGATAGAAAGTTAAACAATCTCGGTATTAATGTTCCAAATTTTATTAATCCTAAGAAAGTAGTTTTTAATTATTCTAACTATGTTTTGTCTAGGAGAGAGGAGTTTCTTCTATCATTAAGTTTGGACTCTTGCAGGCTCAACTATCTTCCAAAATACAGCCAGTTATTTATGCTATTTGAACTTCTTTTTCAAAGATTTAGGCAACTACTTTTCCCCATTGATATAAGCAGCTTTTAACGTAAGAGAGCCATTACAACTCTGATCCCAGTGTGCTGTAAACATGTTTGCTGGTTCGCCATTTCTTCTTGCAGCACCATCTTGATAGATCGCTTTGGGAGTTTTCTGCTTGTGGTTTCAAATTTTTTTAGCGTTTTTGAGATTGTGGATCCTTCTGTTTTTACCTCATCAGTTAAGTTGCGTACCTTATCCTTTTTTGGTGGAGAATTTCGCATCTCCCCACTTTTGTTTTTGTGCTATGCGTCCGTTCGTGCGTGGAATATTGCCACTGAGAAAATTACCACTAAGAAAATTGCAACCAGGGATATTGCTACTAGGAAAATTGCCCACTTAGGAATATTGCCACCCAGACAATTACCACTGCAAAAAATTACTTATTTCCATTTATTATGGTTTGAGAAACTTTATGTAACTTATAATTACATTAAGGAAAGATATAGAAGAAAGAATACATAAGATAGAACAAACTTGTTTATTTAAAAAAACATGCATGTTATATGCAATTGAATGTAAAAGAATAATTTTATCATCATAACTGCTGTAGTTTAAGACGGTGTTCTTTATTCTGGCTTTTAAATCTTTGTACTTAATCTCATCAAAATGAATTCTCTTAACTGTTGCTTAGCGTTCTTCATCTTTAAGTGCATCAGTTAGTCTCCAGATATTGGGGTGGGCATACCTAACTGAATTATTAAGCGAATTATGAAACGCCTCAACGTTGTTATTTGTTCGGGGTGAATAATTAACTCCACGGCTATAGACATTCCAGAAACTTATCGGAAATGTACCTGTAACTATTCGTCTGTAATTCCTTGTCTCTCTCTCAATTCCTACGTATGATGACTCCAAATAGGTGAGAAGTTCCTGTGGTATTGCATCATCATCTGATAGTTATTCCAAAACCCAAATAACATCTTAGGTTGGCACAAACGCAAGGGCAGAAAAATGTCTCATTTTTAAAGAAAATTCATTGTTGTTGTGGTATTCTTGTTTAAAACCTAATTCAACTATTTTTTTTGTTGTTGTTGACTACACACCCGGTATGTAACTGTAGGGTCCTTATTTGTTCCATGTTTATGGTACAAAAACTGCTGTTCATCAAGAAGCATATCACTGCCACGTTCACTCTTAATGATGGACACCATTATGGGCTGAAGTTTGTAGAAATACTGAATTCTAAATACTAAAATTCGTTGTTGTGATATTCTATGAAAAAATCGATAATGAGAAATTTCCTAAATAATGGTGGCTTGGAAAACTATTTGGAAAACCATTATAGTGGCAATTTTCCGTGTGGCAATATTTCTAGGTGGGCAATTTTCCCAGTGGCAATATTTCCGGTAGCAATTTTCCCAGTAGCAATTTTCCCAGTGGCAATATTCTTAGAGCCGCGTCCGTTATTTGGCCAAAGCCGTCGCATGGCCAAAGCCGGAAGCTCATGTCTCAAAGTTGTTTGGGAATGTCTATAAAATTCTTAACTAGTCTTGTAAGAATGTGTTAAACATATTCATTTACAGCTGCGGTAGGATTATAGGTTAAACTTTTGCTTTTTTGCATGCCTGTTTTAACCACTCTTGGCTTAGGCTAAGTAATTGCACTTAACCCTTGGCCAAGGCTAGCAGCAGCCATCACACGACGCGTGACCTCACACTGAGAATTGGAACGGGATGAAAAGTAAAGGGCGGGTCCATCAGGACGACTTGGCTATCTCACACAAAAATAGATTTCTCCTATGTCAAAATCCCTTTTTTGAACAGGTATACTTAGATCTATTTTCCTTTGGTTCCTCTTATGGTATAGTGTATGATTTACTTGAGATTCACACAGAAAAATTTCCACTCAGACCTATTTTAGCTGCTTTTAATTTTCCTAATTTTAATATTGCAAAATTTCCTGTTCCCCTTTTACAATCACTTACCTCAAATGAATACAAGCAGCAGAATTCGTCTTCTCTGATATCTGAAATCACCACTCAAAAAAGGTGTAACTATGTGGTTAGCTATGATGTTGAATCTTTATTTACGAACGTGCCCTTACAAGTGTAGAAATAGTTGATTGGAGAATGGTAATTGCATTCATGGGAAATAGTCGAATTGACTAGTTAGGTCATTCTTACTTTCTGTTTTGTTTTGGTGTTCGGTCATGGACGGAAAGTAAACTGAATGATTGCCATTTGTTAATATTAAATGTAAATTTTTAACTTTCCCCTTTTTGTATTCTAATTGAATTAATTACTTAAATGGTAAATGTATTCCTTATAAGGAAACAGTTTTGATTTCCCGTCTTTATTTTTCAACGATTGTTCGAGAGTATTCGAACAAAGGAAAGAAAACTGTAGTTGTTCTCAAGTTGAATCAGACTGGAAGAGTTAGTTGAGCTCAAATCGTTATACCCTGAAGACGGCCGCATTCCTTGGAACGTGTGTTCCTTCCATTAAAGAGTGAACTTTTAAGTTCGAATGAAAACTTCTAGCTGTTGATTGTAACGTTTTACAGTGCAGGTAAGTTGATAAATAAAGACTTACCCCTAATTTGATGCCAGTTAGAGATAAATCTAACATTTACGAACTTGAAAACAGTGCTTTTACTCGTAAGACTTCAGTTTACTTTTCGTCCTGTTGTCTTCGGCTGTGACTCTGGTCATTGGACATTGCTGGGTAAGGATGATTTGTTCATCATGAACGGGGTTAACGGATTCTCCGACCCACGCCTTTATGCCAGGGATGGAGTTCATCTCAATTACTGTACGATGGAAATCTGAAGTTGGCGCAGAGAATGGCTGATTTTTAGTTGAAGTAAAGGCCTAAAAGTAAAGTTAGTTTAGCTGTTCTATTGTCAAGTATTTACTTTTTTGTTGTCCTCTCTAGGCTCAATTGGTTTTGTAATGTCAGGATTTTTTGTATACTTGTACTGCTGTTATTCCTAATAAGGAAAGGAGCAGTATCAGTCTTAATTTACACTGTATTCATTTAAGCTTAGGTTAAGTTAGTAGCCTTTTCATCTATATAACCTCTTGATTAGCCTAGTTTTGCTATTAGCATAATATGCTGTATTTTCATTGGGAAATAAGTGATGATAACTTGCTTTGTATTGACTTGATTAAGTTAAGTTTAATTTTTCCTTGGGTAATTTAGTATTAGTTAAAAGAATTGTTCAAGATGGATGAGGCTGAAATGAAAAAGTTAATTAGAAAGAGGGCCTATGTTAAGGGTTTAATAACTCTTGATATTAGGAAGATTGAGTCTTTAAAGGACGATCAAGTTAATGGTCATTTGTTGCAAGAATTCATTCACAAAATTGATGCTAATTTAGTAATAGTTGAGAATTTTGATGCAAGCATTTGTGAAATTGCTGCTGAAGATGAACTAGTTAGTATTATGCAAGCAGCAAGAGATTATCATTATGAATTAAAGAAAACTGTCTGAATTTAGAGTAAAATTTGATCATTTGTTTGGAGGTAAGAATACTCCTCAAAATAGTTCTAGTAAAATTGTAAAGTTGCCTCTCCCTCCTATTCAAATTCAGAAGTTTGAAAACAAAGCAGCTAATCCATTTGCCTATTTTAACTTTAAGAAGGCTTTTAATAATGCTTTGGCTGGTATGCCTAACCTAACTAGTGCTCAAAAGTTTATTTATTTAAAGGGTTATTTGTTAGGTGAAGCTTTAAGTGTAGTAGAAAACATTACAGTAGATGATGAGGGTTTTGATATGGCTTTTAATCAATTAGATCTTAATTTTCTAGATCAAGACAACATAATTGATCAAGTAATAGGTGAAGTTTTGAACATTTCTGAAGTAAAATCCCTTAGTGAAGTAGAATCTTTAGTTAGATCTTTGAATGATAAATTCATTGACTTGAAGGGACTTGGTATAGATCTGACTGAAGTTGATTCGGCTGCTCTATTGCTAACTAGCAAAATTGTAAATAGGAAGCTTCCTAGAAATTTTTTGATAGAACTTTCTAGAACTACAGGATCTTCCTCTCCTAATTTTAACCAGTTGTTAGATAATTATCAGAGTATTATTGCACGCCTTAGTTTAGGTCATAGTGAAAATTCTGGTGCAAAACCTAAAGTTAAACATGAAGGTAAAGAAGTTAAATTTGAAGGTAAAGGCCGTAATTGCCAGCAATCTAAGTTTGGTAATAGATCTTCTGCTAGTAATGACTCTAATAAAGTTAAATTTACCAGTAAACCTTTATCTTCTGGTAGATGTAAATTTTGTAAAGAAATTGGCCATAATTCTTCTAGATGTACTAGGTTTGATACTTTGCAATCTAGGAAGAATAGAGCTGAAGAACTAACTTTATGCTTTAAATGCTTGAGTGATAGGCATGGGGCCTCGGAATGTCCGGGAAATAAATCATTGTTACCTTATAAATGTTTCTCTTGTAATAAATCTGAACATCATGGAGCAATGTGCTCTCATGCTAGTAAGGATCTTGGTAAAAAATTATTAAGTTGTCAATCAGGGTCTGAAATATTTGTTCCCTTTATTACCCTCAAAGTTGGTAGGGGTAGGAAATCTTTTAAATGTTGTTTTCTATTAGACACTGGAGCCCAGTTTAGTGTTATTAATAAACAAATTGTTGATAGCAGATTAGGAGATTATTGTGGTGCTCCTTTATCTAGGTTAGTTTCTTCTTTTGGGTTGCCAGCTAGAGTTAGTGATGGATTTCACTTGGTAGCTGATTTAACAATGCCTTGTGGGAAAAAGACTAGTTGTCTGTTTTTTGCATTGGAAAATTTTAATCTTTCCATACAAATTCCTATGCTGCCTTCTGTAGTTGAAAATATGGAATCTGCTGGTTATTCTGTATGTAATAATTACCCAGGGAGGAATTCTGAAATTGTAAATATATTAGGTATCCTAGGGAATGATATCCTTCAGGAATTTAATCAGTTAGATTTAGACTCTGTAGAGTTGTTTAATATTAAGGTTAGAGTATTTAAGTTGGCCAATGGGGTTATTCCATTTGGTACAGTAGTCAATTTTGTTCATCCTTCACAAAGGAAGCTTTTTTTATAAGAGAATTGATTCTTATGAACCTTGTAAACCTGTAAGAAAGGTAGAGTCTTGTCCTAAAATTGATAGTAATAAAATCTTGGAAAATAGACCAAGAGTTAATGGTAAAGCTAAATCTGTTAGGTTTATTCCTAATAAGGAAATTAAATATGTACCTGAATGTAACAGAGAATCTAGAGTTTTTTTTTTTTTTAATTCTTCCCTTAATTTGGAGAGTAAACAGACTTCTAAGCCTGATAAGAATAGACTACTGGAATTTGTTCCTCCTAAGCAACTTGGAAAACAGAAGCTATTAGTGAATTTTGCAGTCAATCCAGTAGGCTATAAGTTCGATCCTTTGATTGATATCTTTCCTGAATCTTGTGTAGAGTATGGACTTGACAATTTCTATAATTTAGAATCGATTGGGATTAAAGATGAAAATTCCCTTCCTTATGAAGACCAACAAGTTGATGAATTTGCTAAATCAATTTCTTTTCACGAAGGACATTATCACGTCCAGTTACCATGGAAAAAGGATTTAATTGAAAAAGTCCCAAACAATTTAAAGATTTCTTTGGCAGTTGCTGAACGGATTTATTCTAAATTAGAAGATCAAAATATATCCTCTAAATATGAGGAAGTTTTTGATAGACAGGAGGAGCTTGGCATTATTGAGCCTGTTAAAAATAGAGCCGCAGGTCAAATATTCATTCCTCATCGTCCTGTCATTGTAGTTTAAAGGTGGGAAAATCTCCTTCATTAAATGAAGCCGCTTTCCCTGGTATTGATTTGATGAACAACTTGTTGTCTTTGGTTTTGTATTTCAGGAATAATGATTATGTAGTTGTAGCTGATATAGTGAAGGCTTTTCTCCAAGTTAGATTATCTTTAGAGGCGGATCGAAATAGATTTTGTTTCTTTAGAAAGATAAATGGGAAGTTTGTTGCTTATAGATATAATACTATAATTTTTGGATTTGTAAGTTCTCCCTTTATATTGAATTATATTATTCAACATCATTTGTCTAGCTTTAGAGGGAATGAAGTAGCTTCTCTGATTAGAGACAAATTTTATATGGATAACTTAGTGCTCTCTTCTAATCAGGGAGCCCAGATGCCATTTATTATCAATTCTATTAAGAAAACTATGAATTCAGGGGGGTTGCCTTTACGGGAGTGGGGTTCTAACATTCCTGCTTTGTTGTCTACTCTTGATGAAGATGAAAAGGTAGCTTCTTCTGAAATGAAGATTTTAGGATATATTTATGACTCTGACCAAGATACCTTACAATTAAAGGTTAAGCAACTGAACAAGGGTGCTTCCTCAAAGCGTCAGATTTTGTCAGCTTTGTCATCTGTCTTTGATCCTATTGGAATATTTGCTCCTATAATGCTGCAGGGCAAGCTTATTATTCGCAAGTTGTGCCAGCAAGTTACGAACTGGGATGAAACAGCTAGTGCTGAAATTTCTAAACTATGGAGTAAATTTTGTAATTCTTACAGTGAAGTTAGTCAAACTTCCTTTTCTAGACAAACTTATAAAACTGATGCTCCTGTTAAGCTGTTTTTGTTTGCCGATGCTTCTAAGGAAGCTTATGGTTGTGCTATGTATGCTGTGCAGGGTGATCATAGTTCCCTGATATTTGCTAAGACCAAGGTTAGCCCTATTAAGGAGAAGATTCTCCCTACTTTAGAACTTTTGGCTGCTCAATTAGCTTTGAAGTGTTTTGACACCATTTTTTAAAGTAATCTATTAAATTGTGCTGAAATTGAAAGCATAACTCTTTTTATAAATAGCCAAGTAGTTCTTAGTTGGATTCTAACTAATAGGGCTCCTAAGAGAAACACATTTGTAAATAATAGGTTGAAGGAAATTTCTAGTCTGTTAGATAGGATTTCTGATAGATTTTGTAGAGTTTCATTAGCTTATATTCCTTCATCTAGCAATCAGGCTGATTTACTAACTAAACCTTGTGCTAGTAAGCACTTTCTTGAAAATTTCAGTCTTTGGATCAAAGGGCCTTCTTGGTTGAATTCTCCTTACGAGTGGCCTAAGGGTGTTTTGGGTTGTATTCCTGATAATATGAAGGGTGACTTAATTTCTCCTGTAATGTTCCCTAAAAAGGAACCTCTTGTAAATATTAGTAATTTTTCTAGTTTTTCTAGACTTATAAGTGTAGTTTCTAAGATATTTACTATTGTACATAAGTTTAGGAAAATTAAAGCTGACCCTGTTGAGGCAGCTTCTAATTACCTTCTAAGGTTGATGCAAGAGGAAGCTTTTTCACTTGAATTATCTTATCTGAAGAGTAGAGATTCTTCAGTGGAAGTTCCACCTTTAGTTAGGCAGTTCAATTTGTTTTTGGACGTGAATGGTATAAAGCGAACTAAAGGTCGGATTGACAAGAACATTACTTTAAAATTTGATATTGTCAATCCTATTCTTGTGGATAAGAAGCATCATTTGACTCGGTTGTTGATTTATTATGCCCATTGTAAGTCCATGCATATGGGTTTGCAATCCACTCTTAGTTTTTTGCGCATGCATGGTTTGTGGATTGTGAAGGCCAGGCAAGCAGTTTTGTCTGTCCTGAAGGATTGTATTGTATGTAAACGTTATAATGCTAGCACAGTGAAGTACCCTTCTCCTTCTTCGCTTCCTTTTTCCAGGGTTAATTTGAGTGTGCCTTTTGCTCATACTGGTGTAGATTATACAGGCCACTTATGGTTGAAGGAGAAAAATGGAGAAAAATTTAAGGTGTACATTCTTATTTTCACTTGTTCTAATACAAGAGCTTTACATTTGAAAGTTGTCCAGTCTATGTCAACTTCAGAATTTATATTGGCTTTCATTAGGTGTTCTAATAGGTTTGGTGTTCCTGTCGCTGTTTATTCTGACAATGCCAAATCCTTTATGCAGGCTGGTAATATAATTGAACAGTTACTTACTTCTTCTGAGTTTGAGGAGAAGTTTAGGGGCGCTTCAATTTCACATAAGACTATCCCTGTATACGCAGCGTGGTATGGTGCTGTTTGGGAAAGATTAATTAAAACTGTGGAGCATTGCCTTTTCAAAACACTTAGTAGATATACTCCTTCATTCTCTGAATTTGTCACTTTCCTCTCTGACATTCAGAAAATTTTAAATAATAGGCCTTTAACTTATAAATCTTGTGAGAATGAGTTAGATATAATTTCTCCTAATCATTTCTTGGTTGGCAGATTTATTCCTTCTTTAATGTTTGGTGATTCTGAGCAGGTTCCTGAGTGGGAGTATGGTGAGGAGGATGAGTATTCTTCTCTCCTTGCTCGTACTTTGGAAACTAGGGATGGACTTTACGAAAGCTTTAAGGAAAAGTGGCTTTCTGAATATCTATTAAGTTTAAAAGAAAAGGACAGATCTTCCTTTCAGCCTCCAAGAAAGTGGGAAAAAGGGGAAATTGCTCTCTTCAAATTACCTTCAAGATCTAGAACTTATTGGCCATTAGTTAGAATTGTTGAAACATTCAGTGAAGACGAAGGGGTTGTTCGTACTGTTCGTATTGTTAAGCCTGATAAAACTGAAAGCGTAATTAATGTTAGTTTTTTAATACCTTTAGAATTATATTCTGAGCTTAATGATCCTAATTTACATGTTCAAATTGAATAAGAGGACAATGTTGGTAATTTTGAGACAGATGAAATACCTGACACTGGAACAGCTTCGCCAGATGAAGTATCTACCAGGCCTACCCGCAGTACTGCTCTTGCCTCCAGAAACTTGATAAGAAACTTAGCTCGGGAGGGTAGATTGTAAATAATGTTTTTTTCGTTTTGTAAGTGTTCTTTGTTGTAGAGTTGATCGGTCAAAATGGTTCTTTGTGTAACCACTTTTCTTTTTGTTGTTTGGGGAAGATGTAGAAATAGTTGATTGGAGAATGGTAATTGCATTCATGGGAAATAGTCGAATTGACTAGTTAGGTCATGCTTACTTTCTGTTTTGTTTTGGTGTTCGGTCATGGACGGAAAGTAAACTGAATGATTGCCATTTGTTAATATTAAATGTAAATTTTTAACTTTCCCCTTTTTGTATTCTAATTGAATT